>NC_135502.1:27777452-28081795 GCF_052857255.1 Amblyomma americanum
CCCTGGCGCTTAGCATGAGCCAATCTCCTGGCGTACTGCCGAGCCCTCAAGTCAGTCCTTCTCCCTTTCCCTCGCACCTCATTGAGGACACGCTGAAGACTATCGCATTCGAAACTACTTCGATCCTGGCAAACAACGAGCCGAAGAGGCGGGCCCGAGCTCAGCTTCGGGGCACAATTCATTCTGGCTTTTCCCACCCTTCGTTCCTTTCTTTCCTTCTATCCCATTTCTGTTCTTGTCTCTCTCTCTCTCAATTCCGTGCTTTCTTTCTTTGGACTTCTTTGTCACCGCTTAAAGCGAGAAATGAGCAGTTCGGGCGTAGCTGAGGAGGTGAGGCGGCTGAGTACAATTTCTTCCAAGGCGGCAGGTTTTCCTTTCATACGAGTCCTCCTCCTTTGGACTGCACCTCTCTCGGCTCCGAGAGCTTGTAAACAAAGTGGGACACTCGCCCTCGTCCTCCCGAAACTCTCCCCAGTACAGCAGTGCTTCGCTTCCGGTAAAAAAGAGAAGACGCGCGAGGGGGCGGCGGGAAAGAGGGAAAGACGCCGCCTCGCTCTCGGCGCCTGCCGTGCACACAAAGGCTCCATTTTCACTTTCAAGACGACAAGGGCGACAGCCAGTAAAGAGAAGCCGCTTCACGAAAATGCAACTACCAAAAATTAAAGCGCCCAAGTTTAAACGCGGGCGATATATATATATATAAAATAAAAACAAGCCTCCTCTTTTGCCCAGTCGGGAAGAGGGATGGCCAGAGAGACTTTATAACGAATGAAGAGATAAAGAGGGAGGCAGGCGGCGCTCACAGACACGCAGACGAGAAGTCGTTAGGCAGAGAAGGAGGGAAAAATAAAGCCCTAAAAAACTCGGGCACAGTCAGAGACGGGGATCTCCTCGTCTCATCTCATTGGAAAAAGTGCAGCCAGGCAAGGCGGCGACCATCTGGGCGACAGACAGACAGCCAGCAGGCGGCGGCTCGGAGAAAAACGAGCCGACGTGGAAAGAAGGGACGGGGCCCGGCAGTCCAATATAACAGGCGACACAAGCCGCGCGCTGCACAGGCCCCGGAGAAGACGCGGAGCCGGGGAGGGGGGGTTGCGCGTTTTTGGCAAAATCGCCACTTCACGCGAAATCAGCCGGAGGAAGAGAAGGGCCGCCTAATGCCATCGCCGGCGGCCACTCAGCCAACGAGCCGCGAGCTCCGAGGAAGGACGCGCTGCCTCGAGCGGCAAGCGAAACGCGCTGGTGTGCGGCAGAATCAGCGTTGCGGCGCCAGCGCGGAAGACAGGCTGGGTCCGACATACTGAAACAGGCTCAAATACACGTCACATCAAATCAAGTTCGTTTCCCACCTGGAAACTAAGATGGAGGGGGTTGCAACAAAACGCTGCCCGGCGCCAGCTTAACTGACTAGCCCGCCGCACCTATATAGCTTGCTGCAAACGATAAGACGAAGGAAGTTGTTGTAATATGGCTACGAATTTGCGAAGAACGGAAGGAAATTAAGCTCCAACCAACCGGGGGAACATGCTATTAGCTGTGCCCTATCTGTGTTTGTCGGAGTACCTGTGGAGTGCCGAGTTTTTTGACCATTTCTTTCCCCTAGCGCTCTCATCTACAATATTTCCCATATGGTGCCTCATAGTAATTTGCTGAGATGGACGGCATTCCCCATTTCTAACAAACTCAACCTTTCCTGCCTCACTACCCCGCTTTTTAAATTACATAAACCGGCATTCATATCCTGCCTCCTAAACCTCGACTTTAACGTCTGCTCTCTTGACAACTTCATTGGTGTGCGCTTTACGAGCGCTATCGTAACCCCTAGCCTTTCTTCTTTTCTAAACGGATTTACACATCTACCACCTTGTCAAGCAACACACCCATCTGAGGCACATAAAAACTTTACAGCAAGAATTTCACCGAGTAGGGTTTTCTTTTCTTTTTTTTTCCTCCCTTCGGATTTTACAAGGCGTCCGATCACGACTACCGCGACTCGCTATATGAGAGCTTGAAACACGTTTCCAATGGGAAAATCTCCGCCGCCACAAGGCCAGCTATTGCGGCTAGTTCAAGTAAAGTTCACCGAACTCAAAAAGGTCCACCATTCGGTCGAACTAGGACGTCCCCACGCGTCGTCGCAGGAACAATGGCCGCTGCACATGCGCCTACATGGCAAGCTCCCGCTCCAGTGCGCCGGCGCCGTGTGTACCTGCATCCCGCTTTCCGCCGCTCGCGCCGCGCACGGCAGACAAGGTTAAGACGACCAAGAAAAGCCCCGAAAACGCTGACGGCAGGAGGACAGGGGTCGCGGCTCCGCTCTCCTCTCCCCGGGGCCTGCTCGAGAGATGCAGCAAATCAAATTTGTGAGCGGGAGGAGCGTTCTGTCTCCGACGCGGCGCATCGAAACGAAGGAAACCCGCGGAGCGGCTAACGCGTCCTTTACTCTGGATGCGCACGGTTTGCCCGTCGAGCGCACGGCGGGACACAGGGTGCTCCGAGATTGAGCTCTCGCCAGACGACACGCGACGCGGGCGGAGCCCGCGAAGTCCGCGGACGGTGATGGGACGTAATACTATAACGTAGGAGCCAGCGCAACGAAATGCACATCGAATAAGCCGCGGGCGGGGAAGTCGTAAGCAACTCGGTGCTTCTGCATAATGCGTAAATTCAGTACGCGCACATCCGCCGTCTTTGTCGGGGTAACCGGGCTCCATGACTAGCCTCTCAATCATACGGTGGAGCCCACACGGCTACCCTAAAGTTGGTTATACTTAGAGCGACTGCTCCGGTGAAGTGGTGGTCCCGGGTTCGAACCCCGGACCAGGAGGAATTTTTGTCTAACTACCAAGTTTCTGAAAAAGCTGTACAGCTTTCCTTTGTAGTCGTATGGCGGCGCTTGGGTGGATGTCAGTGAGTAATTACTCCCTCATTACAACCTGGTTACTTCTGGTAAAGACGGTGCCTGTCTAGAGCGCCCCAACGACACGCTTCGTCGCGCGTTGGTGACATTTGCCGTTTTGTGCTCGGCTTTATATAGTTCTGGGGGACATCGAAAGTAAACCGCAATCTATACGAAAGTGCGCGCACAACAAGATCCTTTCTCGTGCTGGAGGCTACTTGCGAAGGCGCAGCGTCATCCGACGTGCGCCATTCGCGCTCTCTACACAAGTGTGTGGAGCACAAGTGAAGAGAATGCTGCCAGGACGGAACTTTTGCAAAAGGAAAGAATACGGATCGCAGCGGAAGAAATGGTACACAGCGCCCGTTCGGCGGGGAAAAAAACAAGTGCCACAGCCCGAAAAAAAAAACGACACAGCTAGCCGGTGAAGTATAGCACCTCGCGTATACCATGTATTCACCCGTGTGCGCTGAAAGCGCTCAAGAGAGCTGATGACGCTGATTTTGCCGAAAGAAAATATAGCTACATCAAGTACTCAAAGCATCCACGAACCGTCGAATACCAATTTCCACATCGAAACGACGAAGATTCACAGACGAATTTCCGGCCCAACACTCGTGCGGAACCTTTCGCTCACAAAGAAAATTGCACGTCACGATCCGTTTCAAATGGCCCGAGCAGAGGTAACGTCCTCTACCGTTAATCCAGAGCAGAGAGGAACACGGTCGTTACGTGAACTCCCCCCAACCACGCACGAGGAAAAATGGCCCCGAGTCGCCGGCGGCCACCGGCGAATGACGTCACTGCGGCCAGGTCCGAGCCGCCAGCGCAGCCCACGGTTCAGTAGCGTCATCCCCAAGGGGGATTTGGGCGCCCGTCCAGGAGGGGTCCGCTTCCTACGCAGGGGGCAGCGGCAAAGAACGAAGAGAAAAGGACAGCCAGGCAAGGCCGCGCTGGCGCTTTGGGGGAGAGGCCCCACCCGAAACTCGAGGCGCAGGCGGCCTTAATCAAATAGGCTCACCACCTCCCCGTCTCGCCGGCAGAAACTTCAAACGGGGCTGCTGCCACCGTCGAGTCCGCTCAACGCACTGACACGCCCGCATAACGCGGCCGCGAGCGATCAAGCCGCATGGCACGGGAGCGCACTGCTGGCCACTCACTCTACGCCCTACAGAGGGGCGCCGGCCGTGCAGAGGCGGCACAGGCGAGACACGCAGTGACGGGCCTGTTTGGCGAGAGTTCGTCGTAACTGCATACAGATACGCCGCTCTTGAAAACACCGGTCTGCAAAATGGCGTCAAACTACGTGCTCTTTCACTACCTGTCTTTCACTACCTGCTCTTCAAACGTACAAAAAAAAAAATACACCCAAGAAAAAGAGCGCAAAACAGGCTGGAAGGCGTCCATCACCAGAAGCACAACGCCTACGCGTTGCTCGAGAAAAGAGAGAGAGAGAGGAAGAAACATAGCGGAAAGAGGGAAAGAAAGAGAGAGAAGAATCATACGGACTAAACCGGCCTTAATACGGACTTGTCAGGAGATCTACAAAACAACATGACATGCATGGCGTCAGAAACAGAGCTTACACAAAATGACTGCAAATCGACGCGAATACCCTTTCCGCTTCTTCCGACCAAGAGGCCAGTGGACGCGAATATTCGCAAGGCCAAAGCATTTCACCGCCCGCCATACCTTCCTCGGGAGTCAGCGGAATAACAGTTTCATAAATGACTACAGCAGAACAAAGGCAGTTTCCTTCCTAACTGCGTGCGTGCTGCAACGGGCATAAAAGGCAACGACAGTATACATCAGGACGATAGTATATATGCCCGCTGGTTATGGTGACAAAGCGTTTTAAATTGACGCAGTGGATAAGGAGACTCTAGCGTTGTCGAAAGACGCATAGACTCGCCTAAACCGACAAGGCTGACAGACACAGTGAGCGGAGCTGCGGCCGGCGGAAGACAGCGATAACTAAGGGTTGTAGGCGAAGACTTTGTCCTGCAGCAGGCTTAGAACAGAGTAACTGCACAAGACCGCACAATTTGTGCTCCTGAACATCTGCGGCCCCTACAAAGCGCAGGAACGCAAAAATCGGGAGCGAGGCAACTCGCCAACTGTGGCCGAGCGCACCCAGCTGCTGCCATCGCCCGATCCCGAGGGGTTCGCGCACGACCACGCGGATACCGAAAACCTGAAACCGAAAGCCGCGGCTGGCCCCGTGCTATAGCCCCCCTACCCGTGCGATGAGCACGGCCGAACGGCTCTGTAGGGCCAATACGCGAGAGTCAGCAAGAAGAGGGGGAGGGGTGGTCCAAGGCAGCGAAGAACCACGCGACTCCCGCTCGCTCTGTCCCCCGTGTTCCATGCAGCAGCCACACGTGGAAACTGCGGTCTTACGGCCGCTCCTCTCATCTCCCCGGTGTCGTGGTAGCGGCTTAGCGAAGGCTTCCACGGGCCGCTCCTTTCGTTCGCGCACACACCTGCACTTGCGAAAATGTTCCCGACACTACAACAGGTGCAGGAACCCTGCGAGACAAAGCTCGATCCGGTGGGAGCAGGTGAACGGTCTCCGAGACGAAGTGTTCAATTTCAGCCCGCGACGTGCCCACAGGAACCCCAAAACGTCAACCGCACGCACTTCTTGCAGACAAACGCTCTGACGTATGCTACGACGTCGGGACGAAGCAGAAGGTATGGCAGCTATTATTATTAGCGCGTTTCAGTACACGTTTATACAGCGCTACACGCCGCTGTTATCCGCGCATGCAGGATAGCACGATGACTGATCTGCTGTGTTCTTCACTGATATGAAGGCACCGTTGGCAGCACCCGGAGCCTTGCACACAACTACCGAGGCAGCCCCGTAAGCACGCGTGGACGGACGTTAATGCACTGCCGCAAGCGCCCCCAGCTGCCTCTGCGCGGCTGGCGCGCCCTCTTTCGGCTTTGTCTCCTCTGTGCAATAGGGTTTTTTTTTTTTTAGAAATATTTCTAACGTTTCACCGTGCCCCTACTATGAGCTGTCGCGCTGTGTCGTATTGAATAACCTGCGGTGAAAACGCAAAACAGATCAGGGAAAAAGGAATTGAATTCTGACGGCCAAGAAGCCACAGCCGACGCGTATGGGGATTAGATCCCTCAGACCTGGACAGGAAGTAAGTAATGTCCGCCACAACCTGAGAACAGGAGCTATTTGCTTGTGCCGGCAAAATATGCTCTTGAAAGCGATGTGCACGATAATCGCTCTGGCTTCGCCTTTAAGCAAGTGCGTTCACGAAAATGCGCACGAGCAAGCCCACGATCTGTTATTGCAATGACAGCAGCGACATTTTCCTCGATGGATGGACATAATGAGAACAATGTGCGGAGATGTAGCACTGCTAAACATAGAGACAGGGGAGAAAGGCTAATCCGCAAAATAGGAGGACCAAACAAGGCACTGCTCATGCTCGTTCCAATGCCGATGAGACTGCAGCTTCTGACAGAGTCCGCTTGCATTACAGCAGGATTTGACTGCGAACACGAAAGGGGAATGCCATAACCACAAAGAGAACAACCTGAACGCCAGTCTCCGCGGCTTGTGCAGTCGCTGGTCACCAGCTTAGTAGCGAGCACCGAACTCCCGCTCACTAATCGTCAGAGAATGAACAGGAAACATGGACCAGTTAGAAACTCGTAAGGGACTGCAGTCGGATGGAGATATGTGCTGGCAAGAGAGAGAGAGAGAGAGAAAAAAAGAAACGGCTGCACAAAAATCGAGGCAAATAATCCCGACTTACGCCCAGGAATGAACATTATAGACACGCAACGAGCAGGTCAACTTCATGCGCGGGCAAAGGTCCCGGCATTTTCTCCCGCTTTGAAAACAACACTTGGCAAAGCCTGCAAACACGCCAAATGACGGTTTCCGCGCGGCCGCGACCCTCTTACACCCCACGGCTCGTAATCCCGGCCCAAGATCCCGCATATATGGACAGACAACAACAATAGGAGAGTCATTTATTGGCCCGCCTATGGCCGGGGGTCCGTTCACGTTGGGCAGCGCCCGTTGGGGGACACTTCCGCCGTTGTTTGCGGGCGCGAAGGCGCAAATCCTCAGACAACCAGCCGGCACCCCCGAATGCCTCTCGGCCGCCACGCCTGGCACCGCATACAGGCGGAGGGAGTCTGGGCTCAAGTGGAGCGGATTTACAAACAACGCGGGGGCTCCCCCGTTGTTGACGCCACGGGCCGCCGGCGCCCGCCGGCGAAAAACCACCACGGGGCGATGAGGGCAAAATGAAAACGCGCGACGGGCCATAAAGCCGGCCAGCTGTAGCCGCGAGGGAGGCGGCTCCCCTCCCTGGTCGGGCTCCCGCGGCCTTCCGCTCCATGGCCGAACAACAAGCAAGCACATGGGGGAGGAAAACACGCCGATGTGTCCCGTATTACTGTTTTTTCTTTCTTCCTGTGATTCGTTTTCTGGACGCGTTACGAACGAGGACCACCAGGCCGCGTACGAGCGGCTCGTAAGAAGCCAACCTGCGAAACAACACCGCGAGGCGTCGCCACGAGGGCGCAGGGAGCAAAGGGCGACTGTTTGCACAACTCCAAGCAGGCTGCAAAGCTAGCTCTTCGAGCGTGGATTCGCGGTCTAAGACTTCAATATCAAGGTGTTTGCAGCGAAGAGAAACAAACGCTCGAGGAATCAACTTCGGAACAATTTCGAAAAATTAATAGACACAAGCCGAATATGCGATGGTCAAATGTGCCCATAGCCCCCACCGCCAAGAGCCAAGGCACACGGCCGCTGGCACAATACTTTGTCCCTTCACAGCCACGAGGAATAAAGTCTTGAAGCAGGCCATTTCCCTAACGCAAAATGCGTATTCGAGAAAAGTGAGCACGCTGCACGTACTCACTTCATCATTCTAAGCTTATAGTAGACATCGACCGTCTACAAGGATACACGGAGGCTGAAAGCTGCGAGGCTCCTACAGTACTGGTAATTACACTGCCTAAAAACTCAACGACTCACAAAAATGCAGATTATAGACGGAGCACACTATGCATTCAGACCCCCTAACAAACGTTTCCTCACAGCCACCCAAAGCACACACGCACAAATATAACAATGATGCAGACTTGGCGCGTCGTTGACTTCGCGAAGATTGGCACCTCGAGTGGCTAGCCAACTTCCCGGGCCATTCTACTGCAGCGCCCGCACGAAATGACAGACCCGCGAAAGCGGCCGTACTCGGCCCGTCAAGCAGTGCTATACTGACAGGGGACCCCGGCACGTGAAGAAGCAAAGCGCCGGCACTGACAGATGGGCGGCGTGCGCCCCGTCGTCGAGGTGGCGTGAAGGAGAGACATGCAAAGAGCCACCACAGTACAGTACTCCACGCATCCATGGACGCGGCGCGACGAAGCGCGGCGAAACGACAGCGCGCTCCAGAACGCGCCCAAAAGTACCCACAGGCCTTTCCAATCGCGCCCGCGCGCAGCCCAAATATCCGCGGACTCCGTCGGCGATCCGATGTAGACATCGCGCCCGTTAGGCATGCCCTGACCGAGCACTATATACTTAAGCGAGCAGCAGCCGCTGTTGCCGCAGCTGTTGGTGCCAGGGACGAATTCCAGCGCGCCTCCTGCTTCGGCTATGCAGGCTCGCGGCGCCGCCGCCTTTTGAGCTGTCAGCGTCCGCCCCGGCGCTAGACATGCGCGGCCGCTGCTCCCGAGCTGCTCAGGTGGACGCGGCGCCCACGGCCGACTGGCGGCATGAGCGGAGGCCGTGAATTAAGTTAGGGCCGGACGCTAAATCACCCGTTTCACGCCGCATGGATACACTCGCGCGAGCAGTGATCCGTCGCGCGAGATAAAGGGAACGCGCTGCTGCACTGCGCTCAGGCCCCTGCACCGAAGCGTCGACGGCCGGCGATGCGATGTTTGGCCGAGGAGGAGCTTGGAGATTGAAATGTACGCAGGACTGCTGAATGGCGGGCTTGAAGCAGTGGGGAAGCGGGAAAACGTCCCGGACGTTCGAGCCCGGCTATTTCTCGCCAGACACTCGCCTCTCAGTGCGGCACACGCTTATTCTCTGGAACAATTACGCGCGAGATAGCCGCGTCAGCACAGCAGAATACGCACGAGTACGACTGCACTTACTTTCTGCCTAAATGCTCCGACAGGTGCGTGATATGTGAGAGCGCTCCGGTCTGTCTGGCATAGCCTACCATCAACGTGTCGTGATCACATCTTAAGAAAAGCCGTGGAATTCACGGAGGAAAGACTCCAAAAGAAAACGCGAAATATATTCGCTTCTTCGCCTGTACACATTTTAGCATGGATCAGCGCTATAAATTTCAATGTCCAAAATAAATTCGGGATTTTTAAAACACAGCCAATTGAGTAATTCCCGGCAATGTTCTGGTACCCTTTATTGCAAATTTGAAGAAAAGATGTTAACATAGAGCAACACGCAAAAAAGGCCAGAACAGTCTTCCCCCAAAAAGTGACATCATGCAGAACAAGTCATGAGTACGCCCGTCCGCATACCGCCGCCGCTTGCATACTTATGTGCACCGGTCGTCAAAAGTTCATAGGTGGCGACTCCGTCGAAGAAATATAATTCTTCGCACTGGAAGCGATTTTCTTGACATTAAATAGTGCACTGTCTATATAAAGACGGATAGGCTGAACATATCTATTCCAGAGTGCATGAAAAGATGTCGACGTAATAAGTTTTTTTTTTCTAGTATTGCCTTCCATACACTTATGACTGCGGGTTCACCCCTATATTGCTCGTCCCCAACCCAATCCCGTGGGCTCACCGGTATGTGAGAGGGCCTGACCGGTAACACGGACACTGCGCTATACCAATAGCAGTTGTAAGATCGTGCCGCAGCAGCGGCCGCTTCCTCAATGTGTCATTGAGACTTAAGTGCTCATAGGGACTGAAAAGTTTCGACGCTGGCTCGCCTGGCAAGTGAACTCGGTCAAGACGAAGTGCAGCGGGGCTAACAGGCTCCAAATGCTTCGCTTCCCCACAGCACACGAAAAAAAATGAACACGGATAGACAGAAACACACTAAGAAGAGCTGGTACAGTCTTTCTATCCCTCCGTGTTCATTTTTTGTGCTATGCAGCAAGTGTACACTTCTTTTACTACCGCATAAGGCTGCTTTCCGGCTAACAACGTCCTCAACGAGGTAAAGTTTCGCGAAGGCTCCGAACCGGCTTTACGCCTGTCGTTGCAACGATTCGTTCTGAGATCAGCAAAACCGATCCTCAATTCATGTCCCCAACGTGCAAGCGCTAAACCCTGCAGAGGCGACTGATGGGACCCGCAAGTGGTCATGCGTTGCCCGAACGTGTTCAATGCACGTGCGGTGCGCCAATACGACGGCGACGCGTTGGCACCAGAGTCGCTGTGACTGAACAGGACGCTGCAGCCAGGGCGGGACAAGTGCCGCAGCAAAAGAGAGCGCGGATCGGCCGCGCACGGAGCCGATCGGGGGCCGACCGAGAGAGCCACGCAAGCGGAAACGTCCCCCGTCCCCGCGACGGCCAGGCACGGCGAGGAATTAAACGCGGACCCCCTTTTTTGCACAGCCCGCGAAGCGTGCCCGAGTGCACGCTGTAAGAAAACAATGAGGCCCCGGCCCGACGGGTGATACACGAGCGCGAACCGCGATGTTGTGTACAATACCCAGGCCGCGCGAAGGCCTCCCGCGGTACACGCTCGGCGGCGTTTATCGGTCGCAATGGCTGCAATTTGCCCCGCAACAACCGCCCGCTTTTCTCGCTCGCAGCCCCGAAAAATCTCCCTCCGCAGGCTCTCTGCGGACGACGCGGCTGCTGCTACTGGCGCTTGCCTGCATTTTCCAAGCGTTTGCTTTACATTCGCCAGACAGGCTAAGCAAAGCGGCCATTTTCTGGACTGACATCGGTCGCTGTCGCGCCGGCCTCGTCCGCTTCTCGCTTGCTCCTCTCCTTCTTTTTCCGCGGCTCGATTTCATTGTTCTGGCACTGTACGACCTGTACACCGGCCGTCAATGGTTTGTAAGCGAGCTAAGTCACGTGCCCGAAGCACCTCGTGAACGAAGGTCGAGCAATAGACCTCAGGGAGAGCACGCAACTGAAATCAAAAATTCTTCCCTCAGACGCTACTTTTTCCCGCGGTAACCGATGAGCGAGGCAACGTTCCTAAGGACGCCTTCTTACTTTATTGGTTAAAACCACGGTTCCCTCTTTGCAAGAACAAAAAGAATAAGCTCTAACGTGATGATATCAACTGCCTTCACTAAACAAATATAGAGCACACGAGGAAGCGTCGATGTGATGCAAGGTTCTCTCAGACATCGCAGCAAGAAACAAGAACAGCACCCGCTCGCAAGTGGCGCTTGTCTGAACAGGCAGAACCACTCGGTAGTGGGCACTACCACAGGCGTCTCGCTATCCGTGGTTGCAACCGAACGCGCTGTGCCACCCTGTTCAGTATCAAATAGCACAAAGACACCTTCGGTGCCAATACCGCAAAAGTCAAAGTTCTGCATTCAGGGAGCACACCAGTTCGCCACTCCCGCGTGATGCGCGAGGCTTACCCTACCTATCATACGAGAGCCCAAGAGGCAACGAAACGACCTACGTTACTTCCGCGACTATACGCAACAGCTTCTGACGAGACCCAAACGTGGCTCCTCCATCTGCCATGCGGTGCGCAAGGCGATTACAGCCTCCCAACAACCAGCACTATAAAATGCGCCTCAAAGGTGGATACAACGCTGAACGAAGGGAGATGCCAAAATGGAGAGCGGCAAGAGAGACGTTCGCCGCACAAGCGAAGGAGGCCAAGACAGGAGGGCCGCATGCAGCCTGCCGGCCGCAAATCAGCTGCTGGATAGGCCAGCGCGAAACGAGCTCTGGCGGCCAAGGTCCCGCTCATTACGAGGCAGGACCACGTGCACGCGGGGATCGCGTATTCAAGGTGCGCCGGCGAGGCGAGCCGTCGGGCCGGTGCGCAACAGCTGGGGTGCCCCTGGGGTGCACCCTTTCGCTCGGGCCAATTAGGCCGCTGAATGCGAGGTGCCGCGGTCGGCAGGAAAAGTGCTCGTACGTACAACTATCCATTGTTTACACGGAAGAGTCGAAACGCGTGCCTGTGGACTCCTGAAAACACGCGTATACGACGCTCCGCTTTCCCGCTTGGAAGCACGCACACCGAGAGCATCGAGCCTGGCTTTTTCGGCTTCGCCGAGTGAGAGAGTAGTTTTAAACGAACGACCGCGCGAGAGCCACTCTGCATTAACACGAAGGAAGAAGCATACACATCATTTCGAAAAGAATATGCAGCAGCCAGGCGCAGCTTGCGGGGACCTTGAGCGCGCGCCGCTGCCAGAGGGACCGACGGCTGACCGCCTCGTACACATTGCGCAAAAGCGAAGTATGGTGGCAGCTATCCGGAGGTACACTCGCGCGCCTTGAATAATGCGGCTGCCGACTGTCTGAGAAATTGCGGACAGCGTAGAAGTTGCCAGCGGACGCCCTTCGATGTGATCACTCTAAAGTCCCTTCATGAGCGTCCGTAAAGATATAGGCACTTTATTTAGCGCACTCTATAGAAAGTAGCGCCTACGTCAGCCGATTTTCACAAGGCATAGACGCCAAGCGCGCAATGCACGCTGCTAAACGGCATCGGAAAGCCAATAGAATGGACTCTCGGTACATTTGAAACTCGCTTGATTCGAACAACCTGTTTATTCGAATCCAAGTTTCCGTTCCCTCAACGTCACGTGTATTAAAATGGCTCCCAATGCTTCCAGATTCTACGTGATTCAACGAATTGTCGATGCTCTTCGAGTTCGAAATGTCGAAGGTTGATTGTAGCGCCGAAAAATGTCCACACTTTGGGAACGAAACAAAGCCACGGCAGTGATAAGGAGAGTCAGCGTCGCGTGCGGACACCCGTATCGGGGGTTTCGTCGAATCGTTTCGTCCGCCGTGCGCATCAAACGACGCAAAGCGCACAAACACCACCACAGGTGAGTGTAAACGCCGAGGGAGGGAGGGCGTACAGTGACGGCCAGCCGATAATGAGACGATGTTGCGTCCGCCATTCCAGCGGTGACGGACGTCGGCTGAGGACCGGGTGATCCCCCGGCGCCCAAAGAGCTCCTTCGCGCTCCACGCATTCGCCGCCAAGGACAGCCACGGAGACTCCGGGGTTGCACCGGGCGCCTCCAGCTTACGTGCGCGCGGTGGCCAATGAAGCGGCGCGTATGGCACATAACTGCGAGGCTTATTGCCATGCTGATGGATGCGCGCGCGGCGCTGTTTTCGCAGCCGCCGGTGGCGTACGAGCGCGACGTGCATGTCAAAACCCGCCGCTGGAAAAACTCCACGCTGGACGTCCCAGGCTTGACTCGCTACACCGGCGGGCCACCGAAGGCAGTGCTTGCAAGCGACGGATGGAACGGAGCCGGCAACGGGCTGCCTCAGGTGGCCAACGACACGCAGATGGGAGTCGTTACTGCTGCGGCCCCAGTTGTTTTGGTTTTCCTCGCGGTCGGCTAATTGCATACAACGCCTAATTAGCGGTAAATGTCCAAAGGAAAGCGCTCAAGTGCTCAACAAGCGAAGACTCGCACAGCAAAGAGCCCAGGAAAAAAGTGGAGGGGACAGTAGGCTCCACCTTAAGAGTAAGACGCGACAGCGTTAATTGGTTAATGCCCGTATCTCTAGTTTACATTGACAGACCGCTGAGAGTCCTCATGCTGCTCCTGGTGCAGTGGTGCAGCGGTTAAGCGAACCCGCTGCGGTGACTCAGTGGTTAGCGTGCTCGGCTACTGATCCGGAGTACCAGGGTTCGAACCCGACCGCGGCGGCTGCGTTCGATGGAGGCGAAACGAAAAGGCGCCCGTGTGCTGCGTGATGTCAGTGCACGCGAAAGATTCCCAGGTGAGTCGAAACTCTTTACGAGTCCTTCACTGTGAACATCTTTCTCCATTTCTTCTCTCAGTCCCTCCTTTATCC
The DNA here is from genome assembly GCF_052857255.1 of Amblyomma americanum. Lineage (NCBI taxonomy): Eukaryota > Metazoa > Arthropoda > Arachnida > Ixodida > Ixodidae > Amblyomma > Amblyomma americanum. The sequence goes on from NC_135502.1 coordinate 27,791,368, forward strand.
CTTCCCTTACGGCGCGGTTTCAGGTGTCCGCCGAGATGTGAGACAGATACTGCGCCATTTACTTTCCCCAAGCGGGTAAGTAATTAGAGTGTTTAATGAAACTAAAACAAAAAGGAAGGTAAGAGATTTTTGCTAACCCCGAAATCTGCCATAACTACTGCGGCGACACCAGAGCTGGGGCAGCGGAAATAAAGGATAACAGGCAGTTTGAAGAAGTGAAATGAAAGAAGTGAGGAGACAGTAAGAAAGGATACAGAGAGGAGCGGATAAATACACTATTTACATAAGCTTTTCCCCAAAAACCAATTTCCCATTTTTTTCGGTTAAGCGATGCGCCACTGCCCTGCGATGGCAGGTGCTGTAACCGATCGGCCTTGTGCGACGACTCAAACTGCTCTTCCCGAGAGACCTCTCGCGACCAATCATTAATTTAACTGCCACCTGGAACGGTGGGCCGTTTGCTCCCAATCCGGTGGGCGATGACGCCACAAGGTGACGTGACTTCGGTGGCCCACCTGCCCCCTACAGGTTGCTCCTCAGGAGATTTTTCGCGGACTTTTTGCCGATGAAGACGCCGGCTTTTCTGCAATACGAGCTCCTTAACGTTATCGTGTTAAAACCAGGGAATACGCTGAAATACGCGGTGTCAAATAGCGTTGTCGGTACCAGCGGAGTTATCTATACTAACGAAGTGAAGATTAACGTACGGAGAAACAGAAACATGAAGCGTGACAGTCTTAAATGACACATTGATTAACGGACTGAGGGACATTTCTATCCACTGAGACCTCCTCCGCTGGACAGAGAGCGAAACGTTTAGTCAAACCGTTAAGTTGCGTCAATCTACAGAGCAGTCCACTACTGAGGCAGCTGAAAAAATGTCATTCGCCTGCATAGGTTTTCATTGCCCGTCAGGCCTGCAGTAAGCGCGGGAAGACGAGGAAAGAAACGGAAAAAACGCGCTTTACGTGCGCTCACAGACAAGGGTTCCAGTTTGAATTTCAAGAGCCATCGTCCCGTCCGATGACGTACAGGCGCACTGATAGCGGTTGTTGTCATCTCATGCATCCCATGTAAGTACGTGCGCCTGGCTCACTCCCACTCCGCCAGGTTTTCCTTCTGCTGCTTTTAAGAAATTGCAAAGGCACGCCGGCGACGCGAGCAGGAATGCTCCGTGGAGGAAACCGCGAGTTCACGCGATGCTACGACTACTCTGCACCCAACCGCCACCCGCTTTAGGAGAGTCAATAATTCGCTTGTCCAAATACTTGCCATGCTCACCCCCCCCCCCCCACTCCAAAAAAAAAAAGCTTTCAAAAGTGAAAATATTTTCAGTACCGATATATTCGCCAATACGAATAATGTGCCTCCGCCTATAAAACTAACGCACAGCTAAGGCGGGTTATCCCACACAAGCGTCCGGCATCGCAGATTCTTGGCACACAGGTCACACGTTCTTGGGAAAAAAGAGCGCTACAACTGACATTAATGCTTCCGCTCACAGGTTGTCAGTGACTTTTGAAACTGGGCTCACATTCCAAATAACTGTTCCCGTCTGTTTGCGCCAGTTATAATGGCCAGAAGAAAGGCGAACAGGAGAACGAACCCGGCATTCAAGCGAGCAGAAAGCGTATTCACCCAGCACGCGGCCGGCGTTCCGTCGCCGCCGAGGCGCACTCTAGGCCTCGCGGCGGCGCTGCGCCACATGGCGTGCGCGCCCGCGCGCGGGCCGTTCGAATGCGGTATCCGGCCGCGGGACGTCCCGTAACGGGCGCCCCTCCCCGCCCCACCCTCTCACCTGTTCCTCCGGAGTCGTATCCGACACGCAGCATGGAGCCTGTGCGCGGTGGTGGCGGCGACCCCGAGTCCCGTAGCACGCTGTCGTTCGTAATCCTTGGGGCGGCGTCGCGCGCGCGCACACTCACGTCCGGCACGCACCACACACGCGCACCGGTTCAGCTCTGCGCAACGAGGGCCACCGCCGGCGTTTCATGGGCGGCGATCGCGCCCGGCCGGAGAACACAACGCGGCGTCGAGGTCTGGGGGGTCCCGCGCCGGACAAGACAGCACGCGCGATGCAGACGAGGCGCCGAGAAGAAGAGGCGTGCAGAGCGGCGCAGAGTCACACACCAGCAGCAGCGAGGGAGCGGCGGCAGCAACAGGCGGCCGGCTCAGCGGGCGCGCGGCGACTAACGAGCGGAGAGGGAGCCCGGCCGGCGGCGCGCGGCCGGCGGCTCGGGCGAGGGCGCGTTACCTGCTCAACCTGACCCGACCAATTAATCCGTGCCCCGGGGGGAGCTGTCCGCCGCCGCCAACGGGCTCGGCGGCTCGCGACGTCTTCTTTCGGCGCGCCCCTTTCTCTGGCGGCTCCGTGTGACAACAACGCGTATACGGTGGCTCGCCAAGGGGATCGGACGCTGCAAAGCAGCACGGACGGCGTCCGCGTGCGGGGCCACCCTGAAGCCGCCTCCAAATCGCGCAATGAGGAGCCATACGGTGCTCTCGAGTTCGCTGAGCAGGCTGTGCACCGACAGACCTGTTCGCATCGGCAGCAGTGCTTGCACAAGGCATATAAGCGATGTGGACAAAGACACCTCTTACGGGCTTCATTCTAAAAGTCCCCTCTCTAGTTTTCTTTGCCCCCCAAATTACGTGCATGAGCACTTCCTCGACATATTCACACCTGCAGGCCAAGTTCAAACTTCTGACTGAGCAAAAGCAAAAAATTTAAAAAAAAACAGGAGGGTTGGTCACTTGCTATTGGAATAGCGAGGACACTTTGATGATCAGCCCTCTGGCAGGAGAGCATTCACTAACGCTGACAGCACTCCTCCTTAGGAAGACACATAAAGGCACCAGACAATCTCGTACGCTCGCGCTAGTCATCTCAGTGGCCAACACTCTGCGCTTCTTACACTACTTCAGCTCTTCGCGAGCAGCTCACGAAGGTAACATTTGCCACACAACTCGAGAAATCGCCCGCTTCACGTCGCCCTTCGGCGCCCATTGGGTCTGGAGTGCGGGGATGCTCACTTACCCGGGAACAAGCTGACATGCCGAGTAATGCGTTTTCAATTATTTCCTTCTTTCACGTCCTCCGCAGAAAGTTGCGTTGGAGCAGGCATTAATGGTTAATCCCACAAACTGAGCCTAGTCAGATGTCCGGAACAGCATGTGCTGAACCGGCAAATGAAAACTAAATGGAGAAAAGAATACAGCCCTTATGCTACGCACAAAAACGTATACCCTTCGATTGCGTACAGTAATTTCAAGTAACCGAAGAGCGATCTCAAAATAAACACGAAAAATGAACTAGATCCAGAACAGGACACCGCTAGTATGTATAGATCTTAAAGATCTATACAGATCTATATATACTAGCGACTAAAAATTAAATTTTATGAATAAATTAAATAAAGAACGCAAAAGTCAGAAGAATGCAAACATGGTCTGGAGACAAGCGATGTCAATGAGTTCGCTCTACGTATTCATATTCACGCGCTTAGCGGAATATATATTATTATCAGACCCAAGCTTAACTGTTCAATTCGACCAGCTGTGAGCTTTTGTTTTTACTCTGGCCCCAGGAGCGGTCACAACGTAAAGAAAAGTTTACCGGTAAACAGGAAAAAAGAACGATTTTCTTTATACTAATCATGAGCTGCCCTCCCTGATCACTGACAGCGTTAACCTAACGGGTCGACGAAAGCGCAGAGCGTGTGCGGCTAGCTTCAAATGTCCCCTCAGTTTTCTTAGTCGCTTTAATTAAATCAATTAATCGCGGTGTCTAACTGCCTGGTCCCCAAAAGAACACATATCCTTTTTTTTCGTTTTGCTTTGTCCGCAAAGTAAGAATGAGATCGTTACACAGTTCGGAAAGCGAAAACACGCGCATGTGATGGCCAGGGAAGTGGGAAACTGGCAGCAACCAGACACACATAAATGAGAGTGATCACATGGTTCCAGGTTTCATGTAATATATAGAAACATTACTAATGCATGTCTCGCCACCACCGAAGTGCATCCGCATGAGGGCAACACGTATGCCTCGCAATTAAACACAGAAATTAGCCCCGCGTGATGGCACTCACCCAACCAACTAGCAACGGGAAGCGCGGAGAGCATGTCGAACGATGGTGTTGTAGAGAGAAAGAGGGGGGGGGCACTGATTACAGAACTAGAGATAAAAGCCAAAAGCTTCGTTTCAGTTGGACGCGTGCTGGAGAAGATATATTAGATCCCGGAAAGATAAGCCTAATGCGAGAAACAAAGATAATTAAAATGTCAAATAGCCCCTTTATTGCATGTCTGTGTGAATTATGCCGTCAGCTGGGGGCTCAATGATGCGACAACTTCCGCTTTTTCAACAAGCCCGGCGAGAGGCGGCCCCCAAATGACGGACGGCATTATAGCTCAGCGGAGCAGTCAGCGATAAATATAAGTAATTGACATCCCTATTTCAAAATCTGGTCAATGAAACCGGAATTTACCGGAAGGAACAGGATTCATTCCGGTCCCGGTTTGCGGAAAACAGGTTAATACCGGACCCCATGCAGGTTATCCGTGTCCGGTTTACCGGTCATACCGGCGGAGACCGGTAGTTCTCAGCAGAGGTGGCAGCCTCATCAGGTTTCGACCTCAAGAGGTAGACCTCAACTCAAAATGACCTCAGCCTCACGAAGGAGGTGACGTCGGAGACAGCTGAATTTTTTGAGTGAGGTAAGCAAATCGACTTCAACCTCATGCGTGAGTTTGAGGTTGAGTGAGGTCGTCATCGGTGAGTCGGATTTTGAGTTCGAAGTTTTTTTTCAGTTTATCCCGACTAGCGCCCCTTCCGGATTGCAGTTCAAGCGGCCTACTCCTAAACGTGGGATTCCACCCGTGTTCAGAGCTTAAGCAAGCTTGCCCGGGTCCAGCATAGCGCTTATATCGCAGCCACCTGAGTAGGACTTAATCCAAATAGTGAAATCGTTTTGTTAGTGTTTCAAGCTTGGAGGTGAGCCGATATCTCTTTAGCAAGCTTATCGATGTAGCGCTACACGCTCTTAACTTGTAACTGACAAGGTGAAAGCAAGAACCCAGGTTTACGTCAGCAACGTGAACAAATACGCTCGAGGATAACTGAAACACAGAGGTGACAGCCGAAAAATACACGGGTAGCTTCATAATGGGCGACCTTAGTGCACGAACCAGCTATGACGAACGCATTATCTTCACGGAATGGCTTATAGTGGAAGCAGCAGCGCAAAATAGTGAAACATGGAATATACAAAGGTCGGTCAAAAAGTAGCCCAAGTCGACTGTAACTCGGTAATGATAAGCACTAGGGAAATGAAATTATGTTCATGAGAAATGGTACTGAATATATTATCCATTTTAATCACTGCACTGCAGTCTTTTGTTATTTCTATGAGACGCTGGTAAGTTCGTGAAGCCCTTGAGGTTTGTCCCTGCACCCCTTTTTCACACGCGCAATGAGTTGACATCTCCAACCTGTTTTGCACGAAGATAAGTCTACAATCGTCCAAAGAGACAGAAATTTGATTCTGCTTCGTGAATGAATTACTTCACGAAAGTACTGTGACAGAAATTTGATTATGCTTCGTGAATGAATTACTTCATGAAAGCACTGTGGACAATTCCAATGAGAATTTGCACAAGATCAACACAATCGATTATCCTGATTTGCATCCATTCCCTCGCAAAGAACCTTGGAGCCCAGCAAGAACAAATTTTTCTGTGTCCAAATCTTTCGGTTAGCATTAAGACGGTTCATTTTTCCATACCTGTGTGTTCCATGATTTGTCCTCGTGGTGATGCATCTATCATATTAATGAGTTCACGACTGGCTGATTAATTTTCAACGGACGCGATGCTTGACGGTCTAGATGAACATGGGCAGGGCCCGGATTTTGCAGTCACCCACGCTTAAACATCTGAAGCCATCGAAACACATTCTTCGATTCAATGTGTTGCCCCCCTTGACTGGCAAGAGCTACAGCGAATTGATATTGCTGAGTTATCGACTGAGTTGTGCACAGGAATTCGATCACTGCATTTTAACGTTGTGGGTGTCACTTTGATCATCCACAGTAGCTTACACGAAACGAGAGAAAACAAAATTGAGGTAAGGATTATGGTATCAACAGCCTACGCTTCTACCTACGAAATTTAATTTCTCTAGTGCTTAGTATTACCCAGCTACAACGGATTGTGCGTTACTTTTTGCCCACGCAGCGTGGAACTGAAAAAAAAAAAAAACGCATGGCCTCTTCGCCCAGTTTCTTCTGTGTTTTTTTTTTCGCTGTTCTAGTCGTTCGTTCAACATTTCATTGTTCGCTTATGCCTATAAATGGCTAGCTGGATGTGTACTATCGGAGTCGCTGCTCCGCTGGCCCCATGGGAAGCTAGATGACGGATCATAACACGAATTGATAAGACAGATGGCTCTTTGTGTAGCAAGAATTACGAGGGTTCTGAGAGGACGACAGAACAGCCAGCATTGAGAAATGATGATATTCTGAGAATATTCTACTACAATCGATGCTCATTAAGTATGCAGCATATCGGTGACACCTCCTGATGGCCTGCAAGAAGATTTAGTTCACTTACAGGGTAATCAGCAAGCTACTGCTGCATTTTCTGCACCTGGTAACAATAGGCTAACTGTGTAAAACCACAGTTACACTAAAGACAATACAATATTATGCACCACTTTCCAGTGGCCGCCGTGGGTTTGTGATACCAAACGTAGATAGTTGGGATAGTTGGCGCTGTATAACACTATGACTCATGCTTCCAGGAAAAAAAAAAAGCCGCATTCAGCACAAACGTGCTGTTGAGGCGCTGACGGTTTATGGTTTGAATCCTTGCGGAGAGTAGTTTTTTTTTTCTAGCTTTTAATTTTTGGTTTTTGAAATGTATCCTTTATCCAGCAACCAGGGCCGCCCAGTAATACAGGAACATCCCAGTATGACACAGGTCCAGCCTGTATCACGTAGGTTTACCCTGTACAGAAAATCGGTATACCCGATCCTACATAAATCTAATACTGGATTTTTCAGTAGCGAAAATTTAATACGAACAGATTCTGTAAGGCAACGAATCAGAGACGGCTATAACTGTGTCATCGCAATAATGGCACCCGTAGCTCAATTACGCACTGTTCCAGTCAAGACAGGCATTCCTACTTCATTTCTTCGAAAGATGCGTCCAAAGCATGCTGTCTAGGCATTCATTCCCCTACCCGCGTGTGTACTTACACGTCGCCAATCAACGTGGGAAAGTGGTCAGACAGGTAATCAATCAACGCCTGGCTGCTGGCCAGCCGAAGGGCTCGCAGTCCGACACGAATCGGGAGGCGAGCACGCAATCTCCCAGCTTCTCTAGATTCCCAATGGCTTGCGGCAATCTTGTTACTACGAGTCTCTCGAGCAGCGGAGCTCGAGCGTTTGGCCGATCCTTCTGCACCATGCATGCGCCCAGAAATGTGTTGAACACCGCGTGCCAACTGGCTGCAGAGAGACGGGCCTACCACGCACGCGAAATCCACCAAAATGTGGAACTAACTTCTTGAATCACAAAAGGCTTCCAAGGCTGGATTTACTGGAGGTCACCAGCAACATTTTCCGAGCAAAATGCACGCGCTCTGCGACTTCAATAAAGTGCTGACTCCTGTCCAGACTGCTGGCAACAGGGTGGCACTGTGCGTTCGTGCAAAGCTACAACTCCCCAGGACCCGCTAGCACGATGCAAGTTAGATGGTACACAGTTCCCGGTCCTGTCTTATTCGAAAGCTAAACCCTCCGTGGGTCTCAAGGGAAGCAATGGCGCATGACTGGCTCACTTTGTCGGTGGGCATTTCCACTGCACTGCGAATCAGGTTGGCCCGGATGATTTCTCTGGTGGGTCGAGAGGCCTTAGACAATGCGAAACTGCGAATCAATATGCGGGCGGAACCTGCGATTAATTTGTTACGAATCTGGAGGCGAGCAGCGAGTCCGCCACCATAACCACGTTTTTAGCAACTCTGACCGGTTACTCCAAATACCACTACTCGCGTTATAAAGCAACCAATGTTTCTGAACCGAGCAGAGTGCCACGAATTTCGATATGAAAGCATTGCGGAAAATTTCTCAAACGGCGTGATCAAAAATCTCGCGACTTACGCCACTAGTTGGACCTGTCCAACTGCCGAAACAGTGCGTGGCTTAGCCATATCCAACAGCCAGTTCACCTAGATCCCCCAGTCGAGAAATGTGGGCCCTATGGGCAAACCTCAGCTCTTCTTTATCTACTTTCTCCCAATTCTTTAAATTTTCCCACACCCTGCGCGATAGTTAAGAAATCAGTTGTGTTACCGCACAGCTATGGCGCTGCAGTAAGCCGATTTTAGCTCACGTTTCAGTAAAATTAAACACAGTAAGAGCAGCTTCCTTTCGGGAGTACAGATCTGACGCACACTCCCGCTTAATACGCCTCTTCGAAGCTCCCACAGCGCCCACACTACGGTTTGCCTTTTACGGCAAGTGTATGTGCCGAGATGCACAACCCGAAATACACAGGCCACTGCAAAAGAGCCACGCTCTGTTGAGCACTTCTGGGCCCATGCTGCCGTGAACTCTGCTCGGACACTGCATCTTGAAGGTCACACTGAGCGCGGTTGTACAACGCAAACAGGCACCTTGAACATTCAGCCGCCCCCGGTCACCTCCACTGCCGTTAAGACAGCGCCGTACGCTCTCGTAGTGCGCAAAGCGGGGCTCAAGACTTCCGAGAGCTCCCTTCGCTGCTCGGACAGACACTTGGGCGCCCCGCCAACGGGAGCCGAGTGCCCGCCGCCGCGGCGCAAGGATTGACTCGCGGCCATCAACGTCTGCCCGCTCATGCGGGCCGCTGCATATTCACGAGGCCGCACCCTCCCACGTAAATTGCCCCGTCATTTCGCCGCTCCCGTGCGCCGACTCGGAAGCCGCCGACGACCACTCTGCACTGTCGTGTGTGTGTGTGCACGATCGAGGCTAGCCAGACGAGGCGTGCAGGCCGACCGGCCGCCGATGAGACTGCGGACAGGGCAAGACGCTTCCCATAACCCTTGTCCTCGTATGTTTGCTTGTTTGCTCGCTCGCAAATGGCGCACAAAAGACGCGCTGCCGCGCGCGCATGCAGCGCGCTTGATGGAAGGCCTGTCACAGCGCGCCACTTTAAAGGACAGCTTCATTAAACCCCTTCGCTTCACGGCGCCACTGCATGGGCGCAGCGTTCCTGCGCAAGGGGAGCCGAAAACTGATTAACGTCGTGCAAACAAAACTTTGTACAAAGCCCGTACGGGTGCGTCACATTCCCGCGACCCACTCTGCGTCGTTGATTTCGTGCCTTTACTATATAGCTCCCGAACAATACGGCCGATCATAAGCAAACAGAACGCGCTCACCGGCTGCTGTGTTTCGAGCATGCATGACGTCTGGCGCTTGCCCGGCCAGTGCGCACTATACGAGACCGGCACATGCTTTGATGGGCGCGGAACCAGCACTGCTCCGACACAGCTATACGCGCGACGACGCTGGCAGCGACAAAAAGCGTAAAATTAAAGCGGACTGATCTCTGCACGGCTCGGAAACCCTCACTTGGGGAAAGTGTCACGGCAGGCATTCTTTAGCAGAGTGTAGCAGCACGTTCTCTTTAAATAGGTGCGAAAACACAGCCGACGCGAGAATAAGGGCGAACGCGTTAGTTCATCTGGCAACCGTACGCACGACAGCCGTCGTCTGTCGTTACAATGGGCACACGCTTCCCCGTGGGATGGCGCTTGGCTTGTCTGGGGTGAAATGTTTGGAAAATGGGCCTTTGAAGCCCTCTGTGTAGCGTCGCGTTACGTTCCTGTCGTCTCCCTCCAGCCCCGTCCACGATTTAAGGTGCAAAACCTCACTCTACCAACCACCAACCTCACTTTCAAAGAGTTTAGACACCGAAGTTTTGGTTGCGTGATTTTTTCTTTGTAATGACATGCAAGACATTAGTACGCATAAATCACCACGTGGAATTTGCCTATGACCGCTAAACAATTTATTATTGGCATTTTTCTCTCGTGGTGTTTCAGCTTCAACAACCGAACGATGGCTGTGATGTCAAAGTTCGGTATAGGTCACGTGAGGTAAGAAGTAACTGCGCTATGATCGCTGCTTTATCGTTCTGATTGCCCTCAATCGTGGCTCATGAAGAAGCAGCAATTAACAGCAGCTTTTTTCAGGACTCACATTATCTATACTGAACACTGAAGGCACAGCCATCGTCCAGCCGCTCAAACAGAAGCACCATGCGAGAAGATTCAATTGCAAATTACCGGCCGTCGGCGAACACCACAAAGTGATCCAAGCATACCAATGTCGAACACACCATTACAAAGACAAAACGCAGAACCAAAATCAGGTGTCTGTACTCCTTTTATATCACGTTATTGTTTGAAGGAGGCAGCTGTATGGGCACAGCGCGTGTAAAGTGTTGTATAGCATGAAACTAACGGTCACGGGGATTAGGTGCCAAAAAACCAAAGCGACGGCTGCCGCCATGTCGATTGGTGACACGGACTGAGCCATTTCATTCTTCACTCTTGTTAGAGGCACTTGGACATACTACTCGTCGCCGTGTGGACGCTGAAAGACAGGGCCGGATTCAGCACGTCATCTTACTGTTAACATAGTTGGTAAACGATGCTAAGGGCACCAGTAATTCAGAAGGGATGCGCCAGTTTGGGCACGAAACGAGCAAGTCCACGCCGCACACATCCGCTATCCAGACGCAGTGTCCTTGGGGCGCGATGACGCTTCGAGCTCGGCGAGGCCCGCGGGCAGCTAGGCAGACGAGGCGGCCAGCCCTCCGGAGGACCTTCCATTGTCCGCCAGCAGCTCATTTATTCGCCGGCTCCGTCCCCTCCTTCTTGACCAGCAATTCACGCCAGTGGGGCGCCCAGAGAACAAGATGCTATCAGATATACGCACCCAGTTTGCCCACTGCGTGTGTGTATACGAGACGAAAGGCTTAGCTGGACGACCGCCACGTCCCAGCGCGAGAATGCGAAGGGTGGCGCGATTCTGGGCGAAGAACCGCCACATTACGCAGAAAAACAAGTCCGGCAGACCAATTAGCCTCGCGAGAAAATGAAGAAAGTTTGGAACGGGAACAAAGGAGGCGAAGATAAGGGGGGCAGCATGCTGCAGCAACGTCATGCCACTTTCGCGGTTCGGAACACTCATCGCAACGATACAACTTCAAAGGGCTCAACGATGATCCCACGTAACTAGAAAGAGGAAGACACGACCACCTGATATTTTTGTTGTTCCTGCTACTGATTGGAACACAACTTTTAGGCTGTGACACTGGCCCATATCGGTTCGCCGAAAGAGTAGGCCAGAATGAACTGTTGCGTTTTAATTTGAGGCCTGCCTCAGTTAACAGAGCTCTTTTAGTGCGCCTACAACCCGCAGAACATGGTGCTCTCTAAGTCGCACTCCATGTGTGCCGCGGAGATGTACATAATCTCGCACGCGCATGGCGAAGCATGAAGCAGCGTTTCCGGGAAACGCAAGTGCACCCGATCAGTGCGTGGCAGACCCCAGAGAGGGAGAGAGAGCTCCGAATGCGGAAGCCAGAGAGCGTCAGCACTCCCGCGCGCACGCACACACACACACACACACAGACAACCAAGACGCGCCAGAAAAGCGACTGACGCCGCGCATAGGGCGCGTCACAGCATCGCACGGGGCACAAGGAGACACGCGGCGGTCCGGAAGAATTGCCCACGCAGCTAAGCGAATAACGGAGCTCGCCGGAGGTCAGGACAGTGCGAAACAAAGAGCGAGAAAAGGGAAAACAAGGGAACAGAGCGGAACGGGGCCAATCTTCGTTTCCCGAAGAAATCGACTGGACGGAGAAGAAGTGGCGGCGCCCGGCGCACGCGCACGCACGGGCCGCGGGTTTGCCGGCAATAAAGAGGCAGTCATCTCCGTGATTGCTCCCAGCGCCCTCCTCTTCCTCCCATCTCCATTCAGTCCCGGCCGCGCAGCAGCTTTGTGTCTGACTCCCCGTTTTCGGGTTCCGCGGTGCGCCCGTGGAAGGAGCCAATGACGTCCTCGATTGCGGGTTTTCGGCCCATCCATCTATATACATCAGCTCGCCGAGAGCGCCGGCCGCGGAGAAGGCAAGAAAAGGAAGCGGGCCCGAGCCCCGGATTCAGCGCCGGGCGCGGATCACGTGGCGGGCGCATGGACCATTATTATGGATGAACCCTGCCAGCCCTCTTGACGGCGCGGAATCGCAAGGTGCCGCATCGCTTCGGCATGTTATTCTTTTTCTCTCTATCTCTCTCTCGGTAGTAAAGAACGAGTGGTCGCAGTAGTGTCTTTGCTGCACGGCCAGATGATGAGCCTATTCACATGGAACACAACAGACAAAGATTGGTTAAATAGAGACAAAGAAGAGATGCGAAAAATAAGCAGCTCCACTTTCACGGATTAAATTTCACTCGGCATCAAACGCCTAGTTACGCTACACAAGCCACGTCAGGTAGCAGGCATTCGGGGAGATTTACGACCGCGTCAAGACAATTTTCGTAACTTTAGAAGCGTCGGGCAAACGACTGCGTTTCTAATGTTTTTCACAGTAAGGAGGAAAAACATAAGCACACTTAAAGCAGCAAATAGCTAAGGCCGTCGTATAACTACAGGCATTCAGTCACAATCTTCAAGCATGTTGCACATATCCTCCCGTCTTCAAGCGAAACGTTTCCCAGACATGATCGCGGCTTTCCGCCCTCGGTAACTGGGGTATTTAACAGATCCCACGAAACTCAACCAAATGCTCTTCTAACTACGCATTCGTTCGTCTCAGCAAGCTGGCTATTAGCTACAGTCAAAAGAGGAACGTTTTCGACCGCGGGGAGTCCATGCCTGCACGGTCAGGGCTATCTGCAGAGGTCTAACAGCTTGACCTCGCAGCCCCTAGGTGCCCTCTTCCAAAACGCAGCTCGTCACTGCGCAATTGCCGACTGACCCGTGGGGCACTAGCCAACGCGGCGATATCCGCGAGTACAAATGCCTACGAGTACCCACTATCACTCCCCAGACTCTAGCATTTTGCCAAAACAAGGACGCGACGCCCACTTTTATATGCCCACAAGAGCGTGCATACGCGCGCAAACCGTTTCTCGCCTCTGCTCTCACGGTTCCATGCGGCGCAGATTTGCTTCCCAGAAAACGGTCCGGGAGGACGAACAACAATTACGCGGTAACTACAATCCGCAGCTGCAGTGGGAAAACAGACCGACCCGAACCGCGACCGGCAGTCGGCGGACAGAAGGGGAGGGGGGAGGCGGGGGGTCATAGAGAAACGGAAATGCTCATCAGAGAAGAGAAAAGGGAGAGGGGGAAGGAGGGTCCATTACCGATGGAAGCGCCGATCGAGATCACCGAGCGAGTCTGCGCGGCTGCCTCCGACGCTCGGCACGCAAATTAAAGCGTCTCCCCGTGCGTGCTGCAGGGACGCGGTCAACGTGAAAAATCGCCGGGGCGGCAACCATGCCCGGGGCTCGCTGCGCTCAGCGCGCGTATGCGTACACTGGTTTGCGAGCGCAGCAATTAGAGACACGAACGCGGAATGAGGAAAAGAAAAAAAAGTGCGATCCGTGAAAAGCACGCACAAGAAGCAGTGCATGCGGAGATGAGCAACGAGAAAGAGGGCGGCCCGCGCTCACAACCAAAGCGACAGAAATTAAGGGCAGAGATCGAAGATGCGGCGTTGCTCACACATATTTCCAATACGCTGCGCATTGCTACGCGAACTCAGTGCATTCAAGACAACCTGTAAAGCGAACAAAACGCTACTGTTGCGTACAGACAGGCCGAAACACCACAAATGGTCTACTCTCGTCATGTACGCACTTCGTATACATCCCCCTGCATTAACGCCCCCAGCGCACAGCGCGCAAATAAATTGGAATACCCCAGGTCGCGGCTAACCCGTATCAAACAGAAAGGCGAAGGAAAGGAAAACATGCGCAATAGAAGTGCCAAATCTTAGACCACGGATACGCTAAAGAAACGTGCCGCTGGAACCGGCAAGGAGCGGTCGGGATGAATGACCGACAATAGTCAGCGTCGCCAACGGCAAATCCTGTAACAACCGAACGGAGCGGATACATCGAATTTCCAGGCGTAACAGCAGTTCCGCGCTTGCTGAAAGTGCGGGGACAAAAGCCCACCCTGAGCACTTAGCGCACTGCACGCGACTCTTGCCGTGCAGAGAGAAGCCTAATGAGACAGATGTGGGATCAGAGTTCTCCTGTAATGCGGCTCCGTTGAAATCCGTGGTGGTATACAAATACGCCTCTGGACCGGGGACCGAGATACATGCTTTCGGCAGACCCAACTTATGGCAAGCGCTAAAAAAAAAAGCGGCCAGACCGCCAGCTTTATGCCTCAGCTGTGCGAAGCGCGAGAAGTCGACAGAAAATAAGGAAATCGCATTCTCATCAAGAGCTCAACTCAAAACCGCACTATCTGCAGCCGCTTTTCAGAGTAACCGAGATCTCCGCATGTGCGAACCAACAGGCAACCAACGGGCACGCAGTTAAGCCGCACCTGGAACTGGAAAGTATAATACAACATTCTGTCGCAGGCTTTGAGTTATATAGCAAACGAACAAAACTCTTGCACAATTACCAAACGGGTATTTTCATGACGGGGTGCACGCAGCAGCAAGACATGTGCGACGTATACAGGCTGCTAATTTATTGCCCTGTATCAGCGAAATAAAGAAATGTTTCCGGCCTCCTTCCCTCGCCTCTTTCTCTATTTTTTTTTTTACCACACGCAACGCTTTCTGCGACACGGAAATCTTTCTCAGCAACGCACGTATCAGCAGGCTAAGTCAAGTATCATCTGCTATTAAAATCCATAACAGCAACGACCGCTGAGTCACGCTAAGAATATGGATGTCCCTGAATTCAGTGCTATCACCGTCGTTTCCTACGCCCAAGCTCTTCGAACGCTGACCGTGGCTTGTTCTTACTGCGTTTACAATGTCCGACATGGACAGCAGCGGGTCGTTTATTCTTGTCAGTATAGCCTCTTGATCCACCTCCACTGCAGCCGAGGAGCGACGTCCATGTCGTTCCAAGAAAGACAGCAAACTGTATTTTACTTTGTTGTAATTGGGTTGAAGGTGACATTCCGTTAGTCCAGTACTTACTTTGTAGGCAGCCGCAAAGCCCCCCCCCCCCCTTTTTTTTTTAGTGCAGCGAACTAAGCACGCACGTTGTTGTTGTTTTTTTTTTTTTGAGCGCAGCGAACTAAGCACGCACGTAAGTTCGGTTCGCCTGCCATCTGTCGGTTCAGAGTAAACGTCCATAGGTATTTGTGCCAGAAGTTTACAATTCTCACGTCAGTGATCGACACAAAAACTTCGCGGCAAAAACGCAGGTGGACGTAAATGCGGGGAACAGAAACTTGCTCGAGCCCGCTCGCACCTATACGCGTCTCAAACGGGTCAAACCTGCGTCATCTGCGGTCAGGGTTGTAGTTGTCCGGTACACCGCGAGGAGACCGCGTAGGTCGGGGTTAACTGTTGAGCATTTAACAGCAATGACGTTTGAAGTGAATAACGTCCACGGCAGGTACACCATATATCCAGTCAAATCAGCGCACGCAAATTTTCGTTCCAGTTGGTATATAAGCCCGCTTCAATCCTGTCGCAAATCAGCGGCAACTTAGGAGCAGGGACGTGTGTCCCCCACCAGATCTCAAAAACAGCCAGTCCTTCGATAATCGCGCGGGTCAGTGCGGCTAGCGGCAAGATGAAGTTCGATCGCGTTTCTTCAGCGTACTAGCAGCGATGGGCTGCGCTTCATTAACGCAGTATTGACGATTCCTGCGCTCACCGACCGCTCTCTCCCATGCCCTTCCTTTCTCTCTCACTCTCTGCAGCTTGACCTAGCTCACTCGTTCACGTGGGAGCCGCTGCTCACAGTGCGCTCATCGTTTCAGGAAAGGAACTGCTCAGGCCACAAGCCGCGGTATGCCTGCAGCGCGAACGAACGCACGCTACACGCTAGAAGCGATTAATATTGCGCGCTAATTTTCCGCTCGCTGGAGTTAATCGCGCAACTAATCGGCACCCACTTAGCAACCCGTACCACTGTACTTGACAGATGAGCCTCGAAGCCGCCGCTCCAGGTAAATGCGTGCATTCATAAGCCTGCTTGATCACAGGAAACTCGCCTATAGATAACAAGCACCGCTTCTCTACACATAACCATATATTTTCGAGAGGAGATCTACAATTTAAAGACGCCTTCTCACATCACTCTGTACAGCCTCCATTGTGCTGGATGCCCCGTAAGCGGGAAGGCCAACAGCGGTAAAGGAGAGAAGGCTTTCCAAGCACCAAGCGAGCACCGCAGCGTGACTTTGCGGAGAGACGCATTAGTACGAACAATATAAAGAAAAGGAACAGCTGTTTGGTACTGCGAACCAAATTTATTGTCTCTTCCGCACTGAGCTTCAAGCGGCATTGAGGAATCATGCGTCTGAAAAAAACAACATATAAAACAAAAAATGGCTGTGGTTTAGCTCTGGTTAAACCTGGAGTGACGCGAGAGCTACATCTGGCCGAGAGTAACTCGCTCAGTCAAATTGCAAAGTCAGTCTTTCGCCGCTCCGTTTCGCTCGGCGTTGCATCTTCGTTTCTGGACGTGGATTCCCTCTCTATCCCCCTCTCCACGCAGTTTCGCCGGCAGCAACAGCTGCTCCGCACCACGTGACCAACCACGTGACCAGCCACGGCACCGCCACGGAGCTCAAGGGGTGCCACGCTCGCTGAAGGCTCGAACTGCTAGAGTTAAACTTCCCTGCTCTCCTTCGGATG
This sequence comes from Amblyomma americanum, assembly GCF_052857255.1. Lineage (NCBI taxonomy): Eukaryota > Metazoa > Arthropoda > Arachnida > Ixodida > Ixodidae > Amblyomma > Amblyomma americanum. The sequence goes on from NC_135502.1 coordinate 27,808,285, forward strand.
GGGACGGCAGTTAGCAGTAAGAAGAGTACTTCAGGTCTTCGTCCGGCGACACGTTGCCGGTTGGGGCAGCAGTTCCAACTTCTCAAAGCAAAACTTATTTATTAAAGACGGCACTGACATAAAAAGACGGGTGAGTAAAAGGCAGTTTAAAAAAAAGGGCAGTTTAAAAAAAGGCTGTTAAAAACGGCCGAGCTTGAGACTCGGCGCGCTCGTCCTAAGTCGTCGTTTCCCGCGGGTTTTAACCCCTTCGATAATTGGGCGGAGCTTGAGTAATCTAGCTCTCGCCCAATTTGGACCAATAGCAAAGCAATTGCATCGTATGTACTAGTGGGCGGAGCCCAGGGCCCGCCCCGGGCATGATCGCTCCTGGTAGCAGGTGCGGGGGTGGGGGGGGGGGGGGGGGCATTGTCCCCGTGGGCTGTCGCGAGCCCAGTGGAATGCGCAGCTCCACCCCTAAGCGGGCGTCACGCCTCGACGTACATTCCTCGATTCCCCCCCGGGCATGACCGCTCCTGGAAAGAGGTGCGGAGGGGGGGGGGGGGTCCCATCGGCCCTGTGGGCTTCCACTTAACATGCTAGCGTAGTGTAGCTCTCGCTACAAAAAAAAAAAAAAACTCCCCTTTTCACTTGAGAAGCCATCGTTGGCTGCAAAGCCACGTGTTGTGGCTCAGTGGTTAGTGTACTCGGCTGGTGAGCTCCACGACGCGGAATCACATCTCGGCGGCGGCAACGTATCGATGGAAGCGAAACGCGAAAGACGCCCGCGTACTGTCCGTTGTCAGCTGACGTAAGAGAACCTCAGGTGGTCGAAATTAGTCAGGAGCACTCCATTATATATACGGTGCCCTTTTTCTCTCTTCATTATTTTGCTCCCTACATCTTTTCCCCTCACGGCGCAAGTGAGGCGTTCAACAAGACGTGAGACAGTACTGCGGTTTTCCTTGTCGCCAAAAACAAACGAGAAAAAAAATTGGCAGAGGCTTAACTTGGCTAGCCCTGGAAAATCAGCGAAAAGCAAGCACGCCTGCTAAGCGTCTGGGGCTCGTCCCTGGCGGCTCCGCTACACGCTCGTGACTGCCGTTCTATATATATACCCACACGACCACGTGGCTATGACGTGTATCACATGGTCATACGACACCCCATCGGATGTCACCACGTGGCTTCACATCGCCCCAACGGATGTTCTTAAGATCAAAGGCCAAACCCAAAGGTCACCCAATGTCAAAGCTCAACTAAATGTTATGGGTCAAGGTCAGGGGTCAAGCGTTCGACACCATAACTGTACCACATATGGTCATACACAGCTAACGTGGTTGGGCTGAAGGTCGTTCAAGGTCTTTCTCCGACCTACGCGACGACTGCTTTACCTAGCGCAGTGAAGCTTTTCGTTTCAAAATGGTAACATCTCACAATGTGCACGTCATTATTTACAGGCTCCAACGGTATCGCTCTGGTGTGGTACACCTTCATGGTGTCACCGTACAGCGCTGTTGTACATCACGCATCACGACGACCACCTGGGTGCCACGCTGCACAAAACTTGGCCAACGTGGCGTAAAGAGAGGCGCTGCTCCGAAACAAGCGACTGGGGGCACACGCGCCCGCGCAATCATGTCCACGCGAGAGGGCGAGCGCAGCGACCCCCAGAACGAAGAAGCACACACGGGGGCCGCTACCGGAGGGGGCGGCGACGCGCAAAACGCTTTGGGCGTCAGGGGCGTCATCGCCGGCTCCGCTCGTCACCGTAATCACAGAGCTCCGCTTGAAATAAAGAGGGACTTCGCTCTCTCAGCTTCCGCACAACAGCGGCGAAGCTTTAACACCCTCACCCGGCTGTTTCCGAGACGCACGCACTTGGGAGTAATATACACGCACGGTGTGGCGCACTTCGCGGGCTAAACACGGTGATTTATTTCGTCTTTCGCGGCCGCTGCCGGTGGTCAGCTGCTGCCGCGCGAGCCGCGCTTCCGTGCGGACCGCCATTCATTCGAGGGAACAATGAACGCCGCTGTAGCCGGCGCGCCGTCGCCTCCAAACTCTTCGCGTCGAAGCGGCGACTGCGCAGTGCTTGGTCCAGTGTACTGCACGGCTCATGTTTCCCACCTGTATACCTCCATGTGGAAGCGGGGACGACAATGCAAAGTGCTCAGAACGAACGGTCCACTCCGGTCGCAGGACAAAAACAGCATAAATGCTGTACAGTTCTAAAACCGCGGTAAACACCCAAATGGCCAGTGGTTCACCGACCGTTACCGCCACACAGCTTTGCACGCCTTGGTTTATTGTTTATGGGGGTTCAGCGTCCCAAAGCGACTCTGGCTATGAGGAACGCCGTAGTGAAGGGCTTTCGACCACCTGGGGTTCTTTAACGTGCACTGACATCGCACAGCACACGGGCATCTATAATTTTGCCTCCATCGAAATTCGACCGCCGCGGCCGGGATCGAACCCGCGTATTCCGGCCCGCCAGCAGAGTGCCGTAACCGCTGAGCCACCGCGGCGGCTCCTTTGCACGCCTTGATAAATGAAGCAGTGAAGAGAAGAGCTGCGCACCGCAGAAAAAAGCTCACTCAGAAGCATGTTCACGACGCACGTTTGGAAGCGGAGAACTGGCGGCTTGCTACGCAATTCGTGGCGTAAAAAAACTCCAACGCAGCTTCACTTGCGGCCACGTCGCGCATTCGTACCGGAACGACACTGCAATGCAAAAGACATGCAGGGGCGTTTCGCGGTAAACTGTGAAGACATACGCGCATTTCAAGGAAGTGCGTTGCCTGAGCCGCGGCATCGGTAGTGTGTGCAAGCGTTTTTTATCGTAAGCTCACTGCTTCAAAACAGACGCATGACAATGTCAATGACGCTCCCGAAGGCTATAATTCCCCATACAGACGTATCTGTATTGCAGAAACAGCAAAACCTTCGCTCAACTATACTTGAGTGTGTTTGCGGAGGTAGATCACTTACCTTAATTCTGGCGTTGGAAAGGAGGCCTCACCATTCACAGTCAGCGTTATCAGCGACTTAACAGTATATCAAAAAAGTAGGTAGCAAGAATCCACAGCTCCCCTGTAGACATTACAAATCAGTCTAAAACAAACCATCCTCCAACTTCATTTGGTCGTTCGGGGCAGACGTTTGGCCTCCTTATTTCATGGTGCTGATTCTTAACCAATATCGATCCCATCTCTTCGGGTACCTTATACTCACTTTGAATAACGCTACATCCCCAACGCACGACAACATGGTCAGCGCGGCGCGCGTGCTTTAACATCTTTTTTTCTCCTTTTTTTCGCTCTGATAGATTTCTGCAAAGGTGGGGAACTGATCCAGCCAGCCGCTTCTCCGACGCGCATTTCGTCCGGCCCCCACCAAAGAAGTCCTCCCAGGACGCTGCCACGCACGTCCAGGGCGACCGCCGGCGTTCCTCCGGCAAGCCCGGAAGCTGCGTCGTTCGCTCGTACACAGCCCGAGGGGAAAATCATGCGACTCTCCGTGGAGGCCGATTCGGCCCAACGTCGCCGGGTGCGTGCCGGACGGGGACGCGCTCAACAGGTGCCATTCGCCCGAGGTGCAGCGCCGACGCTGGGGCGGCGAATGGCGCGGCGTCGCCCGCCCGCCGCGCTCCTCCCCCGGCCGAAGGAAGCCGCCACGCAACGGCGGCGAACGAGTTGCCGCCGCCGGCGTAGCGTGCCCCATTTGCATAGCGCCGCCGTCCTTCCCAGGAGCGGGGCGCGCACGCGCGCGAGCTAGGCTCGTCCCTCCGGCGGAATCGATCGCGCAATCCCTTCGGCGCTTCCTATCGCCACGGCATGCACGCACGCGCACTCGGGCGCAGAGGAGGGCTGCGCATGCAAAGCAGGGGAGAAGGAAACTGGCTTCTCCTCTGCTATGCACGCCCCGGCTCCTCGGGCATCGGCCTCCTCGCGCCCGGGTCGACGACGGCCCTCCCACAGCTCTCCTCCACCCAGGCCAACTTCCGAGGCTAAAGCCACGGCCACGTATCGTGACAAGAGAGTCCGGCACTTTCCAGAGCACTTCAAGAACAACGTCAATCATGTGCCAGGACGTCTACTGCTGTGGTAATGCGAATTTCAACGACGGCAGGAGTGGTGAGAAATGATGACGACAGCCACAGAGCTCGGTGACTCTGGGTAGGGGTGGGGGCGGGGGGGGGGGGGGGGGGGGGGGGGCGTCACATAACATATGCTTTAGTCTCTGCTGAGAGTGTAGGAGAAGCCGGGTGCAGTAGCCAGTCACGAGGTGTGAGGCTGCGGAGTTGCGGCATGCGCGTACGAGGACGCCATGATTTCACCCAACGGCATTCATACAGGAAACGCTGTAGAACGCCATTTCCGAAGCGACAGGTTTTGACGGCGTCCACGCAAGACAACAGGCGCAGGAAGACACGTTAGTGCTTAGCTGGACGACGGTAAGGCTGGCCGCACCTGTCCGAAGCAGCATGGACACGCAGCTACAACTTTCGCCGTCAAAATACACGGGCATCGCTCGCGTTGGCTGCAGGTACGTAAGAAACGGGCGGACGACCGAAGGTGATACTGAGCTGGGAAAATTCTTTTTCACATAGCCGTTTCTGTCAAAGGACTGCCTCTCAAAAAGAGGAGAGCGTCAGCACTCTTGCGTCGCTTGCACCAAGAGAATGTCTCGACATGCCCAGGTGAAGTACGTCTGAGCATATGTGCCGTGTATTTTTCACGCGTGCAGAAAACTCACCGCGATGACCAGTCAAGTGAGTACGGCTCGCTTATACGCTGGCATTGCAAGTTACGCTGCAGGTCGAAGACAGCAATCTCGTTAACAGCATCAAAGCACTGAAACATGAAAGCACAACACTGCCAAGTTTGGAAAGTCTTGATTCCATAGGTAGCCTAAGTGCGTTCTCGCACATATTCCACTCTCTCCGATGAAGCACGTTCCATACGTGGCACTTTGCAGTACGCACAAACGTGGTGCTTACAGGACTACATATTACAGGACGTACCACGTCAGCCGCTATGCCGAGGTGCGACGAGGGTTGAAGCTCTCAAGGTTAGCTTAAACCGAAAAGATATTAAAGTCAAAAGAGCTACAACTGGGGCTAGTTGGAAATGCATCCTTGAAGGTATTGGTGAGCGCTACCAAAATACGGAAAGGGACGAAAGCGCTTGTCTTGTGTGTTCGTCCCTTTCCGTATTTTGGTAGCGCTCACCAATACCTTCAAGGACGAAAAGATATATAGATTCGAAGGTAAAAAGCAAGGCAGCCGGAGCAACGCAGCTCATTTCGTAGAGACCTGAACGTGACATGCGGGGCCGTGGCTACGGAACCCATAAGCGGAGTGTTGTTACAAAATTATCTGCTAGCCTTCTCCAATGTGTTACAATGACTGTTGGCTTCTTTCACATACATATCAAAATCGTTGTCTGCTGAATAACGGCGTCTTCTTCGACCCAACCCAGCTCTACCTTCCAGGTGCGCCACCCACCACCACGGAACCTGCCGCCACCCTTCACAAGGACTCCATCGACACGAAGCGCACGCAGCAGCGGAACGAAAACAAACAAAAAAAAACTATGGAGACGCTTAGGTCCATTACATTTCGCATCTGTAGCAGCTTCTGTTCAAAATTCTGTCTGCGTTTGCGTCAGTTTCTTTGCGACTGTCGGTACATGAACCACCATTTCGGACTGCAAGCTGCTGCTGCGTGACGGACCATCACGCTTAGCGCGAATATGACAAAAATTTTCGCAAAAAACAACCGAAGAACTAAGCTGCTGTATTGATGTATAGTAGATAACAACCCGGTCTAAGGACGCAGAGCATCTGTAGAGCCGCTGAGCTCAAGAGACAGGTGTTCCCGCCGGCCGGCGAGCTGTTTGCCGACACGGAGACGCCGACAAGTGCCCGCGCCAAGGTGCTGGCCTGGTACTCGTTACTGGGTGATAGCGCGGCGGCATGTGTCGTCCCATAAACGACCCTTTCCCCCGCAGCGCGTTCCGGGAAACGCTCCCTTTCTGTTCTTTGCGCGGGCGGCGGTGCCGACCCCGCGTATTCACCGTGGGAGCGAGCGGCGCCGCTTCTGGGCGACGCGCGGGAAGCCGGGAGCACGAGCGGCGAAGAGAGATGAGCACCTCGATTACGACACGGCCCCGAACTTGCAGGCAACGCTGGCGACGGGACGACCCATCTATTGGCCATTCGTTATGTCTCTGCTGGCCGACGCCGTTTCCAGAAAAAGGGGACAAATGACAGTTCTGTGCGTGTGCGTGTGCTGATGTGCCTGCCTCGAATTGTCAGCGCAGTCCGGAAGGTGCTGTGTACGACTGCGCTTGCTTTTCTTGTTTTGTGCTTGCTTTTGTGGGTCACGTGGGTCTCGCTGGAAGCACGGTGGGACCGCCTAAATGCCCAGCTATTGGCGACTTCTACGACCCAATCAGCGATGAGCTGAGGGGTTAAGAGACGATGTTGGCGGGAAGCTAGGGGTTCTCGCCAGGAGCTTTGGACAGGGAGAGCTCTGGCGGCTCCACTCTGTTGTTGATCTCCCTTTGTCCTGTTCTGTCTAAACTGTATCATCCATGTTACTCTAATCTCACCTGTATAAAGTTTTGTTTGTTCGTCCAAAGACAAAAATCGTCATCCTCCTTCGCTCAACTGCCAATCAGAATTCCGGGCCGTAGCGACAACGAGACGGCCTGACCTCGCTACGCAACAGCAAGCGAGGAAGAAAAGAACCTCAACTGGCGCAGTCGAACAGGATTGGCAGCCATCGCATCCGGCTCGAGCGAAGACCCAGAGGTGTCGGGTCCTGAACACCGGAAGACAGCGCTCGACGGACCGTCAGCGACAGCGGAACTGCGTGACAGCGGAGCTTCAGAGGCACTGGGACCCAGGGACCTTCGGGGTACAGTCGTCCCAAGCGGCCTGCAGGGAGTGGCTTCACGGCAGGGAGCAGCAGAGCGCACCGACGGGAGCGAGCGTCGACGCAACACTGGTGAGCGGGATTTCTTACGATTCGCTAGGGGACTCTCGGCTCGAATTTAAAGGGGTGTATGGTTAGGACGCGGGGCATGATGGCGAGCACGGCGGACAGTGAGACAGAGGAGAGCGGCATGACACCGAAAACATCCACAGATGAAACATCTAACCTAGGGGAAAGCAGAGCGCCCCCGGGAGGGACAGCTCAAGTCGAGACAGGCAGTGAGCTCCCCGGGGTAGCTGCTGATATAGAACCGGATTCTTATGCTTTGCGGCGCCTAGAGCTAGATTTTGAGCTGCAAAGACTCAAACTGGAGGCAGAGGAGCGCATAGCGATGAGGAGGGCTGAACTGGAGTTTGGGGGTGCCAGGCAGTCCCCACCTGTCTCGGATGGGAGCGGGCAGCGGCAGACAGGCCTGGACCCGACCACTCAGTGTGCTAAAGTCCTTAAGGGACTAAGGCTGCCAGCCGACTCAGATGTACCTATGTGGTTTGATGAAGTCGAACGGATGTTTGCGACTTACAACGTCCCCGATTCCAGTAGGGTGCACTTGATTATTCCGACTCTAACGGAGCGGGTGAGGTACTTGTTGCGTGGACTGGGAGACGAAGCGTGCCGTGATTACGAGGCGGTGAAGGCGGCGGTCTTGAGTGAGCTTCAGCTAAGCCCGCCCGAGTATTTAGAGAGGTTCGAAGGAGCGTCTAAACGGAAGGATGAAACATGGGCACAGTTCGCATCACGGGTAAAAACCTATTTCGAGTATTACCTCCGTTCAAGACAAGCGAGCTCCAAGGAGGAAGTGGTTTCGCTCATAGTAGCTGACCGAATGAAGGCGAGCCTTAGTGCGGAAGGCCTTGAGCACATTCGCTTACGCGAGGGCGAGAAATGGCTTAGGCCAGATGAGGTTGCGCGGGCGATGCAAACTTTCGAGCAGGCGAAAGGAAAGAACCGCGGAGTGAGACAGGCGAGCGCACAGCCAGCAAGCAAAGAACAGGCTGGCCCACGCAGCGCGTCGCTGGCCCCATCACGGGCTGCACACGACGGGAAACGGCAGCCCACATGCTACGTATGTCGAGCTGCAGGTCATCTCGCTAAAGACTGCCCGCGAGTTATTCAAAAGAAAGACGATAACCGTAGAGACGCCCGGGCAAACGCGATGACAATAGCAGACCCAGGGACTGTCAGGGACGCCCCGGCGAGTCACTCGGTGAACGTTTTGGTCGCAGAAATCAAGGTGCCTCAGCGAGAGGAAATACGGAAGTCCAGGCTGCAACAAGTGCAGCTGGACTGCGCTGGCGTACCCACCGTGGCCATACTGGATACCGGCAGCGAGGTCACCGTTGTGAGGGAGGACCTCGTGCCGAACGCGTATCGTGAAACAACGGGCAACATTAGGTTAGTGGCAGCCTTCGGAAACACAATCGAAGCAAAATTAGTAAGTCTCCCCATCGGTCTGAGGTCGTCCGCGTTACTGTTAGAGCCGCAAAAGGTGCGGATTATTTGTGCACTGACCAATAAGCTCGCCGAAGGAGTGGACTGTCTTCTGTCTAAAGAAGACTGGGAGCTGTTATCACAAGGCAGCCAGGGGGAAGCAGTGGCAGTCTTTGCTGAGACCCCTAAATCCGATGCGACAATTGGCCAGCCCGGTAGCGAGTTTGGTACAGGAAGCGAAACGGTATCTGAGGCGATTATACTTGAAACAAGTGCGGAAGCCCCGCCGGCCGAATTGCGGGATGAGGAAGTGACGGACGCACCGGAGACTCTCAGCCAGCGGGAGAAATTTCGTGCAGCGCAGGTGAGCGACGAAAGTCTCCGAAAGGCTTGGTCTGACGCGAAATCCGGAAAGGGGGGCATGTTCATATCGGAGGGACTGCTGTACCACTGGGACACGATCGCTGGTGCCAGGGTTAAGCAGTTGGTGTTGCCCTGCGAAAGACGTCAGGAGGTACTGCTGCTGGCGCATGAGTCCCTGTGGGGAGGCCATCTCGGGCCCAGGAAAACAAGGGCAAGGATAAAATACAGCTTTTATTGGCCTGGCCTCGAACAGGAAGTGAAGCAGCACTGTAAAACATGTCACGGGTGCCAAATCCGATCAGACAGGTCGATCCGAGATAGGGTGCCTATCACTCCCCTCACTAGGCCGGAACACCCGTTCCAGGTGGTTAACGTGGATATAATAGGGCCGATTGACGTGCCTTCCGCGCGAGGGCACAAGTATGCACTTTGCCTGGTGGACCTATGTACGCGATGGCCTGAAGTGATTTGCTTGCGTTCACTAACAGCAAGAGCGACGTGCGACGCGTTGCTGACAGTGTTTAGTCGCACAGGTGTACCCGAGGTCATATGTAGCGATCAGGGAACAAACTTTACCTCGCAGCTCACACAGGCGTTCCTCGCTAGGCTGGGATGTTCGCCCCGCTTTTCTACGCCGGAACATCCAGAGAGCAACGGGACCGTCGAGAGGTGGAACCGCGTACTCAAGAACATGATATTTCATGTTATGGGAAAGGACGCCAAAAACTGGGACAAACTAATCCCATTCGTGCTGTGGGCATACAGGGAGGTCCCCCACGACACAACAGGCGTGGCCCCGTTTCGTTTGCTTTACGGCAGGAATCCGACCGGACCGCTCGCGATCCTGCAGCGCACGTGGACGGGTGAGATACGGGTCCCAAGTACACTCAGAGAGGCGCCCGCGAAATACCTTCAGCAGCTTCGCGAACAGATGGAGATAGCGGCTGAGGTAGCAGGACTAACGGCTACCGCTCGCCAAGGTAGCTACGCTCAGGCATACAACAGGGCTACACGTGTTAAGAGCTTCAATGTCGGCGACCAGGTGCTTTTGTTCGACACAGATCGTGGCGGCAAGCTCTCACCGAAATGGCTGGGGCCGTTCCCAGTGGTAGGACGAGAGAGACAAAATTCTTACCGCATCGATACTGGGGCGCGAAAGACGTCTGTTGTACATGCCAACCGGCTCCGGCCATATTACGCGCGAGTCAGTCACGTAGGCGTAGTGTTCGATGAAGATGAGGAGTTTGGAAACGTAGAGTACGCGCCTTGCGCGGAAGCCGGAATTCAAGGACAAACTCCCATTGAAGCAACAAAAATGGCCCATCTCAAAGAAGAACAACGTTCCGAAATAGCGGAGCTCTTCGCGAGGTACCCAGAGGTGTTTAGCGAAACCCCCGGGATCGCGGAAGTGGGAACCCATCGGATCGTGCTCGAGGACGGTTACAGACCCAAACGAGCCTTCCCGTATCGAGTGCCCGAACTTCTCAGGAAGGAGGTCAGCCGCCAAGTGGAGGAGCTATTAGAGCTAGGGCTGATATACCCAGTCGAAAGCGACTGCGCGCATCCCGTGGTATGCGTGGGTAAAAAGGATGGCTCGGTCCGTCTATGTGTTGATTACAGAGCCCTCAACGCTGGGACGAAAACAGACGCTTTTCCTATGATGCACGCCCAGGAACTCATCATGAAAGTAGGCCAGTCGAAATTTATCACTGTGGTAGATTTACGACGCGGTTATTGGCAGGTTCCGGTAGAACAAGAGAGCCAGCACTTAACGGCCTTCGTGACGCATGACGGCCAGTACGCCTGGCGCGTCATGCCTTTCGGACTAAAAAATGCTGCAGCAACGTTCCAAAGAATGATGAACGTACTTCTGTCCAAGCACCAAGGGTATGCCACGGCGTACCTTGACGATGTCGCGATCTTTTCGCAGTCATGGTCAGAGCATCTCGAGCATTTGGAGTCAATCATGAGTCTTTTACGTGAGGCTAAGCTGAAAGTAAGTAGTCAAAAGTGTCAGATTGGCCAGGCGCGCATAAGGTATTTGGGGCACGTGGTGGGAGGAGGCACGCACGGACCAGACCCTGACAAACTCGCCGCTATACGTGACATACACGCGCCAACGACAAGAAAGGAGCTCCGTAGCTTTCTTGGGCTTTGCGGATACTACCGTGAGTACGTGAAAGGTTACGCGGAAGTCGCCTCACCGCTGACAGCTCTCACGAAGCGTGGAGTACCAAACCCAATCCCTTGGTCAGACGAAGCCCAACGGGCGTTCGAACAAATGAAAATGTCACTCTGTCATGCAACTATGCTGAGCACTCCGGATCTTAGCAAGCCTTATTGGCTGTTCACAGATGCGTCTGAGATCGCAGCTGGCGCCTGTCTGGCACAAATGGACGATGGTGGTCGGGAGAGGCCGATTGCCTTCGCCAGCCACCGCTTTACTCCGACACAGTCCAGGTGGTCGACAATCGAGCGCGAGGCTTTCGCCGTTATCTGGGCGCTGAAAAAATTTGACTACTGGGTATTTGGGGCGGAAATAAATGTCGTCTCCGACCATAACCCTCTGTCTTATTTGACCGCGTGCACGCCGCATGGGGCAAAGCTGACGAGGTGGGCTCTCGCACTGCAGCGCTACAACGTAGCGATCACCCACCGGAAAGGGGCCAACAATGCGAATGCGGACGCGTTGTCTCGCCTCCCCAACGTAACATGGGAGGGAGCAGATCGAGCCTGAGCCCCCCCGGCGAACGTGAACGTTCCCGCAAGCCAGTGTGTATGTGCTCCTTTTGTGTTTTGTGTCCGCGCTGGTGCCGTGAAAACTGCCCGACTCCTACTCAAGACTGCGGGACTGAAACGGGCGAGAAGGAGGACGGACAATGTGAAAGACGCCCGTACCCCTGCGTATTTGTGTGGTGCGTTTTTTTTTTTTTTTTTTGCATGAACTCAGTGTCTCATTTGTCATATTTTCGGCTAGTCTGTGCTAATAGCCCAGATATCCTCTTGAGGGGGAAGTTGTAGAGCCGCTGAGCTCAAGAGACAGGTGTTCCCGCCGGCCGGCGAGCTGTTTGCCGACACGGAGACGCCGACAAGTGCCCGCGCCAAGGTGCTGGCCTGGTACTCGTTACTGGGTGATAGCGCGGCGGCATGTGTCGTCCCATAAACGACCCTTTCCCCCGCAGCGCGTTCCGGGAAACGCTCCCTTTCTGTTCTTTGCGCGGGCGGCGGTGCCGACCCCGCGTATTCACCGTGGGAGCGAGCGGCGCCGCTTCTGGGCGACGCGCGGGAAGCCGGGAGCACGAGCGGCGAAGAGAGATGAGCACCTCGATTACGACACGGCCCCGAACTTGCAGGCAACGCTGGCGACGGGACGACCCATCTATTGGCCATTCGTTATGTCTCTGCTGGCCGACGCCGTTTCCAGAAAAAGGGGACAAATGACAGTTCTGTGCGTGTGCGTGTGCTGATGTGCCTGCCTCGAATTGTCAGCGCAGTCCGGAAGGTGCTGTGTACGACTGCGCTTGCTTTTCTTGTTTTGTGCTTGCTTTTGTGGGTCACGTGGGTCTCGCTGGAAGCACGGTGGGACCGCCTAAATGCCCAGCTATTGGCGACTTCTACGACCCAATCAGCGATGAGCTGAGGGGTTAAGAGACGATGTTGGCGGGAAGCTAGGGGTTCTCGCCAGGAGCTTTGGACAGGGAGAGCTCTGGCGGCTCCACTCTGTTGTTGATCTCCCTTTGTCCTGTTCTGTCTAAACTGTATCATCCATGTTACTCTAATCTCACCTGTATAAAGTTTTGTTTGTTCGTCCAAAGACGAAAATCGTCATCCTCCTTCGCTCAACTGCCAATCAGAATTCCGGGCCGTAGCGACAACGAGACGGCCTGACCTCGCTACGCAACAGCAAGCGAGGAAGAAAAGAACCTCAACTGCATCTAAGAAAAAATGGCTGTCGGCTAGGTTTACATGTGCTGAATAGTATGTAGACACGCTCCATGGTTGTAAGTCGAGCCTCGTTAATATGGGCAATTTGGCTACTGGGAAAAACTCCATAAAGCGAGTCGTCCGTATTAACGAATCGTGAATAAAAAAAATTGCTCAGGAAAAACATTTATGGTCTAGCTAGGTCTGCTTATGTGCATAGTGGTGAACACTGCAGTGGAAATTAGGCAAAAACTCGGGAGCTTCAAGTGTGTTATCCTAGTAGCCATTAACTTTAAACAATGCGGTGCGGTTTTGAGCGCCTAATATCCAATGAGACGCGTGATGACGTCCAATGGCGCGATGACCCGGTCGTACATATACACACTAAATCGGCAGACAGCTGCTCGACGCGCCTTTCAGCGTAGCACAAGCTGCAGAGAGTTTTCTTCACAATTATTCATACACTACGACAAATATATTGAAACTATACAGGAGAATAAAGCGCATCCCTCAAGCATTTACATATTTCCTTAACGTTCCACTCGCCTCCTCCACTCACAGTTCAGGAAAGGAAAGATCCGGTTGGGGCAGTCGAAATTGTGTTCTCATCGTCCATATTAACGCGACAAAAATACATGGGCCACAATAGGCCCTGTGCATTTTCACCCCGTCCATTGTACAGTGAGCGAGCTTCCGTATTAACGAGCCATTAATACATTAAGGAAGTTTGGCCCCAAGAAAAACAGTCGATAATTCGAATCGTCCCTATTAACGGGAGTCGTATTAAAGAGGCACGACTAGTCCCAAGACAAAACGGGTGTCCGGCCTCGTGATCGGCAAGGTAGGTACACTACCGGCTGAGCGAAGCAAAGAAACGCACGCAGTCTGTAAAATGAAGGGCACTTATTAGGCCAACCAGAGACGGCGTTATTGACTGTATTGCCGAGAGTGGGCACACCGCACTGCAAGACTATACGGTAATAACTCGTCCGCATGATCATCGCGTTGAAAGGTGCCCAGCACAGAGCAGTGGCCAGCAGTATTCGTGGCCACGACAGGATAGGAAAGACGCTCTACCTGCCGGGGAACGCACTTGTCAAGAGGACACGCACGCAGCTCAACGCGCACGCAGGGGGAACCGGCGACGTCCGAGAGGAGTCGTCGCGGCGCGCCCTGACGCCCGGCCCGGTTGCTCTCGTCGCGTGTGGCGCCTCGCCGTATCGACACGTCCGAGGCCACGGCCGAGACCGGCCTTGGCGATAGCGACGGTCAGCCGGCGTCCGGGGGGAAGTGCACGGGGCGATGAGCGCGTAGGCAAACGCGGCATGCAGATGAGGCGTGCCGCGGCGCGGGGCACGCTGCATATTCATGGGCCTTCGACAGGTCATCCATCGGCAGCGGCGGCAACAGAGCGCCGCCGTCAGAGCCGCCTTCTGTGCATGCTCTCCGGGAACTGGTTTGGCCGGGGCCCCCGCGCTTCTTCCCCGGGGCCTGCTCCGACCTTGCGCGCGCTCGTGTGCAGCGTCCGGCTCTTCTTTGCATCGGCTTTTTTGCATGCGCGCGGCCCGCTGCCCCGCCGATGCCCCGGCCGCCGCTTCTGGGAATCGGCCGCGCGGTTTTCGGCGCCCCCTCTCCCTCGTCATCGCCTCCTGCGGGCGCTGTTTGCGAGCCACTTCCGCCGCCCCGCCCGAATATGCGGCTCTGTTGCGGTGTCCGCCGAACGAAGGTGGCCCCGAAGCGGACTCGCGGCGCCCGCTGCTAATGATGTCCCGACAGCGCCACCGGTGCGAGGAGGACTTCATGAAGACCGCAGGCTGTGCGTCACCGTTGCAGGGCACGAATCCGCACTGCAATTACGTCGCTCCGTGTAGGGCATCACGTACAAGCGAGGGCGCTGGCAAACTTGTTTCTCGCGCCGAAAAATGACGCAGCTTCAATGTAATTTTTCTCCCTGCCCTCATCGAAGCCCTGGGAATAGTCAAATCGGAGCCCAGAACAACGCACTGGGGAGACGGTCACCGGCGGGTCTATGGGGAAGGAGGGATGAAGAAGACGGTCTCCTCGCACCCCCTTCCCAGAAATTTCAAATGGGTGACCAACGCTAAACCTCGTCCCGCTCCAAAAGTGAACAGGAGACGGTGCGACCGGTCGCACTTCGAGAAAGCGAGGCGTGCTCTCTGCTATGCAAATGACTCGCGAATAAAAGTAAGCGAAGCACGGACAAAGGCACAACTTCGTTCGCTCTCGGTAAGCGCCCCTACGTACCGATTAAAAAAAAAAAGGACACAAGGCTTCTTACCATAGCGAGGGAGACAGCGCCACGACACGTACACCCAAGCCTTAATAGTTACCGCTATTTGCAGGCCCCTGAGGCTCGTACTCGCCTACAAGAAAAGAGGGAAGAAAGCAAATCGCACCACTGACACAGGCAACATTGGTGCGAAGCAAGGAAGTGCGAGGAAAAGATCCGGGTACGTATTCCGAGCTTGTGTCATAATAAACAGCGTCATAATCAGCCGCGACGGCCGCACGTGATTGGTCGAAACGCCGGAAGCGGATGTGGTCGTTCGGATGCAGCGAAAAGAGTAGAAGAAACCGGTGACGACAAACACGTAGCGGACCATGCGGCATGCGCTGCGGAAACCGCAACGGAGTGACATCCTGCTGCCGCTCACAGTCGTAATCGAACCGACATCCACTTCCGGAGTTTCGACCAATCAGGTGTGGACGTTGAGGGTGATTATGACGCCCTTTATACGGCCCCCGATCCGGTAAGTATGCCACATGCACTGCTGCAGCGCATAGCGAGAACGGCGCCGGTGAAACAAAGGGCGAAAGAGAAGCCAATCCGCAGACGGCGGCGGCGGCGGCGCACGTGTTCCGCAGGCGGCCGCAAATGAGCCGCAGCGGCGGCTGCGCCGACGACTCATCGAGCATGCGCGCGCCTGAGTCAACCGGACGAGCGTGCATACAGAGAGAGGCCCCCCTTCAGGCGGCGGCCCGTTCCCGGAACCTGACACGCGGCCGCCGCTACCACGTATGAGCGTCCCGCAGCGGGGAACGAGTCCGGCGCGCTTCGGGGGCTACTTGCGCTGCGCGATGCAAATCACCTGACAGCCCCGAAAGGGCACCTGTGAGAGCTGCGCTGCTTTCGCGCAATGCCAAATGCGCTGCACTGCTTCGCTACCGCTTGTCTCAAGTTCTCCGAGCGGGCGACGCCAACGGCCGTTAAAGCAAGAGACAATAGAAGCACGCAAAGTTACGCGCTCCCCGGACTGTTGGTTTCGCGCTTGGTCAGACCGCGAATGATGGCACGCAGACCGGTGCTGCGCGTCTGCACCGGGACAAGGCATCGCGTCGAAGAGGCGGAGAAGACGTGCGAAGGGAGCCAATCCTTGAAAATGGCAGTTCATACAGGGCACGACATATGTCAGAGAGCTTGAAGAGTCTTTCGGGCGGAGCCGCTGCCGGCAGTGATCGCATGGTTACTCGCGCCAGTAGCCAGCGACCGTATCAAGTCCAACCTCTTCCTGGCAGTTGCCAGGGCCGCTGGTGCCATCTGTGCTCTAATATTTCTCGTAATTTACGTTGTCGTGCGCAAATAGTAAAACCGAAGCGGTGGCCCCGTGGTTTCAACATCCGCCTCGAATGCGGGGTTCGATCTCCAGTGCCGCTATAGTTCCCACCGGTTTCCAATCGGTACAAGCTTTCCTCTGGCTTTCTGCTCGGCTTCGCCTAGGGTGAAACGCTTGGAAAATGGATCTGTCACTCAAGCATGTGTAGACACAAAACACATTTCGCCATGGAGCTTTTTGGCCACACGCCCTTGCGCAATTCAAATTCATCACCACAATCATTATCATCATCACCAGCAGCAGCATACACTCAAAGGATTTCTTCCATCCAAAAAGTCCATCACACTATTCCCCTTGTTCAATGTGAGCCAATACGCTTCGCACATTTGAAACAATCCTCACGGGGATCTTCATAACGCTCATGCCTTTCCCGCTGAACTCATCGCCCCAAATTCCTCGAGGAGAGAGCATACGTAAGTGAAGCGTACGTTTATTCTGTTCCAAGTGCTTTCATACCTTATAAGCTCCCAATTTCCACTGGACAACCCGCAGCTTACAAAACGAAACCATGCGCCACTTTTTACAATCCGCAACCATGCATACCCAGCGGGTGAGTTAACGCAGCACAGTGTAAAATAAAAAAATGTTAATTTTGCTGCGAAAATGCAGTAAAAGCTTGCGCCTATAAAAGTGTCTCTCAAGTCCGCATAGACGCTCACACGCGTAAGCACACAGCCGTGCCGTCGCGTGAGCACACTTGCATCGACTCGCAGTCCAGCGCTTTCTGCCGAGTGGTCCCGACCTCCGACTGCCGCACAAGCCCCCTACATTGTTGTTTTTTCCCCAACTACGCTCGTTTGCCACTTTCACGAGAACATCACCCAACGCGCCACTATGAAACCCATCTCGGGGCATGTTCGTGGCAGCGCGAACTCAACGGGGGACTGTTCGCGCCCCTGGGCGTTTTCCTCTCCACGAATTATATCGCCGACGGCGCGCACGGGAATTTGAAATAAAACCCGCAGCCGTCAAGTTGGCCCACGCAGAGACGGCTACGATCGCCAAGAGGCATCTAGGTCATCCATTAAACTCCGTCGAGGGAAGGGAAATAGAGAAGAAATAAATGCGGAGACCAGCCCAACAAATTTATATATACAAAGAAACTCCCCTTCTAGAGTGCGCGGCTTCAATCAGCAGCAGTGCAAGCGGCCCCGCGTTCAGGCGAGGCCAATGGGGACTCGGCATGGACAAGCCGAAAACGTATCGGTCACACGATGGAAAGCTGCGATTGCGTTCTATTAGCGGTCGTTTCTAGGGCGTAATGAAATTCCTGAATGTTAAGACTGCAACACTGAAAACAGGCTGCAGCTTAGCACGTTTCGAAACAACGGCCACAGCCACGCATGCCGAACGTGCGACGGTCAAATTCGAGAACAAGATGGCAGCTGCAGCACGCCACAGCTATTGTGAGGGTGGGCACAACCTGATTTTAATGCGAACGAATTTCTTGTCTCAATAGAGGCGTTTACAGGACCTGTCGGCAGAGAGGTCATCAGAGCGTGTCCGCATGAAGTGTCAATCATCCATTATAGGGGTATTTAACAGAGTAGTTGGTTAATTATGTCATTATCATGAATTAATAATTAAGACGACAAAACGGTTATTTAACGGATAATTAATTGAACATATTTGTTAATTAATTATATTAGCCAATTACTTCGCAATATAATTAGCAATTTCATCCAATTGATAAACTATTTAATCACCAAATTGAGTAAATAAACAAGTAAATTCAATATGGTAACTAAACTGATTAATTGAACAGTTAATTAGCTGCCCGAATTAATTAGTCCACTTGGTGAACTCACTCTTCCGTCGGTAGTTTAATCGAATTGATGACTTAACTGATGAGTACTTTGGTGTGCTTACTATACACGCTCTAGCAACGGGACACCCGTCTTCGGATATGGTAGAACCGACGTTGGAGCGAAAACGCGACTTATAAAACGGCAAAGGCATAAAGAGCCGAACACGCAGCAACATAATCGGCGGCAGTAAAAGAAATGCTTTCGCATTACTGCATCTAAACAGACTTAAGTGTACCCCTGGAATTTTTTTTAATTCGTATGTACTTCGCGTGTAGCTAGAAGACTGGTGTACCGTGTAGCTAGAAGATCAAGGCCGGACACATACGAAGCCACCAAAAGAGACAGAGGAAGTAGGAGCGGTGCCTCAATAAATGCACACTTCATTCAGATAGGACATGGTACAGGTCTAGGAACCACTAAGCAACAGCCTCCTGAAATTGGGCATAAGTTATGAAGTGCTGACAAGCGAGATGCTTCTTAGATGGCAAAAAAAACGATGAAAATCGCTTGGTGCTAAATACAGGCTGTGTGGAGGGTGTCCCAGCACAGTGCATCGGAAACGCCGCACCAAATCACGTTTCATTTGAGGTGGACGTGCTCAGCCACCCTGACCCTTGCTTGCATCGCACATCACTTCTGCCTTTGTCACATTCCTGGCACAAAAAGGACACCAGTTTTTGTGACAATACAATTCCTCACTAACTTCCACTAGAAGCGATGAACTGCACCAGGGGCCGAATTCTTTACAAGCAAAAACCTTATTGCGCTTCGCAGTTCAATCACCGACCGTGTGTCCGTCACCGCCTCCATCTTGTAACTGTATTTGCAAGCGCAACGGCAGCGCTACTGCCATCTACCGGCGGAGTTTGAAAGTTTTGATCGTCTCTTCTATCTAGACAAGGAATTTATTTCGCACGCGGTATTTACACAACCATGAGAGTTCTTGTTACCTTACTTACTGAACTAACCTCGTACATGTGTGGCATCTTTACAGGCCTAAACGCGCGTGAAAAAAAAACGAACAATGAATTAATAACAACTACAGAGAATAATTACCACATCCGAATCAGTGCAAAAGCATGGATTCCTGGTACGTACAAGACGACGATGAGCGGGCCGTGCCGTGGGACGGAGCGCTCGCACAAGGCCAGCCTCGAACAGACAGCGCGACAGTGAACGACTATGCCTGGAGTTGGTACCCATTTGATTAACGCGTATACGCACTAAAACATTGCAGAGCCACAGAGCTGCAACACGCGAGCGTTCTTTCCTCGCACCTTTCAATTCGCTGCTCACCAGCGTTAACTGCCACAGGATGCGAATTTTGATAACGTTTGAGTATTTGTGCAGGCAAAGGGAAGCAAAAAAAATTAAAAAAAATGGCATGAGAACAGCCAACCTCAAAGAATAAGCTTCTCTCTGCCACTAAACCAATCAACTTTCCCGCATTCTCAACGTTTCTGAACACCCAGCGGCTCGATTCTCTTACTCTTCTTCATCCTGGTTTACCCATAGTCATATGCACCGATGCAGCCTATCGATGCATCCCCGCCGCACGACTAGCTATAGTCGGATACAACTCAAGAACGAAGCGACTTTTCCCCGTTAGAGGACACCCTTTCAGGCAACGGCGTCGGCCGCTCCTCATGACCCTGCTAGCGTGAATATGCAGGGAGTGGGGATAGTCTAAAGCCTATCTTAAGGGGCTTTAGGATAGCCCTCTCCCTGAACTGTCGGCCGCTCCCTGCATTGCCACGTTAGCCGGGTCATGAAAAGCCGCTTCGTTCTTGAGTTGCAGATAATAGTAACAACCTGCTTTCAACTACGATGAGTTACAGCGAATCGGCCCGGGACCTTGAGGTGCACGCATTAAAGCGCAATGCGTTTAAATTTTTCAAGCGCCACAAGCTCACATGCCTCCAGTAGCAGCCAACGGAAGATAGAAGGCTGCCGCGATGCATACCCCTGGACGCCTCGCGAAGTCGTTCACTTCTGGAGGTCGGCGGCGTGCACTGGATGCCGGTGTCGGATGACCGCAAAGGCAACGGGGCGACAAAATTTGGCCCATAACGCGGTGGCGTAACGTTTTTCCTGCACCTGCAGTTTACCGCAAAGCGGGGCAGCCCGTGCCGTCTTTCCTCCAGAGCCTGACCCTGGCCACAGCGACGACCACAAGAATGCGAGGTTAACTTTTGTGGGCGCCTGTTTTGGCGTGTCGCAAGCTCATCGCCGATTCCGAGACCATGCAACCTCGGCCGGTCGCCATAACTCTCCGCGCGGCCAAGTCGCGGCAGCCGACAGTTGGCATGGGGCAAGTGTCGGGCCACACCGAAACGGGGAACACGGAACCGCAAGCACCGAGTGTCGCGCCTGCCGCCTTTTTGCGCGCACTGCCCGGGTCGCTTTGCAGCGGCCCGCGGATCGTACTGATCTCGAAGCAAAGACTTCTTCGGTGACGGTCGCTATACGACGTGATAAAAAAAAATTGTTTGGTTTGACCAGCCAATTCAGAGCTGTCATAACGTGCAAGATAAGTTGAAACAAACGTAACTGGTGATTTGCCTTGCGCCTGACTGCGAGCGATATCCACGCCGAGAGTTCTACGCACGATTATTTCTACATATGCGCCACCAGTTCCTCAGCGATATTCTGCGTATACCGCCGAAGAGAGAATACCGTGGAGGCGAAAAGCATGCGCAAAGGTAATGACTACCACACGATCGCTGCGTTAGTGTTTCCTTCTGTTAGCGTGTCCGATGACAAGCACGGCACATAAGAACAAAAAAAAAAGACTCAAAGTTATGATGTTGCAAAGTTATGATGCTGCAGTTGGAGCTGGACAAAGTAAGCATGGGAAATAATATTGGGAAGCGGTCGCAAAGGAACGGACCTACCATTTTTTCCCAGGCCCTTGTACTTCCAGAGAGGCGCCATGACAGCGAAGGCGCGCTGGTTACGCGCGCGGCGATGCGGTACACCTTGCGAGCCGCCCTCGCGGCCCGTGCACAGCGCAGCGCGCACCGGCGAGCAACGAAGCCTGCGTGCGTTTAGTGCATTCGCGTCGCCTTTGCGTGCCCGTATCCGGCGGCCGGGAGCTGTAAATCAGCGTTACGCTGTCACGCCGCGGTCGCGCAAGGCCGCCGACTATCGATAAGCGCGGAAGGGAGCGGGACGCGCGCGACTCCGGTGTCGAAACTCGGCGGGAAATAGACACGCCGATCGCGCCGCCGCTCCTCCCCACACTGTCAGCCACGCTCGGGGCTCGGCTAAGCCGCGCCGCTTTATTAAAGGGGGCCGCGCGTCTTCCTGGTCAGATCATTACGGCCGATACGGGGGCGCCGCCGAGGGTATGTACGTACACTACGCGTACGCGCACGCTCTGGAGCCGCTTCTTCGTAGCTAAGGGCCGTCGCCCCATCCATACGCGTCGCGCCCCGTGCAGTACCACGCTCGACGATCGTGAACACCCGTATCACGCCGAGATACGTAAAGAGCGCCGCAGTATGCCAGAGTGGAGGCGAGCGCCTCAGATCTAGCATGAACCCTGCTACAGCCGTCCACTTCCGCCCTCGATGGCCGCACCAGAGGGTGCCGCTGGTGGTGGATGTAAAACAACCGAACCAGAACGAACGGAAACACGCAATTACCACGTGCTCGACAAATTAGGCCCCAGCTATCGTTGTGAAGTGCAGTTTCAGGTTTCCTTTTGTAGCGATAGCTACATTACGGTAGCATTTCGAGCCTTCAGCGTGCCGGCGCAGCCACAGGGTGGTTGGTCACGTGGTGCGGAGCAGCAGCCGGCGGCGCCGTGGCTGATCACGTGGTTCGTCACGTGGTCCAGAAAGCGCCACCTGCTGCCTCGTTCGGTAGATGGACCGAAATACTCTCCTCCTTCCTTCCAGGCTAACTACCCTCCGGGTGGTATACCAACGCAACCATCCACCGGTTGCGCTTTCTTGCGTACCCGCCATAACCTCCACCTTCTACGGCGAAGCCCCTCCATAGCGTCGACCAGGTTAAGTAGCACGAGCCTCCACCTTCCCCGTGCCACTTCCTCCTCCCACAGCTTCCGGTCTTCAACGGAAGCACCGCCATTTTGCATTCTCGGGGCGAGTCTGTCTGCGGCGGCGTTGCACAACTGCGGTTCTCGTCTGCTTCCTATCGAGCGCGGTACAAGTCGGTTTGACTGCTATACGCCGGGAAACAGCGTAGCGGCGCGATGACACAAGGCCTGCTCGAACGCTGAGGTATGCTTGGATACGAGCGGATGCAAAATGGACGATGACTACCGGCGGAAGGCGAAAAACGGAACTGGAAATGCCATACGCGGATGCGGGGAAAAGGCAGCGGCGCTCTTCAGAGATTGGCGGAACTTAAGGCAATTCACCTCCGGTGGGAACTTCCTCTGCTCTCGCAACACCCGCATCCTTCCTTGGTAACTGTCTTTCAGATGCTTCACGTGGTAACCACTTACCGGCTACGCCTCGCCATACATTCTGGTTCCCCGGCCGCGGGAACCCCATGTGGTCGAAATTTCCGCAGCCCTTCACTACGGCGTCCACCATAGCCTGAGTAGGTTTGGTGACGTTAAACCACATAAACCATAAACCATACATTTTGGTTTCCACGGTAAATTTCCTCCTCCTACCCTCCGCTTGAGCTCTCTCCATACCCTCCTCATTTCAGTGTAACTACCCTCCAGTTGGGGATTTATCCGCTCTCGCGATACGTACTCTACTCCTTCCGCGGTATCCGCATGGTTCTCATGGCAACGCAACCACCGGTTATGCCGGATACACATGTATACCACCAGGAAGGGGCCGCCGCAGTGGCTCAGTGGTTATGGCGCTCAGCTGCTGACCCGAAAGACGCGGGTTCGATCCCGGCCGCGGCGGTCGAATTTCGAAGGAGGCGAAATTCTAGAGATCCGTGTTCTGTGCGATGTCAGTGCACGTTAAACAACCCCAGGTGGTCGAAACTTCCGGCGCCCTTCTCTACGGCGTCCCTCATAGCCTGAGTCGCTTTGGGACGTTAAACCCCCATAAACCAAAGTAAAAAAAAAACAGGAAGAAGTGCTTAACGGCTGTCGCTCTAAAACAGAACATATTAGTGAAAAATTCTTAGCTGCCACATTACAGCTCACGCACAACCTTTCGCGTCACATACTCGTAAACCTCCTGTGATTTTTTTCCCCTTCAGCAGGCACACCTTTTCAACGGATGCAAGAGTGAAAATTAATTAATTTGGTTCTCGACAACGCCGCCTTTAAACAGCAACTCCGTGGGATTTTCAAATAAACTGAGTTTATTGTCGTATTATATTTTCGCACCTCCCTGTCTCAGGCGATGGATAATCTTTAAGAATAAAATGGGAACAGCAATTATAAAACGGCAAAGATAACAAAATGAAATCGAAATTGAGCTCCGGCCATTATATGGCGACGCGACATACAAACAAATGACGCCACGAACACTGTCACCAAACCTCTCGTGCGAGCTAAAATGCCTAAAATGGCGATTGCAGATGATAACTTCAACCATTATTCCTCTGAAATGACGAAAAACACGCTCGGAGTTTTTCCTTCGAGTATCGACAGGTTGCAGCTCGTGACGTCACACGGAGCTGCCCGAAAAAGTCGCCCCGACTGAAGCCACAAAACGGGGAAAAAAATTAAATCATTTACATATAGAATCCTAGCGCAAGTAGCAATTAACCGCCGACACGGAGACCACGAGAGTGAAATAACTGAGCGAGAAAGAAGAATGGAGTAAAGTGCATTTTTAGAAGGAACTCCCATGTCATAATTAGCACCAAAGCACCTTGCCAGCTGTCACCAATAGGAGAAGAAACGGTGCCTAGCTTAACAGTCACCAAAGGGACAGCGGCAAGAAGGCCACGCCACAACAAGCGTGAGCACGATAACGCTGCAGCATCGGTGGCGCTTAGGCGTGTCGACGCAACACTGGAAGGCCGCCGTGCAGCGAAGGGCCTCCATCGAATAAATCCTACTGCCCGCTACAGGGTGTTGTATATACAGCATCCGTAATCTCCACGCACGGGAATTTCGCCAACTGTACCCCGATCGATAGGTGGGTGTCGCAATTGGGAATCAAAGCTATGATTTCGCGCACTCTGCAGCGCGGAACGCATCAACCGCCAGGCCTGCGCGGCATGACGCAGTGCAAAGCTGATTCATTCATGGACGACACCCTGCCTCGAGAGTTACTCCGCCTATTTCACGCGCACCGCAAAGCGCACGAGCACCGGCCACACGCTGACGATTACGTTACACGTCGTTCATGACACCGTTTTTCTCCGCACACAACCCGCAAATTGCAACTCTTTGGGGCGCCAGTGCAAGCGGCGCATTTAAAACCCGCACCGCGCCTAAAACCCGCGCGACAGCAACGCTCCCGGAGGAAAAGCAGCGCGCGCCGCAGTTCCACCGTTACGCAACGAATCGCAGAAATTGAAAGAACAGAGATTAATGACCGCCGGCTCTCCCGAGTACGCCAAGGTTCGCCTCTATATACCCGGCGATACGCGAGACATAGGACTGCCAGCCGCCCGCCGGAGCGCGATTACACGCACGCTCGATAGCAGCTCCCGGCGTAGCAAACCTCACGCCCCAAATAGCCCTTCGCGCCTGCATGCCGAACGGCCACAGGCAACACACGGAGCCGATGAGTACAGCAGAGCTGGTTCAATGCCCGCGGATGTGAGCCCGCAACGACCGATCGACGCTACGCGGACACGTATCGGGTGTGTCATCAACGCTGCTATAGACCGAAGCTGCACGGACGTCGGGTGAAGCCGCGGCTAATCAGTGGGAATGAATTAATTACCATTTTAACCACTGATTAAGGTCCCATTCTTCGACTCTAAACCTGAAGACAAGGATCATCTGAGACAAACTCACGCAGCAAATAATAAAGCGCTGGTTTAGTGTGTCTTCCTTCCCTTCGGTCCGCTCGAGTTTCTTGTTTTTCCCATGCCGTTTTTTTTAAATGAAAATTGATCATACAGCAAAGCATCCGCGACCAGCTTGCGGTTCCAAGTATATTTCGTCAAACAGTCATCCGACTAATCGTGCGACTGGGCACGACACTCAGTACGATGTCTTTTGCGGTTTGTGAAGCGGCGCCGCAATTGAGGCTGAAAAATCAGGGAATGTCAGTCAGCACTATGCACACATGGGCGAATGCTCACAGGTAGGAAACTGGCACGTTCTTTCCGACATCCAACCAGAGAAAACATATAAATTCACAAACGAAGCCAGACGCCTGAAAAAAACTTTTCTCGTGGAGAAACTGCAGGCACGAACAGCGGCTGGTGAAAGGGAGACAGACCCTGACCGCAGAATGAGCGCCTTGCCGAAGGCGTCACGAAACGACCTCGCGGTTGCCGCCGCCGCTGCGGCTGCTCAATGAGGATCGCACCGAGAAATGGCGCGCGATGGGGAGAGGAAGAAACGAGACCACCCGTTCGGGGACGCGCGGCTCTCAGGCACAACCGATAAAATGCACGGCGCCGCCGACGGGAGGAGCGCGCGGCGGGGCGGATGCAGATGCGGCTCGATAGTACGCATCTCCGCGACACGGCGGAGATTGTCGCACTTCGGGGTCCTTGTGGACTTCTCGAACCGCAATGAGAGAGACTCGCTCAATTCGTGTTCATACACTGGCGGCGCACTTCTGGTCAAGAGGAAAACGACACAGGACCACACTTTATGATGGACATGGACAACGCCGCCGAAACCACCGCAGCTCGCAGCCGAGGATCTCCGGACTCAACAGCGCTGGCCCTCCAGTTCTGCCCCCAGCGTGGCACCGTTGGCAGAACGAACGTCGCGGCATCGCAGTGAATGGCAAAGCGAGGCAGTGATGCGAAGGAGAAAAATACGGCCTTTATGAGCACAAGCCACTTTATCCCTGCGAAATTCCTCATCTCACCTTTCCACCTGCCTCTCTATCGTCTCCTGCTACCTTTTATTTCCCTTAGATTGCACACCGTACTCTAGCCGACCATCGGTTAACTGCCCTTCACATTACATGCCCTGGCCATGCCTTTCGTTTACTCCGCTTGATTCCAGCTACAGAGTATACCACTAGCCGTGACTCGTGTATGCTAGAACGAGTTCACGTAAGTCATTGGGTATGGAGTATGTTCACCGGCGGTGACGTGAATGTACAAGGGGGATTAGCCTTACGGTACCCTCACTGCAGAATAAGCCACTGCGAATTCGTTGGAATGAAATACGCGTGATGTGAAATCAAAAGAGCGCTTTTTCGTCTCTATACACTCATCGACATGGAAACGCCGCACACAACTTCGGCACGGGACATACGTGGGCATGTGCGCATGAACCCATAAGAGGAGCGTTCGACAGACATATAGGCGCACATCATGCTCAATGAGTTAGACAGGCACAGCAGATCGATGGGTCTAAAAATTAACATGCAGAAAACCAAGGTAATGTTCAACAGCCTAGCAAGGGAACAACAGTTTACAATTGGCAGCGAGAGCCTAGAAATAGTGACGGAATACGTCTACTTAGGGCAGGTAGTGACAGCTGATCCGGATCATGAGAGGGAGATAACTAGAAGGATAAGAATGGGGTGGAGCGCATATGGCAAATTCTCGCAGATCATGAGTGGCAGTTTACCAATTTCCCTCAAGAGGAAAGTGTACAACAGCATAATCTTACCGGTACTCACCTACGGGGCAGAAACGTGGAGGCTAACGAAAAGAGTTCAGCTTAAGTTAAGGACAACGCAGCGAGCCATGGAAAGAAAAATGATAGGTGTAACGTTAAGAGATCGGAAGCGGGCAGAGTGGGTGAGGGAACAAACACGGGTTAACGAATGACATCCTAGTCGAAATCAAGAGAAAGAAATGGGCTTGGGCAGGGCATGTAATGCGAAGGCAAGATAACCGCTGGTCCTTAAGGGTAACGGAGTGGATTCCAAGAGAAAGTAAGCGTAGCAGGAGGCGGCAGAAGGTTAGATGGGCGGATGAGATTAAGAAGTTTGCAGGCAAAGGGTGGATGCAGCTGGCAAAGGATAGGGTTAATTGGAGAGACATGGGAGAGGCCTTTGCCCTGCAGTGGGTGTAGTAAGGATGATGATGATGATGATGATGATGATGATGATGATAGGCGCACAAATCGCCGCTGAAAACGATGGGGTAGTACTTCTTCCCGTGTTCGATAGAGAAACTAGGTGAAAAGGCAACGCCTGCATAATTTTCACATCACTTCGGTTCGGTCGACTCGAGAGGTGGTATACAACCGGGAACTGCGTCCCGGTGTTGTAACACCCCAGCACTCCGGAGCTGCGGTCGGCCGCAGCAGCTCGTGCGTACACATCGAAGGGAGGAAAGCGCGAATTAGGCGCACACAGAGGAGGCGACACTTTGTAATCATTTCCGGCGGTGGCCGCTCACACTTGAGAAACGGGCGGGAGCGCCATGCGCGAAGAGGACAGGCTGGCAAGCCGATGCGCATACCGGTCCGCGGGCAAGGCGCTTCCCGGTCGTTCATAAACGTCACGGCCCCCCTCTATTAACGGTCGAACGTCTCGGGGCGCCAATTACGACCGGCAACGCGCTGGACTCGGGCGACACGCGCGCGCGTACACACACACACAGAGGGGCCAGCCGCAGAGGCCGGCCGCGGCAGGCCACCGGGACGCGTCCCTCTCCC
The DNA here is from genome assembly GCF_052857255.1 of Amblyomma americanum. Lineage (NCBI taxonomy): Eukaryota > Metazoa > Arthropoda > Arachnida > Ixodida > Ixodidae > Amblyomma > Amblyomma americanum. The sequence continues at coordinate 27,836,125 of NC_135502.1, forward strand.
GGTTCCCAGACGCCATCGCCTCTCAGCGGCAGCAAATGAATCCCATAACCGGAGAAGCAGCTAAAGAAGAGCGCAAGGGGGCTACGCACGCGTGGAGACGCGAGAACCACCTCCCCCCTCTTATCCCCACCTCCATATGTGATTATGGTCCCGGACAGCCGATGAAAGATTAAAAGTCAATTAGTCTCCGCCTTTCGCCCGGCAGGCCGACGACTGTCTTCGGGTCGCTCTGCCGACTGCTTCACGGCTCTCTCCTTACCGAGGCCCCCCACACTGTACAGCTATCGAAGAGACACGGCCCTGGCGACGGGGTCCACGACACTCGCGGCTGCCGCGGCCGATGTGGACGTCGCTTGCGACACGCTCCGAATGCCCGGCCGCAGTCCCAGCGTCGGTATACGGCCGCAACGGCAGAGCTGCACCGCGGCGCTGGCGACGCGGTTTCCCAACGGCACGTGACAAGGATGGACCGCCGCGCGTTCCGCAACGAGCAGGCCGTAACAAAATGCGGCGACGTTCGCACCTTCGGAGCGGGCACGCGTATATATCTGCCTGTCGGCGGCCGACCCTCGTGATGGAGCGCGGCCGCGGTTGTCGCGACGGGGCGCCATTGCGCGCGCACGGCAGATGCGAATGCTCGGTGCCGAACGAGCAGCGCGGGATAAGGCCCGTTTAATGACCCCGCGAAATTGGCACCTAATGAGAAGAGAGCGAGAGAGGCGAGGAAAAGAAATGGCCCTTTCGGGTTAATACGACGAGGAAATTTGCAGCGAGGAAAAATAAGACGGGACGTATCCAGCAGCTTCAATAGGTACAGACACCATTTCAACCAAACGCCCTTGAAAAAGACGCATTTGCAAAACGTATACACGCCTTTTCACACGCTTACCAGACCCAAATAATTTGTGGAATACCACGTTTTTTGGAACCTTCAATATCTCTAAGCCTCAAAAACAAAGGCGCTTGCATTGACCTGTCTTTGGCGCAGGGTATACGCTTAGGTTCATGCGTCATTAGGCAAAACTGAACTTCCCCTCGTTAACCCCCAACCTAACGGCACAGCTGAGGTCATCAAGCTCCACTCAGTCGACTGCCGTCGTTGCTTCTTCGGTGACTCAGATACCGTGCGCATTAGCGAGATTCCACATATCTGTCATGCATAACTGCTGCCGCAGATTCGTTGCATTCGACCACAGAACGACCGTTCAGGACGAAACTTTTGGGTATATCTCTCTCTGTCGTTTTTTTAATGCTAAAGCATTAATAGCCTCATTATTAAGAGAAAAGCCGGCGGCGTGTGCGTGTGTACTCGCAGGCAGTACAGAAAATCCCAGCGATGGCAAGAAAAATAAGGTGACCGTTATCAAGCAGCCGTATGACGCACACAACAAGGCGAGCACCGCCACTTCACACAATCCTATACATGTCGTTCGTCTATATATACTCGCCACTGACCGCCCTCCATGTAGCACCAGTTTTCCCGAAATTTGTACCAATATTGCGACGCAACAGTTTATCGTATGCAGCGTTCCGGGTGGTGTCATACGTTTTCTCGTTGCATACAGATTACATGTGCTCGTCAAGTTGGAGGCTAGCTTGCGACAGGGATTCGAACCGACGACGTACTCATCTTAAATTATATGCCTTCCCAGACTCAAGTATAAAAACTGCGATGCAGCCGTTCGTCGTTCAGCGTTCCGTGTAGCGCCATATACGCGCGAGTGTGTGCCACCTCACAGTGAGAGGCACCTCCCACATCAAAGAACTGAATTCCCGGTCTCACAACCGAGTGCAAACGCCACTTAATGCATGCAAAAATATATTACGCGTAAGCAATGCACCCATGGACAGTAATACTTTCGCATTCACACACGTGAGTAGTCTTAACTGCCTCTGTCGATTTTTTTTTTTTTACGGCAAGAGCCAATATTATACCCACGCTGCGTATCTGCGTGGATGAAGTTCGTAGTATTTTGCAGGCCCTCAAGAGATGCACCCCCCCCCCCCACACACACACACGCACGCACGCAAGAAGAGAGAGAGACGCCTCCGCGTGAGCTTTGCGACCAATGACATAGTTAAGCCGATAATTTGTTTTTAAGCTCAGGTTCATGTTCTTCGCGCAGTAAGCCCAAGTTATATATTATTTGACTCTCACTCGGCTCTAACGCGCCGAGTTCGTGAAACTGCTGCTGACGAAACTGAACAGATGACTGTACACAGCGGAGTTGGTGCACCACCCGCTGCAACCAGCGGACGTCCAGTCCTGCACCAGGTATATAGTAACCAGAACAACGCCGGTGGAAGAGACAGAGAGAATGGAAGGGACGGGGATACGCACGGCCAATACAGGGGAGAGGGGGATTGGCGAATACGATTCCTGGTTCTATACTACCGCGGCAGGGTGGCTTGCGTGCTGCCGCGGAGCAGGCACCCGTCCCATTTATCTCTCCGCGACAAGGCCTCTCCTCCTCCCTTCTTATCAGGGCCGCAAATCGGTGTGTACCCGCGGCGCCCCCCGAGCGCGCCAGCCCGGAGGCAAACCGACATGCACCGCGACGCGACACGCATGCGCACCGCATCCGCAGCGGCAGTCGCTCTCTGTGGGGAGTCGGTGAGCTAGCGAAGTCGCAGCGAAGGCAGTTCGAATGTATACAAGTAGATGAAAAGAAAACCTCTAAATGTAACCACCAGTGAGTCGAGAAAACCGCTTCGCGAGAAGTTGCCACATGCATATACCGCGCGCGATGACAGTCGGAGAAAAAAAAAAGGGGGGGGGGGGGGGGGGTGTTCAATGCAGCGAAGAAACTATCACCAAATCAGAGATGCAGCAGGAGACCACGCAGCAATCGACTGTTAACCGTGTGACGCGTGATTTAGTTCTGTCGACGGAACCGAGCAACCTTCGGTTAATCAGCGCCACCTTTCGGCAAGAAAGAGGCACTTCATGAGAATAGACCGGAGAGAGACCGAATGTCGAAATTCGAACGGGAGTTCGAAGCCCCTATTTGCAGTTCATCTTACCTCTTTCTCACATTTAAACTCAATATACACTCAAATCACATTGACAGATTTAAGCCAAGACAGGCTTAGTTCTAGTCAGGTGAGACACCCTCCTTCCCGCAAAATGTGACGTCGCATTTTTTAGAGCGAAAGCTCTACTCCTCCCTACACAGCTGAAGGTCACAGCTGAAGGCTATGAAATTTGACCTTCCAAGTATGAGCAGCGGTGGCTTGGATCTGACGTCATGTCACGTGACTCGCTACGCCTCGCCACGGCTGCGCGCGTTGAGGCGATGGCGTCCCCCCCCCCCCCCCCCCCCCGCAACTGTCGAATCACGTGACTCGCTGAGCCTCGCCACAGCTGCGTATGCGGAGTCGACGGCACTCCCGCAACTGCCGCAAATGGCGCGACGCGCCGTTCTCAATATAAAAGTGTGTGGCGCGCGCTTGCCTTCGTGCGCTTACCTTAAACAGCTTTCGCACGTCTTACCGTAGGTTCAGCCGAGTTGATCCACAGCTAATTTTTTCCCGGTACGACTACGGGCACTCGCGGTGTCTTAGCGCTTGGGTAGAGATACGAATTCGTTAGAGCAGTAAGATATTGGTTGCACGAAAGGTCAACAAGCACAAGTTTAGCGCTTACACGGAACAGAATTAAATTTTCCATCTTAAAGGATAACTTTCGAGGCTTCAGAATTCGATTAGTTTAAAAGGGCCGAATGTGTGAAACATGCTGCAAAAGCGTGCGAAATTGTTTTTCGTTAGCATTTGAAATGCTGCCGTAATCGTCGAATAAAGCGGCGGCAGCGTTCAAGCTTCTCTGCAGTGCACAACTACGGGCAGAGGCCCCGATAATGACGTAACGTACGCTACGTTTCTAGCGAAGAAACGGTTGTTTCATGAAAAAAAAGCCAACGCCATCGAAGGTGAAGCTCACGAAGCATTGTTTGGCGGCATCGGACGACGCACAGCAGCATGCAGGCGAAAACAGGGGGCATCTGAAATTTCGGCGAGAACAACGTCATTACGAGTTTCTCCGCATTCTCCAACATAGTGAAGTCTGAACGTCGTCGCGGTTTTAATTGACGATTACGTCACCATCTTAAATTCCAGTGCAAAAACACTTCTAATGCTTTATACCTAGACGCTTCATAGATTCGAATTCTTGAGTAACCTTCATTTTTCAAAAAACCATTTCAGCTTCCCTTTAAAGGGCCTTGCGCAACTGAAGAAAAGGTTAATTTGGATCCGGATTAATTCTCATGGTACTATATCATTGAACGAATAGTCTTAAATTTATATCAGCACAACTAATTGCGTCAGACTTGATGAAGCGGCATTAATATCGCGGTAAAACCAGAGCATTAGCACTGTATGCCGGAAAGTAGCTACATAATGGTGTACATAACTCAGGTGTTAAACGCATCGTGTGCTTGCGCATAGAAAGCGTTTGTTATCTCTTGGCGTTCGCGCTCTTTACAGTGTGCCTATTGGTGCACTGAAAGCCAAGGTTGAAAAATCGGGTCGTCTTTGCGTCAACGAATGAAACGGCGGAATGGAATCCGGCAATGCTCACAGAATGACTGACCACGCACCCCCACGCGTGCTGATGTACTACATATGATGCAGGATTCCTGGGACCGATGTAGGAAAGTAATGCAACACACGAAATGTCCTGAGGACGTGTGTCTGGACAATGTTCACAATGTTGAACAAAATACTATTTTTGAAGGGTTAAGGCCGCGTTTCATTTCCGCTTGACACTTCCCGGCTTGCAATTACTTTCACGTTCGGAACTCATTGTTTCCACATTCGGGATAGTGAAATATGAGCGCTTCAGCATATGCCAACATTAGATGTCATGGTCGATCGGTGATAGAACCTTTACAAAACTAAGGATAGTTAAGAGCATAAAACTAGCCAAGCGTGAGTGATTTGGTTTATAGGGGTTTAACGTCCCAAAGCGACTCAGGCTATGAGAGACGCCGTAGTGAAGGGCTCCGGAAATTTCGACCACCTGGGGTTCTTTAACGCGCACTGACATCGCACAGCACACGGGCCTCTAGAATTTCGCCTCCATCGAAATTCGACCGCCGCGGCCGGGATCGAACCCGCGTCTTTCGGGACGGCAGCCGAGCGCCATAACCACTCAGTGATCTACCGTGTAAGTATCACTAAGTATTCTGCAAGTATAAACCTACAGCAGCGATACCACGTGAAGTGAGACTGCATGTCGCAATCGCCCGGACACTCGCAAAAAATACGCGCATAAAACATTTAAAACTTAAGCACCTCGCACTCGAAATGTGCACGGCTGTTCCAAATACGCGCCTGAGAGAGTCGGTATCAGTCGGGCACTCGTGTGTAATTAAGATCGGAGGGCGCCACTGTTGGTGACTTCCTGGAAAAGTGCTGAGCAGATTAGTCACAACCATGAGATGCTGGCAAGTTGCTCTCCACAGCCGAACTTTTATGAGAGTTGTGTTTATCATGGATGATGCGTTTAAATTCCATTGCTCCCCCAACCCCAACGCACACACGCGCACCGTTATCAATTTCCCTTGCACAGGGAATTCTATAACTGTATACAAAAAAAGAAAGGGTATTGTTATCCAAGGGTGGGTTTGGGGAGCATTGTGGCCTCCTTCCGAGGTTAATTCGCGGAACATAATACGCAGACTCATGACACACAAATAATAACGAAAATTATGCGCCTGTGGATATAAAAACTTGCTTTCGTCAGTGATTTTTGTTAGGCTTATAGGGAAAGTTCCAAAGCGACTCAGGTTATGAGTAACACCGTAGTGGAGGGCACCGGAAATTTCGACCACCTGGGGTTCTTTAACGTGCACTGACATCGCACAGAACACGGGTCTCCAGAATTTCGTCTCCATCGAAATTCGACCGCCGCGGCCGGGATCGAACCCGCATCTATCTGGTCAGCAACCGAGCACCATAACCACTGAGCCACCGCGGCGGCCATAAGTGATTTTAGTCGCCTTGGCCACAGCAGGTACTCATGATTCACTGTGTTGGTAAGCGTTTGTTTTTGATCGTGCAGTACTGTCCGGAAGACTGTCTGGCTGTGGAAGCGGTGCTTTGACACCAACACCTATAACCTGAGCGCTCTCCTATCCGCAGACGTGAAAATGTACCTAAATTAAGTTACACTAAAGACGCTAGTGCTGGCGCAACTAAGACAGAACTAAACTGATGAAGCCTATACTCCGATGGAAAAATAATAATAATAATAATAATAATAATAATAATAATAATAATAATAATAATAATAATAATAATAATAATAATAATAATAATAATTGGTTTTGGGAGAAAGGAAATGGCGCAGTATCTGTCTCATATATCGTTGGACACCCGAACCGCGCCGTAAGGAAGGGATAAAGGAGGGAGTGGAAGAAGACAGGAAGAGAGACGTGCCGTAGTGGAGGGCTCCGGAATAATTTCGACCACCTGGGGATCTTTAACGTGCACTGACATCGCACAGCACACGGGCGCCTTAGCGTTTTTCCTCCATAAAAACACAGCCGCCGCGGTCGGGTTCGAGCCCGGGAACTCCGGATCAGTAATCGAGCGTCGTAACCACTGAGCCACCGCGGCGGGTGAAAAAGAAGCTCGTCGATGTGAGAACCCCACCATCAGAGGCCCGGGACCACTGCAGAAGCGGAATTCGGTCGCACAACTCGTGGAAGTCCTTGAATCCGCACCGTATAAAACTTGGAAGAGAAAAAACGACGAAAGAAGCATTAAAATACAAACGGCAACGCGCGAATCTGGCAAAAGGAGTGCAGCGAAGCATATCACGCCGCTTCAGTCGCCGTCAAAATGGAAGAGGGCGCGCGCGCGCGCTATATGGCGCCGCCGACAATGCAATCAACACGCGCCAGCCCGATTGAGAACAGGTCCGGGCGATAGAAGAAGGAAAGCACAAAACGCGCTGCCCTCCTCCTTCTTCTTGCGCGCTGTCTTTTCCGAGACACAGAGCAGCGCCGGTCGAGCGAGGCGCGCCGAGGAAGAGGGCGCCATTCATTCATGCACGCGACCACGCATGCATGAAGAATGTGCGCGCAGACGGATGCGCGCCGAGACGGCAATCGAAATGCGAGAAAACGCGGGTGCAAGGAGAGGCTGCGCCCCAATGCACGACGCCGCCTTGTAATGAGCCGACGCCGCGTCGCGCATGGCTGGCTGGGCCCGCAGCAGCGGCTGCCGAGTTTTCAGCGCCACGAGGAGCCGCCGAAACGGACTCGAAAAGGTGGCCATCGGAGGAGAGGCACTCGATGACGCTCTCAGGTGGCCGCGGCTATGTGCGGAAACTGCTGCCACGTGCGCAACCAAGCGACGTCCTGCTCAACAAGCTGTCTCAGTCTCGTTCACCGGTGTGCACGGTTTTCTTGGCTGTCTTACCTGACGACAGGTGAGAGAGAGAGAGAGACTACGCGCTCGGGCGGGCGAGATTCAGCGCGAATACGCGAGACTCAGCAGCGGCTTGGCTGACCCTGGCGATGAACATTTTCTCTCTCGAAATAGCGGGACACGAGATAAGGCATATCGATGGTGGGAACCGTCGGTACGAGTGTATCTCGCATCCCAGCGCACTATACCACTGTGCAGTCAAAGCGTACTCAAGCAGACCAGACCTCAGATCCACCAGCGTGAACCCTCTATAGCGCACGGCGTGGAAACATAGACGACAGAAGCCAGCACTCGTCCGAATGGTAATTCCAGCAGCCAGCCACACAGGGAGCCAAACGAGAGCAAGGTGGACACAAATAAAACTCAGCACGATTGAAGAGATTTAGCTTGCGCTTCTGCAAATAACTCGGCGCCCCTTTTTACATTACCAACTTCATACTGCTTCCCCTGGAAACGTGCACCGTTCCTAACGACGACAAGTTTGTCCCGGACCTCAGCCCATTTTCAGCCCGCACATGTTTCTTTCTTTTGTACATATCTCCCTTCCTCATTCTATCACGTTTTGCTCTTGTCCTTTCCTTCATCCTCAGCCAACAAGGGTGCACATCATTTGCATGTTTTATATACATGTGATGTACCCTGGCAATGACTGCCATTAGACGCAAAGCCCAAATCATAGGCGATTGCGCTCACGTACTTGCGATTCCGGTATTGCGAACAAAGACAGGAGCGGAGAGAAACTCACTCTGCCAGTCCTGTTACCTTGTGCGAAGGCCAGAGCAGCGACTTCAGATTGAATAGATATTGAATTCCGATTCACTCTTCGCGCAGGCCGAAAGTTCGACGACCGCTTGCCAGATTTCTGCATACAGCAGGCAGGGACGACAAGGGCCTCGAGATGGGCGCGCCAAGTCTCGCTGCGCACGAGTACGGATCCACGCATTTTCCCTCGGCAGTGCGCGGGGCCGTCGAAAAGGGGCGGCGGGCGCTCACAGACGGCTGGCGACCCCGATCCCTGCCGGGGCCCGTTTTATCGCCTTCTTTCGCAAGGGCTGGCGTATATAAAACAACGCGAGCGTCCCCAAAATGGCGCGCGCGCGCTCGCGCCAGGGCTCCCCACTTCTCTTCCTACTTGTCAAACGGCCGATCAAGGGAGAAGGGCGGACGCCGGGGCACGTAGGCGCGTTATCGGCGGCCACGTTCAGACTCGTACACAGGCACCGGCTGCCGCCGCCGCCGCCACACGTACACGTGTCTCTGCCTTCAACCGCGCGGGCACTTCTGCACGCTCAAAGTCGGCGGCACTAAAGCCGTGTTCGCAGTAACGCCGGCGGCTCGCGACCATTTGGAGCCCGCAACGACCGCCTCCGGTTTCTGCGGCTCTGGAGTTGGGCGCCTGTCTAGCGGTGCCCTCTCCTGTTCTCGTGCACCCGTATGCGCAATAGGTGGCACCCCGCACGGGGAGGCATTCTAGGGTTCTACGAAGCCCGCTGGGGCACAGACGTTTGACAAGTAGCGTGCCAGGCCTAAAACCAGGCAGACCTCTCCCGTTTCATTATAGTCTCTCCTCCTCCTGTCAGCTGTTCAGGGGGCCGTTGATCCTCAGACATTTCAAGGGTGGCTAGGAACTCTTTGAGGGAAGCGTAGGTTATTCCGGTTTAAACAAACCGTATACCTCTGTACCGGCTAATGATATAAGTCAACATACAAGCTTGGAACATAAGGTGGAGACACCACGATAGCGGACGCCCGATGCCAACAGTCTGCTCGCACTGAGCCTCGGGGTATAACATCGAAAAGAGCGGAACAGTGCGCGTTAACGACGGGTAAGTATCTGCAAGAGGCGATCGCAAACTGCCGTCGTGACTCAATCTATTAGCACCTTGTGCGCGCAGAGCTGACATCCTCCTGCACCTCGCCCGTAATTTACCACAACCTTCTTCTCCCCACACAGCTTCATGGAACTCCTGCTTCCTGTCTGAAGTATATTAATCATCCAGCGAGATATTATCCCCCGTTCACGCACGTGACCAACCAGTCCGCGAACACTGCCACATATACGCGTCGCAATGTCAGAGAGAGGCACTCGGATTTGTCCCCGCAACGAAGCGCGGAGACTACTCGCCGAAACAGGCGGGACTATAAACAACGCGGAGCGATACGAAACGAGGCGCATTTTTCATTCTCCGGCTCGAGAAACGACAAGCCTGACCCAAATGGTGTCAGATGCAATTCCGCCGGCATATAATGCATGCATATATGCCCCGACTACCAGAAGGTACCCATTACGGCCATCGTATAAAGATCCCCCTTAAGGGAGGGGGGGGGGGGGGGGAAGAGAAGACGAGCCCCGAGAGAGGTTTCTGCCTGAGTGCGGGCTTGCCGCACGTATTGGCCGGGGCCAATCTATACACGTGGCCATATTCCATTTAACCGGGCGAAACAAGCTGCGCCGCTAATTCGAGGAGCCGTGACGCAACATTCGGAAGAGAGCGAACGAGAAACGAGAGACAAGCAAAGCCAAGCCCCGGCCTGCCAGCCAACCGAACGGCGAGCGAGGCGACGTCGTCCGCGGGGGGCCCTCTAATCAGCAACGTAAAACCGGCCTCAATTTGCAGCCGAGGCACGTGGAAACGCGGCTTCTAATCGCGCCAATGGCAGTGCGCCTCACTCAACCACGCACACACCCTCCTCTTTCTCCGCTTACTCCGCACAGGCACGCGCAAACAACTGCGCTCACGCACAAACTCCACAAACACGAGCGGGCCAAGAGCGTTCTCGGGGTTGCTGCCGTTTTCCATAGAGCATCACAAGAGGCCGCAAGGAGAGCGAGAAGCCGCCAGCAGGTGGCCCCGATCCTCGTAAAGGTAGCAAAAATGAGCGGCGCGCCTACCGAGCGAGAGGAAAGCGTCGGTCGAGGCACGCCTCGCAGGCGACGCCGCCTCTGCACTCGGCGATATGTCAACTGCGTTCGCGCGGAACAAGAGCGACGGCAGCGTCACTACGTGTTGCAGGTACACAGCACAGACACTGCTGCATAGTCTGACCGTCAGTTCACCGCCTCTATGACATCCGCGTCGGAAGCTACGAGGCGGAGCAACGACGCGCCGTACAAAAATGCACAAATTCAATTAGACTACGACGGACATGAGCTTATCGACCAAGACCAGGTGGGATTGCAGCACGAGCGTCGGCACGAGTTTGTAGGTATACACGGTCACCAAAGGGACTGGAGAATCGGCCCCCAGTCGAATCTTGTATTCGACTCCCTACCTCCATCTGCGGAAACAGGAAGAGGACGCCCTCGAGGTCATCCTCCGCAAAATCATGAAACGAGCGCTGGGCCTCCCTGTCTCTACCTCTACCAGCCACCTCATGGCACTGGGGATGGTGAACACTTTTAGGGAGCTTCGGGAGGCCCACCTCAACAACCAATACACTCGTCTCACAAAGACAGGGCCGGGTCGCCGCCCTCTAGCCCGTCTTCAGATTCAGCACACCCAATTCACAGAGGAGAGATGCCGCCTTCCCATGCACTGGAGACGCGCCCTCAACGTGCGGCCTCTCCCTACCATGTACAAAGAGGACCATAATGGCAGGCGCCTGGCGCGGGCGGAAGCCTTGCACCGCCATTTTGGCAGCAAACTAGGAGACTTCTACGCGGACGCTTCCGGCCCGGATCCCAGGGGATGGTACACGGCCGCGGTCGTCCATGAGAGCAAAACAGTAGACGGCCTTACTTTCAAGGTCCAGTCAGCAATCCATGCAGAAGAGGTTGACATCGCCCTGGCAGCCTCCGACTCCTCCTCCAAATACATAATCACCGACTCGCGAGGGGCTTGTCGAAACGTCGAGCAAGGGTGGGCTACTCCCCTGGCTTATCGCATTTACCAAAATTGTAGCCGAGACTCGGATCCTGCGCACCGATCTCTCGTTTGAGCTCCAGGTCACCAAGGCCTCCGAGGAAACAAAGCAGCCAACGCCGCCGCCCGCGCGCTCTCTCTCCGGGGAATTCGCACGGGACTCCACGCTGACCTGGACTCCGATTTCAATCCGGTTTACACTTTTAAGTAAATATGCGATTATTACAAATCCACGCACCAAACTCTTCCCACTCCTTGCAAAGGGCTGGGGAAGGCCAACGAGCGGGTACTCCTGCGCCTGCTCACTAACACGATGCTGTGCCCGGCAACTCTAAAGCATTTCAATCCTCAATTCGACGGGCGGTGCTCACACTGTGGGGAGGTGTCTGACACCTACCACATGGTGTGGGCCTGCCAGCAGAACCCATCCCAGGTCACGGCCCCCCCACACCTCTCTCTATGATTAATAAATGTTTTCACCACCACCACCACCCCCGCAGGTGGCAACCATGGAATCAGGCAGCGACAAACAAAAAGCTCAGCGGACATAAGCTCACCTGTTTTAAGCTGACCCGGACAAAAGCTCACCACACCTAGACTTTGCATTGCTAGGCAATGCGTCGATCTTTTTCGGCGAGATTGGCCCCGGCACATCAGCTTAGGTTTGAGGCTAGATTAAATTATACTAAATTGCGTTAAGGGCAACGTTTGTTTTGGGATAGGTGACATTTTTCCGCGTCACTGACACCGGTACATTACGGTAGCTAAGTCAAATTAACGGTAAGGGTAGGTATAAGGCAAGGTTACATCACGCTAGATTAGGTTCAATGTTACAGGAGGATAAGGTTAAAGTTAGGTTAGTTTTGCAGCGCACGGTGTTCTGACTGGCTCAAATCGCCACAGCCTTCACAGCGCTGCCAGCAGTTCGCGAGAACGAGTACAAACACCACCTAAAATGTGCAGGAGGGTCTTTATAGCCTACCTAATAGTATCGCAATAAAAACAAGGATGAATCCGCAGTAAGTTGTTCGACGAAGCGCTTCGACAGAAGCTGGGCAAAAATATCGACATGATTCAATGCGCTCAGTAGGCTGTTTCGCTTATCGCGTAAAGAAAAACAAGAACACCTTCTCCGCCTCCGCAGTTCGTTTAAAACGAAGTTCGTACAGCAGCCGAAGAGCGTACACGTGCCCTCCACCGAGGTAACCCTGCGGTGCTATATGTGCGAGACATGAGCGCACCAAGGAAGAGCACATCGCCGAGAACGCACGAAGCGCACAGCGTCCCAGCCGCGGGCAGCATGTGGCGCGTTTCGCTAAAACGGAAACGGTTGAGGAAAGAGAAGGCGAAAGCCGTACAGTAGCTGCCCAAGACTCGTGCCTAAAAGAAGGCATTTGCGCGTTTCCACACGAAGCTACACGGGACATAACGTGGCTGCAAGCGATCGCCTTCCCACCTGCATGCCCCCGGCGCACTTAGTTCAAGGACCTGGCACTTTCGGAAGCTCAGGCAGGCGGCCTGATTGCTATGGTCAGCTCGTGACTGTTCGCGAACCTCACCAGACCCGTCATCTTTGCTCTGCCTCCCCGCCTCCTCTTTACGCTACCGCACCCCCCCCCCCCCCCCCTCCTTCCGAGGGAACAGCTCAAGCAGCTCGTACGCAGCAGTCTAGGCGGCTCTATTCCCCGACATATATACAGAGTGGAAACGACACGAGCCCCAACGGGCGCTAAACGCGGCAGAAACGCAGAAGACGCTTCGCACGTATCAGGGCTGGAACCAAGGGGACCGAGTCTAACCTCACCAGCCCAAGCCAACATCCTGGCAAACGTAGACGAGCTGTAGGCAAGGGCAGAACTCGAAAGCAAGCGGCTGGGCAGGAATGCGAAAACACAAGTTCCACGTCGGTCTCGGGAAGAAGCGACTCCGACGGGGGAGCAAGGAGACGGGAGAGGCCATTCAAGCAAGGGGGCCACGAAGGCGGCAGCGGCAGATAAGCATTTCGAACGCCGTCGGTCGACCGCCGAACCCTATGATTAGGTTAAACAGGAAAACGAGATAATGCGTGTAAACACGACCGTTTCCAAATGGTTTCCCCGGCCCGGGACGACCCGTTCATTATCATACGTCCCGAAATGCGCGCGCTCTTCGCCTCGCCGCACGAGCGCCTCGGTCCTCCTCGGCTGTCCCGGAATGATACTTTCTCGCCGGGCGCCCGAGCACGCGCGCGGAGCAGTCGGAGCAGTAATAATGGTAATGGCACGACCGGGAACTCTCTGCCTGCGAGAAGACGAGCACGCCTCCGCTGTGCGGCAGCGCAGCGTGTTTGTACACAACAGGCAAGACGGATGAGCGGTCGGCGCCTCTTTCAAGGTCAGATTCAACGCGATCTGTATACACAGCCACGGGACCCATCGAACCGTAAACGTTTACGGGCCAGCAGCGCACCGCGCGGCGACGCCTATTGCGCCATGCGCCGCGCATATGGCGGAAATTTCATACAGCACGTGCGCGCTCGGAACGAGTACACTCGCAGCGAGAAACACCGATGGCGCATAAGCAGGGTCACAAGCTGCCCGGTGTATACGCGGATCGGAATATAAGAAGAGGTCAAAGCGAGAGGTCAACATCTCGGAGCGCAGAGACCAGCAATACAGGTGGCCCCTGACGAAAAGCCTCGTTCGCCGAGCCCGGCTAGATTAACACGTTGATACACGAAGCGGGGCTCGGATCGTGAAAACGAGGTACAGAGCGTACTGCCTACAGCTCGTCAGACGTCTTTCGAGCGAGCAGTAGAACCTAGAATGCAAACTACTTTTTTTTAACCTCACCGCAGCACACTTTAAGAAATTATCTTTTTTTTTTCATATACTGCTAACCTCTTAGTAACTCCACGTAGTAACGCGTTCATTCAAGAGCGACTACTGCCAGATGAAACTGGCTAGCTACGCTAGAATAGAAAATTATTCCCAGGAAGCCTGTGACAGTGGCAGAGCTGTTGGGGAACCAATATCGTTTGTGTTTCCAAGACAGTGATGTGATTATCCGCTACGTATTCTGTCCACGTGCTCACCAAAACGCATCTGCGTAGTCGAGGCCCGCGCCTATATGGTGTGCTGTTTGTTGCAATACCCCGAAAAAAGGCGACAAACCATCAGCAAACCAACTCAAACCGCAGTTACGGCTACCAATATCCCCAACTATATCTGAAACCTGGCAGCAACGTAAAAGACGAAAACAGAAGAAGCACACAGGTGACAGAGGAATAGCTTCTTGTGTGTCTTCTTTCTTTACGGTATACTGCTGAGGTTCAAAGATGGTTCACAAATATGCCCAACTTTCTGAATTACCAGAAGTCCAACTGTAAATCCACAACAGCCCAGATACACAGACAAGAAATACATGACGGCGATTAAGCACGTGAGCTCCCAGAAGATACATTTAGCATACCGGAGGCGACGTACACCGATTTACCGGATGTCTCCCGCGCACGCGCAGTGGCATCCCCCCCCCCCCCCCCCCAGCATCCGGTTCCGGTAAGCTAACAACATCTAGTATTTCAAGTCATGAGCAAACGTTCGTTTCTTGCCGGGTTCTTGCCAGGTCATTCATGACCGCAGAGCATACGCCAGCAGTGAATCTTAATTAACCGCAATCACTATAGCATCAATAGGCACGCAGTTCGTGCTGTATCTCGAAGTTGACGTCAAGGTGTTACGAAGGCCGATACCGCCGTACCACGAACCCAACATGCATGCGATAAGGAAGAATCTTGCATAGAAGAAGCACGCCATGGCAGAACTAATTCCGAGTTGGATTAATTTATGCTAACGATAAACAAAAGAGCCCACGAGCTATGCGCGCCTTTTTTTTTCTCTCTCATGCAGTTAGAAGGCCACCGCGCGCATTCGAGCAAGTACATCCAAGAACGGCGAACTTGAAAGCGGGACAGCACCAGAAGAAAAATGCGAGGAGAAGAAAGAAAGAGAGAGAGAGAGAGAGAGAGAGAGAGAGAGAGAGAGAGAGAGAGAGAGAGGTGCACATGTTGGCGGACATCCATCTCCAAGGGGTTCGGCGAAACGGGGCCGCCCCAGCGCACCGCCCACCGAAAGCGTTCGTTCACGCCGAGCGCCGAAAATCGAGAGCTAGCTACTCCACCGCGGGGACCGAGAAGGAGAGGCGCCGCTTCCTCCCTTCCGAGAAGAGAGCGCAGGCAAATTATCCCGCGCGGAGATTAGCCGGCCGGCCGCGTCCCGCGGAGAGGGAGACGAAGGCGGGAAAGCGGACCAGCGCGAGAAACAACGCGGGCACATATACAGTTAACGAACCTGGCCGCGAGCTGCTGCACATATGCCAGACAAGGCAGGAGGAGGGCGCGTCTGCACGGTGCATCCTGGCGGGATCCTTTCTTCTCGGCGTGCTTCTCAAAAGCTCGTAAACGTTTTTTTTTTTTTTCTTGAAACCTTCAAGAACAAAACTTTTCTCTTTCATTTTTTTTTTCAGTGTCATCACTTTCCACACGCCGTTCACCTGATTGCCCGAACGAAGCTTGTTTAATGACTTGAACAGTAGGCGGTTTCTGCCTTCACGCAGTAAAATATGCGAACATTTCATTACTGTTATTTTTTTTTTTACTGCCACAAGATGAACAACGCGCTGGGGTGCATAGCCTCTGAGACGTTTTGAAGCACCCCGTCAGCGGCTACAGCGGCCGCCTCATTTACATTACCAGTACGGTTTAGCGGACAGTAAGAAAGAGCCGTTTCGAAGAACCAGTCACCGAACATAACCATGCCAACGAGTTAGAGTACAGACAACTCATTTTTGGTTGCGCGTCTTGTTTGTAACTATGCGTAAGACGTTAGCATGCACGGGTCACCGCGTATAATTCCCCTATGACCGCTAAATAATTTCTAATCAAATTTCTTCGCAGACCTGTCTCGGCTTCAACAGCCGAGCGATGGCTGCGAAATCAAAGCTCATTACAGGTCACGTGAGGCAGGAAAAAAACGACAATATAATGGCTGCTTCGTCGTTCCAATTCACTACAACACTAAAGCCAGCCTGCCTCGAGAGCTGCAGAGTTACATTGAGTGAAGAAGCAGCGATTATGTTCCAATTTTTATCATGTCTCATATGACCTACACTGAACTTCGACGTCATAGTCACCGCGCGGCTGTAGAAACGATACCGACATAGGTGAGAGAAGAAATTAAATTTTGTTAGTTCTTTCTGGGTCGTCGGCGAATACCACATGGTGATCCATGTCTTACGTATAATTACAAAAAGAAAACATCTAACCAAAATTTGCTGTCTACATTTCTTTGAACGGCCTTGAATTTCAGATGAAACACCAAACCCCCCAACAGGGCCTGCATCGCAGCGGTTTAGACGTTCTCTAACCTGGCGCACGGTGCACCAGCTCATGGGCACGGCACCAGAAACACGGGGACGCGTAACTCATGTAGACGAAGACAAGGATTAGGAGTGGCAATTGGAGCCATTTGTTTCAGTTGCAGCAATGGAGAAAAAAAAAGCGTTCGTGTCGTCCGCTACTTCGTCCTCGTCTGGTGCGCTGCTTTTCTCATTAAAGACAAGCGCCTGTATTCGCCTACGTCTCTATCGTGTCCCTGTGTTTACGGTGCGCTGTATTTCATTTTCAAAACGGCCAAGCAACTATAGCAGAAGCACGAGCTGAACTTCGGCCTAGTCCTTGTTTAATCGGAAAGCCACTAATACTAACAACAAAACGAGAGCACTGGGAACAGCGCGCCAAAGTTACGACGATTACACGATTTTGAATCCGGGCCTAAACCTCGTCACCCCGGCCGAAATAATGCCGAGCAGACCTAACGGCATCCGCCCGCCCTCTTGACGGCATCTTTGCCTCCGACCTCCTGGCCCTCTCCTTCACCCTCAAGCCACATGTGCACGAGTCCGGGTCAATTCCAGTCGCGTGATATGCGGCCAATAAGTTCACGAGAGTGAGTGCGCGGTGGGTGTACCGAGGAGGAGGAGGAGGAGGAGGAGGAGGAGGAGGAGGAGAGCAGGAGGCTCCGAGGGAACGCGCGAAGCGGTAAAAGCGAGCGAAACCGTGTAATTACGGTAATGAAGTGCGGGGTCGCCACGGTCAAACAGATTGGCCACCCGCCGCCGCCGCCACGTTCTCCTCCTAACCTACACACAACGAGAAGAGAGATGCCTAGCGGCAAAGAAAACGCTCCCGCTGCTCCGGTCGAGTCGGCGGCAATCGTCGGCCCTCCCCCACCCCCCCACCCCCCAACCTCCCCCTCCCTTCCACCCCTGCACCAAGAGGCACAGAGACGAAGATGAAACGAATTAGGCTGCTTCTTCCCACCTCCTTTACGCCGACTCAGCGCCCAGATACACACAAGTTTAGCGAGAAAAAAACACACGCACATAAAAAGCCGCATTCACAGATGCCCGAGATTTGGACTGGTTACTGAATGCGACTATAGTCTCGTTACAACGAAGCGTCGCGCTCGTACGAAGATTTACGAGGCTGGGAGACTAGAGCGGCAGGAATGCAGAGCTACGGATGACTCAAAAGAGGGGAGGAGCGGCGTTCGAACGCCTACACGCGCATGGAACACGAGTGCGTGCAGAGGTTGCGCGGTCGATCCGGCCGCCCTTCCATTATAAACAGACGAGCTAATTAAGGGCTACCGAGCAGCGGTTCCGCTTGGGCCCAGTCCAAGAAGAGATGCGCGAAACAAATGCGCACATAATTACGGTTCCGCGTTTTCACTCGCACCCGCTATCCATTCCTGCTGCTGCTGCCCGGCTTGCATGCTTCTCTTCTGACGTCCCACAGCTGGCTCGCACCAGTGCAATTAGCGTGCATGTATAATTGCAGCCTTTCGGGTGATTTAGTACCCGGCGCGTGAAACGGCGAAAGAGGCACGTTTTCAAAACGCACCGCGATTAACGAGACTCGGAGTTAACGGAACGAAAAATGCCTGCGCCGCGCAAGGGAGGCAAGGAAACGATTAGCCAGTCGCTGCCATTAGGGAAGCCAGCGCACTTATAAGTGCTACAGAATTACAAACCTATGCGAGAGCCCCACGACAACGACTAATAGTGAACAAATAATAGTGCTGTGGGAGGACAGAGATATAATCACTCTGCAAGCTGCAGCTCTTATCGCTCGCGTCGTTAACACGTTTGAAATCAAATAAAGGGTTCTTAGTTTTCATATGATTTTTTTTATTTTAAACTGACACACGATCGCGGTAGTCGGCAATGCGAAATTTAAGAGCAGCTCTTCAGAAGAGTATTGTGCTTATCTAATGGCCACCTTTCGAGATCCTCACGTGGCAGGCCCCTTCCAGTTGTCCATTCCTCCGCATACTCTAAAATGCGAAGTAAATACAGGCGACGGTTCCTTCTACGCTGTTTGCCCAACCACGAAAAATAGCGAGGCAAGTTTTGCTGTGAAAGCGACTCATGGAGAGGAACAGAAAGACAGCGCACCAGTAAGCGCTGCTATCGAAGCCTGCAGCGTCGCGCAGCCATCCTGAAATCAGCCGGGAACAGGCTATCGGCAGCAAAGGAAGCCTTCCATAATTATTACTGCATGCGTTTCAGTTGAAATGTTAAAAAACATTAATCGCACTGATTTCGTATTCCACGCGTGTGGGCGCAAACTAGCTGCACAGCGCCACAGAGACAACCCCTTGGGAAGGATCACTATGACGTAGGAAATAGGTCCAGCTGCGCATGCGTCACCCTGTATACGGCACGTAAACAACTGTCACTCACTCGCCCTCACTTCCACGCAAGGGTTGAATGCGACATGAAATTCTTTGCTCCTCCTCCTCTCCGCCGACCCACGAGGAACTCAGCGAATGACAGGACAGGCGCAGCTGCCGAGAACGAGGCACCCCCGGGCCATTCATGGACCCTGGCCGAGGCGCTTCTCCAGTTGCTGCTGCGGAGATGCGTCCGAGGAGTCGGGTGTCCCGCGAGTTCCCACACCTCCGTGCCGGTCGGCCACACGAACCCACAGTCGCATCAGACACGCCTCAGTCGTGTCAGTCACGAGTCACCGCGGCGCGCTTGACAACAGCGCACGGAAACGAGAAACCGCTGGGCGGAGGAAAATAAAGGCACAACGAATCCCGCAGCGGCGCAGGCGCCTGGACCAAGTTAGCGGCACCGCAAAACGATCTAAATTTATATCGCACCTGGGTGTTGACTCCATCGACTCGAATTGTGCGGTAGATGCGCCGACGACAATGGTCGAACAGCGCAGCGTCTATGATAGACGAGACAGCGCTCGCGAGCAACCGGAGTGTGCGTGAGACATTTCACGGCCACCGCGTGCCTCAGGTGGGCCCATGGACCACGTCGACGCTGTTATCAGCAAGGAAAAAAACATTAGAAACCGGGGGCCTTGTCGCCTGACTAGAGCCGCAAAAGCCCATACACGGTCAAGGTAGCACGTGGCCACGCAGCTTACTCAGAGTGCATGGAATTCCTTCCGAGAAGAGGAAACACCTGCGCCGCGTAACTTCGAACCCTCCTCTTCCTTCGTCCTTTTCTGTGCTGCGACCGCGCGTTTCTATACTCCCGCTTCGAGAGATATACGTTGAACAGCACTAAAAGGGCACGACCTTGAACCACCGGCAGTAGAAAAACTGACCATCATGAGATGAGAGACACTTCAAAAGCACCCTGCCTTGCATGTCTCGATCGCTCGTAACATGACTGTTCCCAGGCTGAACTACAACGGGGAATCCCAATCCGTCGCATCAATTACAAAGGCAGTTGAAACGAAACAGATCAGAAATAACAAAAGAAAACTGTTTTTCACCTGCTAATGACAGTGTTGAATTATTAAAGCGATGTTCGAATGTCGTGACACAGTCTAATAGCTTCTTGGTTGGTTTATGGTTTATGGGGGTTTAATGTCCCAAAGCGGCTCAGGCTATGAGGGACGCCGCAGTGAAGGGCTCCGGAAATTTCGACCACCTGGGGTTCTTTAACGTGCACTGACATCTCACAGCACACGAGCCTCTAGAATTCTGCTTCCACCGAAATTCGACCGCAGCGGCCGGGATCGAACCCGCCTCTTTAGGGTCAGCAGCCGAGCGCCGTAACTACTGAGCCACTGCGGCCACTTTCTAGTAGCTTCTACGCGTGATATCACGCCCTATGACAAAACACAATTCCAATTCAAAATTAATACGCTTTGAAGATACGAGTCCGCCTCAGACTATACGGTGGCGCCATGCGTTTCGAATTCACGATGCAGGCTATGCCGCAGACCACACGTTTTTAAAGCAATCCTGCGTGTTCTATCCGCCCAGCGACCATGATATCCGTTCACCTGTGGCAGCACTGCAGTGACGCAACACAAGGAATTGTACTTCATGAGCAAAAAGCGCAGCCTTCCTTTACAACCAAGCACGCACACAGGCTGACGCCGGTAATCAACGAGCATTGCGAGTTGGAATCTAAGGCTGCGAATCTGGAAACTCTCCTGCCACGTGATTTGATCACTTGGCTCGTGTGTCTGTGCGCGCACCTAACGTGTCGAAAAATACGCTCAAAGAAAGGAAGCACCTGGAGCAACGGAAGCGAGCACAGAGACAGAATCACGCCACCGAGAAACTTTCTACAGACGCTAACTTCCCACTGCAACTGCAGCTGTCGCAACTTCTGGAAACAGACGCCTGTTCGTGTGTCTCGATCGAGAATCGGAGATTTCTGAGAAATTTGCCCGCGTACTCCGCATAGTCGCAAGCATACCCTTAAGTCGAAGCGGTACCACACGTCGCGCCCCGTAGACGGAGTAACCGAACCGCAGACAGCAGGACCGCTACGCTTCGCGGTGCAAAAAAGGAACGGCCCCCTGCGGCGCGGTCGCTGTTGCCAAACCAGGCGGCAATAGCCCAAGGTCCGATACACCGCGCGACACACACACACACGCACGAGGAAACCCACGCGCGCGCATAGAAATGCACGCGTGCACATAAATCCCGACCAGCTCCCGCGGAGTCCAGTGAACCCGCGCGATCGGACAGCAGCGTCGCCATGCGACGACGATGCGCGATCGAGGCACATGCAACCCGCGGGGTGACGCCGCCTTCATCTCCCCCCCCCCCCCCCAATCCATTCCACATACACACTATACACACACACTAGCGGCGACCGTCTCCAAACAGTGCGGCTCACGCAATGCGGCCGGGTGACCTTGCACGCACGGTGCTGTGTCCTGCAACGAGCAACCGAACCAAAGCAAACGAAAGAGGAATGGTCCCAAGCCGAAGAGAAATGTAAATCCCTCCTTTTGAGAAGTGGCCTCACGTATCCGCGGCATCCAAAAAAGGCCTCCGCCTCCCCCTTCTTTTCTATTTTTTTTTCTTGCCAGAATGCCATCAGAACACGCAAGGCGCGGGATTCGTCCTGTTATTTTCTTTTCTCTCTCTCTATTTTTGCCTTCTTTTTTCCTGGCGACGCAGGGGCACACAACGGTTGCCTTTCAAATCGGTGCCTTCCATCGAACGTTTTGTTACAAAACTCCGGAGAGTCGCACGGAGGAAATCGTGCACTGCCATTTGCGCGACGTGACTCACAGCACGTATGAATCCCGATTATGCAACCGCCCTGCCGTCCTCAGAGCTAAGGAGGAGACCTAAGGAAGAGCAAAAATGGTCGAAAACGAAGTTTGCATGGTAATAGTCGACGCCGAGATGAGATAGCCAACGGGAGTCACCGCAAGATCGCTTTTGATATGTCCAGCGCATACGAACTGCGCTTCTGTTAATTCCATCCGGAATCTCGCTGCTGCAGGTTTTTCTTTTTTCGTTTAGTTTTATCAGAAACCTATCGCACAGACGTCACTGCGTCCTTACTAGCTTAGACCTGACCAGGCAAATGCAGGTGAACGAATTATCTTGAAAATGAGCTGCCGATAGCCTCTACTCCGCCTCAAAACATATTCGAACTGACGCAGAAGACGCTGAGGCTCGCGTCAATAAACGAGGGCTAATTTTCAAAAGCTGTTCGCACGTCATGGGCGCGTCATTGACCCGCCCTGTTATCATGAATGCCGCAGTGATGGCTGCGGCCCATTTCCAAACCGCTCTTTTGAGTGACGTGTTTTTATAGTGCAGTCTTTGCCAAAAGTAACCAGACTGCACGGTTTGCTTTTCAGTCGTATACTGAATCCCTTATGGCGGCCTTCAAGCTCTAAATCTCTATGTGGCAAGGAGAACGCTTGTCGTCATCTTCCAAGACCTCTTTTATATGTAGGGAAGCCGTATGGGCCCTACTATACCAACGAGAAGCAACCATGCAGTCTGGTTACTTTTGGCAAAACTGTACAAATTCGCCTTGCCATACCTTTCATTTCAAGGCTACAAAATTATGAGACAGAGCCGACAAAGCAACCCTTGTCACCGCCGTCTATACAGCGAGATCAAAACTGCGAAGTATTGCACGAAGTTACGACCAAACTGTCGCAACTAATTACTCAACACCATCGGGACATTCTTTAGGCATGCATTTCAGATACGACAAAGCACTACTAGAAGAAGAATATTCGAGAAAGGTGCGTTAAGATACAAACTGCGCCTCGAATAATACCTTGTTATACGGCTAATTAACAACTTTTTTTGACAGCAGCATCATTACAAGTTTATTGCAAAGAACGCCTTCACATGCGTTCGGCATGCAATCGACGCCGTACCGAAAGAAATGCCTGCAATCTCCAACCTCTACTTTGACACTCGTTTACAAAACTTTTCCATGGTCCACATGCCTCCAGTGCAAATTGACAAAAAAACCCGAACTACAAATAACGCCCAGCGAGGAATCGTTTCGCCGAAGCCAATTCAACACTACGATACAGCGCAGCTGGCAACGAGCTTGCTCCGCACTGAATGTTTTCGCATGCCTTCGGCGGATAAGGCTAATTTATCGCGGGCGACGGATAAGTTGCCTTCGCGATGAGAAAGAGCGAAAGGCCGTTGGTTCCCGAGAAAGAAGAACGCTTATTCTCTCGGCCCATTCGTTTTCGGATGCGACACGGGACGCATTAACGAATCAGCGATCACGTACAAATTGGGCCAAAAGTAAACCCAACATACGGTGTTATCTGAAGCGTGGCGCAACGCACCTTTGTTTGGTTCATGGCGGCTTAACGTCCCAAAGCCACTCAGGCTATGAGGGACGCGTAGTGGAGGGCTCCTGATAATTTCGACCACACGGGGTTCTTTAACGCGCACTGGAATCGCACAATACACGGGCATCTAGCCTTTTGCCTCCGTCGAAATGCGACCGCTGCGGCCGGGATCGTACTCGCGGAGTGCCTGCAAAACTCTACAACATGTCGCGCATCGGAGCACTTCGATGTCAGAGCCATCTTCCACTGCATTAAACCAATTGGTCCATACAGAACATGCGGCACCTTACTATAATACGCGCTTCGCTAGAGTCACGTATAAGGAGTCACCACTACAATCGAAGTCAGCAATTCTCCGCAAAGACTCACTCAATGCAGCGCCAACAGTAGAAAGAAAAACATTTGCAGCGGTCCGCAGTACATAGCAGACATGCGATGGAACGAAGATACCAGGGGGTACACGCGTTCACTTCAATAGCAAGAGCCCGTTAAATCCACCAAAACCTCGAAACGGGGCGATCCATCTATTACCGCTACACGAAAAGGTTACACGAACATTACGGGCAATAAATGTTCTTCGCGTTCGCTTCAGTGAAAAGAAGAGTCGCAAGGTCAGCGGGGGAAAACGAACACAGTTGCAAATTGCTTTACCCGAAACCGGCGAGACGATATACGTGTCATGTAGCGCACAGTGACTCAGGCGCGCAGACATATCAGTGCAGGACGCCCGACCCGGACGCCTGCGGCTGCGCTGCTCTCGAAGAGAAGAAAGAGGAGGAGGAGGGGGGGGGGGGGGCGCTTTGCATTCAAGACAGCAGCAGCAGATAGCGACGATACCGCTTGTACAAGTTCCCATCGTACGCCCACTTTTGACATCATCCGCCGTAGCGATACCATTAACGACATTTACAGCTACGCGCAGCCGATCTGCCTACACACGGTGCAAGACTATCTCCCAGCACTGCAGCTCGCACACGTCGCATGCCCTAGTCACGTATGCCACTCGTGCTGTCAAGTCAACTGCATTGAACGAAGCAGATTTCGCACGCATATACAAGAAAAAAAAACGAAGCAAGGAAGAAAGAAGCAAATTTATCGCTCTATCAGCGGCGGTTGAGGCAGCTAGCGAAAGCGAGGGGCGCCTGAAAACAGCGCGAAATGGCTTTCCGCGGTGCGAAAGTGCATCGCATATCGCGCACTGCACGTCACACGACGACAAATCGCTTCGCGCATCGCCGACGCTGAATTTAAAGCGGCGCTCTGCATGGGAGCGCGCGTTGGCCGCACACACGCGTGACGAGATTGCGGAGGACGCCGAAAGGGTGCCCCGGGGAGAAGGCTGCGCGCGTGCGACGATTTAGCATTACTCGAAGTCGTCGAGGCAGATAAGGAGGGCCCATCTGATAAAGGAAAAGCCTCTCTCTCCAGCGCCGTATCGCTCCTGTATACGGCGGGCGCCGGACGCTTAAGCATGG
Source organism: Amblyomma americanum (assembly GCF_052857255.1). NCBI lineage: Eukaryota > Metazoa > Arthropoda > Arachnida > Ixodida > Ixodidae > Amblyomma > Amblyomma americanum. The sequence goes on from NC_135502.1 coordinate 27,861,051, forward strand.
GGCTGAATAAAAGTGGCCTTTTAAAAGACCGTACACGAAAATGTGTACACGTCGGTACGTAAGTGATTGTATGGGAGACTTCCTGTTTACCCTTTTTCTTGGTACCTGTACCCGGATGAAAGCGACTGTTTATTGAACACCCTTAGCGCACCTCTATAACGAAGAGAGCGGAGCCAGTTGGTGTCTCGGTTTTAAGACACATTTACACATGTGAACTAAAAAAAATGATAAAGCGACCGTTACGTCATGAAAAATTATGAATAGCTGTGTCGTTTCTGAATCCGTCGCCATCTTCTAAGTGCCAAGCGCGTCGAAGCAACACACAGCTGCTCTTTCCTCTCTCTCAAACATGCTGCTGAAAATAATTGAGGCACAGCTACCCCTACGAGAACGCGGCCAGAGCTCCCCGACTATTGTTCACATGCTGCAATAAAAGCTATGCGGGAGATCTGCGCTGCTCGTAAATTACGGATGTGCACGATGCCAACTGTGCACAACGCACAAGCCTGAAATGCTACAGAAACCATACAGACAGCTCCCATAGCCTAAAATTTCGGTTCTATCTTTGCGATGAACTGTCCCACCAAGAGTCACACGCAGCAGTACATTCGCGAATGGGAAACAAAAATCTGCATTTTAATTGCCCAAGAATACCTTCTATTATTTTAACAAATCAGCAACCCAAAACGAATCAACGAGAACGTTAGCCAGCGGTATGAACTGGTTCGTAAGTTCTTCAGACGGGTTCAAACACACCTCTCTACTAAAACAGCGCAAACAAAATGAATGAGGCCACTGACGAGCCTTGCAACGACATCCTTTTATATATAACGCATTGTTCGGTAACGCCGATACAACTAAAGCCCAGCCGCCTCTTTCATTACAATTAGCACGGACGGGCAGCAGACGACAAGAACGGCTATAGCAAACGCAGTCACGTGGGTTAAGTCGAGCCGTGCAATGTTCTAGTGTGCACCGCCATCATTAGTGGAGGCCTTTAGAGACAATTTCCCCGTTCTCCCTCTTTCCCGATCTCGTCCTGAGCCCGAGTTCCTCCCGCTTAATCGGTACCATGCATGCAACACTTACGAATGACAGTCAATAGCCACGATGTCAAAAGGGCACATTATTCCGTGCGGAAATCTGGCCAGGCAGGACACGAAGCGCGAAGGGAATACAACCGAAGGTTGCTTCGGGTTAGCGGATCGGATTTTGAGATGGAGGCAAACGACGGATAGTCAGGAGAGAGGATGACATTAGGAAGTTAGCGGGAACAAGATGGCCGCAGATGGACCTGGACAGGATTAGTTGAAGATCAATCGGAGAGACCGTTGTCTTACGGCGGACGTAGTTTGGATGATTATTATGAATATGATTATGAAGATTATTATGAAGCCACCTTTTCATTTTACCATCCGAAGCGCCGAAAAATCGATGTCCTATTTCAGCCCTATTAACAGTGACAGTGGGCATATTAAACTCTTATGTATACATACGTAAAAACTGAAGGCACCGCACAGACTTCCGCATCCTTCGGCTTTGTACGATAATGTCGTTCAATAAACTGTCTGCGCCAGTAACGTATATGTACCTACTGATTAACTTCGGTGATGAGGACACTCCGTTTTACGTGGAGCAGAATGCCTTTAGGGATAATAGACGCGGGGCAGAAGAATCTGCAGCCTTGTTAACCAGCCCCGGTAAAACACCAACGGCTTTTCGCCGCGGTGGCTCAGTGGTTAGGGCGCTCGACTACTGATCCGGAGTTCCCGGCTTCGAACCCGACCGCGGCGGCTGCGTTTTAATGGAGGAAAAACGCTAAGGCGCCCGCGTGCTGTGCGATGTCAGTGCACGTTAAAGATCCCAGGTAGTCGAAATTATTCCGGAGCCCTCCACTACGGCACCTATCTCTTCCTTTCTTCTTTCACTCCCTCCTTTATCCCTTCCCTTACGGCGCGGTTCAGGTGTCCAACGATATACGAGACAGACACTGCGCCATTTCCTTTCCACCAAAAACCAATTATTATTATTATTATTATTACTCGACAGTTGGCACACAAAGTCGCCCACTCAACAGAGGCGACCCTATGCAGTTATTGTCGCCGTCATTATCGTTGAATATTGTAATGAATTTTTAGTTACCTCGCACCTCTTCGGAGTTCTAAAAGCATCTATCTGGGCTCGCAAGCACCCTTGATAGCGTGTTTACAAGAAAACGCAGCCCACCGTGCCCACTCACCCACTCTCCGCGCTTCATAAGCAGAGCGGATCCATTTCTTCACTGCTCCCTGCGGTTCCACGCGGTAATGGCTACGACCCATGTTGTACGCATTTACTGACGGTCTACTTTCTTAACGACAATCTCCGACGCCACTGTGGTCCAACAACCGGCTCGCGTTCCACCTTCATTATTATCCCTGCCCACGAGCCTGTACCTCAGTGCGCTGAGGGCCGACCTTTACGAAACGACAGGCTGCAAGTCGAATTTACATTCAGCTGTTCAACTTTTGGTTTTCCTTTTGCCAAATTTCTTTTGTGTCCAAAGATTCTCTAGAAAGTGGTCCGAAGCTATGTTTGTCACCCTCTCTAAAAAAGTCGATGCCCAAACTTTTTTTTCCGCACAACGACGATAATTGAAACAAAAAAGTTAATTTCGTCCGACGCGAGGCGCTGCTCTTTCTGATGCAGACTGGACGCATGTCTTCTCTGACACTCTGAATATTACTGCTAGCCCTACAGGTACTTCACAATCATGTATTAATTCAATATGCGATGAAAATCGACACGTTTAGGTTGGTTAGACGGGGGATATGGTTACGCAACATACCTTGCCCTCCTCCCCCGAAAAAGGCAAAAAGAAACTAGAACATATATGCTGAAACGACATTGGCGAGCGAGGCACCTATCAGTTACTAATCTCACATCGGAACAGCCAGGCCAGAATCAGTGAACGGAACATTACTGCAATATGCAAGTATACTTTGTGCCGTTCAATGAAAGTACAAGAAAGGAACCGCCTCCAATATAACACGAAGCGCGATTCAAGGGAAACCTGTACTTACTGTCGACGGCGTGCAGCCGTCCTCCGGACACGCCAGAATCACACGAGCCGAAGAAAAGCCGCGGCCACATTGGTCCGACAGAACCGCGGCTCTCACAGTTCGACGGGGCCTTGAATTTCGCCGCAGTTTCCGGGAACACCACGGAGGCACCCACGATTCGACGCACGAGGTCATGACGGAGCTTCGTTGGCCAACACCAGCAGGGTGGAAAAACAGCGTGATTCGGTCCTCTCGGGCTCAGTGCGAGGGTCCTGAGCAGACACGTCGCTCGAAGACGGAAGCTGCTGCACTTCGGGACTGCGCGCTCCCTGGGTCGCTGTTTGGTCCACAGATCGGGCGCAGCTTTGTGCACTCCCCATTGAGGATGACCACGTCACGCGGATCAGGCACCGCCGGACCGAGCCCAAACCAGCAGCCGGCTTAAGCCGCGTATCGCCAGCGTCCCACGCTGCGGCTGTCCGAAGCGAGCACCGTGCGGACGTGTGACGTAAGCAACTCTTCCATCAACGCGGCAAATCCGCGCGGAGCAACAGGCCTTCTCCCCACTGTGCGACCGCCGGACGTCGTTTCGTGATCGTCCGGCGATGACGGAACGACCGGCCGTTGGTGCATTACCAAGTCCCCGAGCGGACGCTGAGAAGGGGGCGGAAGGTAGGGGGGCTACGCTCTCAGCCGAGGTGGGGACCAGGCCCCGCTACAGGAAGAACCACAATGGGCCGGCGGATGGTTTCACTTTTGCTTCTTTTTGCTGGGCGCCGGTCGTACGGCGTGGGCAGCCCGCAATTAATAGCGTGGAGAGGAGGGCGAATCTAGAGGAGGACAGCGCGCTTCAATCTGTGAGGGCTTTAGGGCCCCGCTTTAGGGGCATCCACTCGCCGGAGGGGGACACGGGAGGAAAGAAAAGAGCACGCGGAAAAGGTGGGCACACCCGAAAGAAAGAAAGAAAGAAAGAAAGAAAGAAAGAAAGAAAGAAAGAAAGAAAGAAAGAAAGAAAGAAAGAAAGAAGGAAAGAAAGAAAGAAAGAAAGAAAGAAAAGAAAGAAAGAAAGAAAAAGAACAGAATGTGCACGGGATCTAATCTCAACGAAGGATAGAAAAAAATATTACCACCAGGGCGACACAAAAGGAGAGAATCGCGTCTACTCTTACGTGCGAAGAGAGAGAGCGAAAACGCAAACAGATTACGCCGGGACCAGGGATGCGACCAGAGATTAAAAAGAGGAGAAAGTTGTTCGCGGGAAGGGAAAAAAAAGAAAAGGGGGTGGGCGAGAGGCCCGAGGAGAACCGGCCAAAGCGCTAGCCAAATGTGGAGAAGTAAAGGAAAATAGAGAAAAACAGAGAAGGTGCCCGCGCGCGCGCGGCACGAGCATGTGTGTGCGCGGGCCGTGGTTCAGTCACGCCAGACGTGACCACACCGCCGGGGGAAGCACCCGGCCACAGCAAAAAGGAAGGGAGGAGGGTGAGGAGAGGTACGGAACGGGGGAGGCACACGAAAAGTGCGTGGGGCAGCCAGAGCCGCTTCCCGTCCGCACTGCACCCTCACAGCGGGCGCCTCAGTGACGGCGAAGGCCAGAGAGAGCGGTCTGTCGTCGTGATAAGTGTGCCCGAATTAAAGCGGATGGCGTCAGCGGGGCCCGAGTGGCCCTGGCTAGCCGGCCAGATCCTCCTCCCTCACGGACGGCCAGTGTCCGTCCGCTCCGATGTCAGACAGGCACAACCGCCGGCGATATAGCACGCACACGGCCGACAAAAGGGAGAGGGCGTGGAACAGAACAGCACGCGCCCGGCGCAGTTATAAGCTCGCTATCGCTCGAGGCGGAGCGGCTGACGGGTTCCGACTGCACGCGAAGGAAAACACGGGGAACCTCGAGCCGTCGGGGTCCGCGCCAGCAGAAATCGGGAAACCTGGAGGATACCCGCGCGAAGAACGGAGGATGGGGAGAGGAGGAGGCCCGGGAGTAAGTACAATACGGCCTTGGGTCGGCATTGTGCGACCAGGAGCCGCCGGGTCTCGGCCGGACGCATTAATACACTAATCGCCGGGCGAAGAGGGGCGGGCGCCGCGCGCGCCGCCGCCGGCAGATGGGGCCCCGGGCGAGGCAGGTGGCCGGGACACGGCGCCTCGAGGAGCTATACGTTCTACTGAGGTGCCCGCTACGCGTTTTCTCGCCCTTGCTATCTGTTTGTCTCCCGTTTTTTTTCTGCTTCGCACAGCTGTGTTGCACAATAGCCGGGTTCGTGCAAATGACAGGCCGTCGGAGCGATGCTCAACGCACCTCTTAACAGAACGCTGTGTCCGGCTCCCCGTGAAAGGAATCGCTAGACCAGAAAGAAATGACGAAGTGCGAGAAAAAGCGCCACCTATACGCACTTCATCTGCACGCATTTTCTTTTTCAGCAATATATGCTCCGCGTATACGCGTAGACAACCCCCGGATACGTACGGAAATATGCTGTGGTCAGCCGCCAACAGTCTCGACCACAGTTCTCGTATGGAATTGCGTAACTGAGTGGCCAGTGAGAGAATGAGGAAATATGGAAACGAGTTTTCTGGTCAGTCGTAAAATGAAAGAGTGACAGAGTTACGGTGCTCGCCTTCTGGAGGCAGTGGCCACACACAGGGGCTTTCAAATGCTGATCTCAGAGGATGCTCCTACATGCTTTAAGATGTCCAGAACGCCGGGCTCATTATATCGGTACGTACAAAGCTTGCCTACAACCAGCCGTGCAGCGCCACATTAGTCGCTAGAAAGCACTCAAGATATTAAAGCAAATGCTTGTTCATGTTTGCAATAAGAGCCACGTCCGCAGCGACGCTAAGACGTATACCCAAGTCCATGCAGTTTACCAGCACGAAATGCAAAACAGCCCCCCCGACAAAGAGCGCCGACGTTAGTTCCAAGCCCCGAGCTATGTGAATTATAATTCTAATAAAAAAATAGGAAAGGGGGGGGGGGGGGCAGGAAGCCGCACACCCACACAAAGGAGGTCCCATATATGTACTAACAAAGCGAAGTGCACGCGTCAGGCGGGGTATAGCGGGGCTCACGCGGCGAGCTGGCGCCGGGTCCGCTCATCCAAGGTCAGGGTCAAGTTCGAATTCGCGGGGTCACTGGGTTCGAATGCAAAAACGCGGGGTCGGCGGCGTGCCGCTCCTATACTGGGACAAAGTGTGACGGTAACGAGCCGGGTCCTTTCAGCGCGCGTGCAGTTTCGGTACGCATTTAAACGCCAGCGGCCAACGGCTTCGTGTGCGAGCGACGAACGATTGCGGGCATCGCCACGAGTGCCGGCGAAACGCGAACGTCGCTTGCGCAACGCCGCGCCTGTTTGTCGCCGAGGCCCCCAGGAGCGGTAAATAGATTCTCGCGCTCCTCGTTTCGCCGAGTGAACGGTCCTTCCCGCTCGAGCCGCTATAATCGCTCTGAAACAGATTCAAGGCGCGAGCGCCATCGCGCAAGGTATGTGCTCGGCTGAGGGGCTTCTGCTCAGGTTTCCTCCGCGAAGCCAGCACGAACGGGATGCGCGAGAAATTGATGGAAATAAGTGCGCGAGGATAATTTGGACCGCGCGGTCGGGCGCTAGAGTGCAATGCAAGCGCAATGAATATCCTACACTCTATAGACGTAAACACGCCTATATGGGAGTGAAAAGGGAGTAAACTGGTCATCTAGCGCGCTCCCTTTTATCAAACTAAGTGCGCTAGAGGATAAGCTTAGTCTATTTTCGCTCCTTTGTGTTTACAGCGTATGTGAGGCAGATGTTTTAACTCCATATCGCTCGGCTGCTGCGGCGACACGCCTCTCTTCGGCGGTGGTTGACGCCTAAATCAATAACACTCGCTTTAGCTGCTTCAACTTCGAGCACTTGCAACAAGCGTATGCGCGAAGTACGCTTCACCGAAGCGCAGCAATAATTTTAGTCGGGATCTTTCACCGCGGTGTAAAATGAGAAAAAAAATCGCGGTTAAGGAAGTTCCTCAAAACTTGGCGCGCACGAAGGCTGCTGTTCAAATTCGTTTCCCCAACTCTTTTCGCTTCCGGTAGGCTGGAAAAGAACGCCACGAACACTACAGCGACCTCACGCGGTTAGAGACGGAACCGAAACACGCACGATATCGCACAACGGAGAACAATGCAAGCCCGCAGAAGGAACAAAATAAGTGTCTACCTCGTGTGTACACACTAAACAAATTCTCACCCTTAAGGGTGCAAATCAGCTGTCCCCAGACGAACACCCTTTTGGGTGCTAAAAAGGGTGCAGAGATCAGCACCCTTCAGGAAGGGTGCACAGCATGAAAGTTTAGAGGGCGCGCATCAATCCGAGGCTTTTGCTTCATGGCTGAATCAATGTGGAGCCCCCTTCCAACATGCATTCGTATAGGGGTGTAACCGAAAAACAGTACCCTTTAATGAGGGTGCAACCATTACATTCTCTAAAGTATCATTAAGTGCACCCTTCCTTAAGGGTGCTGATCACTGCACCCTTTTTTTAGCACCCAACAATTGGAAATGGGCGTTCGTCTGGGGACACCTGATTTATACCCTTAAGGGTGAGAATTTGTTTATTGTGTAATCAACGACTCACAGCTTGACTCGCAATGAAACGGAAGCTGTAGGAGAATAGGGTTCGGTTTCCGCAAGCGTCATTTTTCTCAAGCGCTCCAACAGGACTGGAATTAAGGCGTTGCCTCGAAAGCAAATTGTGAGAAAAAGCATTGCAGCCGCGCTGCACAACATACAGTCAGTCTCTTACTCCACTGTCGACAGAGATACAGGCAGTGCCGTGCTTCCCAGACGCAGTATTTTTTTTCCACTGCCAAGACCGCAACACGCTCGAAATTCGAGTTTCTCGAGAACAGTCAAGGAGAATCCGGGGCACGGTGACTGTCGCTCGAAGGGAAATCACCGAGTACCGCAATGCGCGCAGACGAGTAACGAAGGAGGCAGATGAAACAGACGCGCGAAAGAAGCAAGTTTTTCTTGGTTTATCACTCTAAACTAAGCTAACTACTCAAGAAGAGGCAAACATTTAACGCCGACATTTACAATACTACGTCTTCCTAAGCATAAGCCATATCGAAGTACCCCGATCTCGCCGTTTCCCCATCAGCGACGTGCCCCTACACGTCGGCGCAGAGGTTGCCCCAGCCAAGCGATGAAAACAAGAAAAAGGGAACAAGAAAAAAGAACAACCGTTCAGCCACTCTTTCATCATCTCCTTCTTGAAACGTCACCGACGTGGGGCCAGGCATGGAGAGGGAAAAGAAAGGCACTGTAGGGAAGATGAAAAGAAAAGGGGAATAAATGGCAGGGCGAAGTGAGTGGAGCCGGCGGATAAAGCACTGTATAGGGAGAGGGGGCTGGCTCCATTGTGACTGGCTCGGGCACGTGGCAAGTCGTTCATCAGTATTAGTCGGCAATAAAATCTCACGCTGGCCCCGTCTGAGTGTCGACGGGCGAGTCCAGACGGGACAGGATGTCTCTGGGTTTCCTTGCCTTCGTCTTTTTTTTTTTTTCTACGGTGTGTGTGCGTGCCTGAGCAGCGTCTTTCTTTTTTGTCCTTTTGACATGGCGCGCTCAGCCATTCGTCTCAAATTGCAGCGTTTACTTGCACACACCTTCGCGGTGTAGACAGCCGAACGCACCCACGACACAGGTGAGCAACTTCTCTGACAGAAACGAACAAGACCCGTTGTTATCAGTACAATAGCTTCCTTATTTCTCCGACGACCTGATTCTGACTATGGCATTATTATTATTATTATTATTATTATTATTATTATTATTATTATTATTATTATTATTATTATTATTATTATTATTATTATTATTATTCGATCCCAACCGCGGCGGCCGCGTCTCGATGGAGGCGAAATGCTTGCGGTCTCTGTACTGTGTCATGTGCACGTTAAAGAACCCCTGGTGGTCGAAGTTATCCGGAGCCCTCCGTTATGGCGGGCCTCACAGCTTTAAGTCGCTTTGGAACGTTAAACTGCCTTGACAGGTCGCAAAAAGAGAAATGATATATATCCAACTATCTGCAGTCTGAATACAACAGATCAAGAAACCACGCTTCATGCTGAAAAAAAAAAATGGGGGGGGGGGGGGGGGGGGACGAAATCCGACACGCGGCTAGCCTACACACTTGCTTAGTTCGCTCGCTGGAAGGCAACTCGACGGCGGCGGCAGGGGCGGTGTACCGATGAAACGCTGAGAAAAAGGCAATGGCTTCTCAAAGGCCATCGTCATCAAGGCAATGCAAAATAATCGATGCTTGCGCAAGGACTGCCCAGCGCTGTGGAAGGATATATATATGCTATGCCCTGAGGCAATACTCAGCGTATTAAAAAATAAATACGAGTCCCTAATTACTCCCCACGAGCCAGACCTGAGAAGGCTTACGCGCGCAATCTTCTTGCCCGCTTTTAAAAACAATTATCCCCGTAAGGAAAGGACAGGTCAACCTACACGCTGCCGGCTTCATGCCCCTCGCGCGTGCGTACGATCAACGCGCGCACGCCAGCCTCTGAATGAATCCAGCGACCACCGGTAAGCAAGCGCGTACTACGCTGCCGCGTGTCGTCACGCATACCCGCAAGCTACTCGCTCTTGCGATGAGCCTACTTAAGATGCATGAGACGCCACTTCGACTCGAGCCACTCTGCATGTTTAATATGCGCGCCAGGTGGCTACGAGCAGCTAGAAAGAGCGCCGGGAGACCTTCGCCTCTATCGGGGTAACGATGCGAGATTTCCGGTAAGCCCAACGTGACACATCGATACTGCGGTGGCACAGTGGGCAAATGCGGTTCGGTTATGAATGGAACTTACATCTCGCAGCGCTAATCGAAGGTGCACTAATCGCAAGACAATTTCTCGAGCGAAGAAATGCACGTAAGGTCGAGCTGATCACCCCACCGTGTGCTCAAAATGCCTTAGAGCGCTTTAGTACTTTTTTTTGCCACATAACGCAGTCGATATATCGTTACCTCTGATGGCACAACTGGTTAAGCGAAAAGAGAAAAAGAACCGCTCGCTCATTAACTCAACAAAGCGACTTTAAGAGAAATAAAAGTTCGATCAACCTATTAGTGCCCCAAGGTAAAATGGTGTTCATTTTGTGCGAAAACTTTTCTTCACGACAGAGTGAAGTAGACGTGAAATACGGGAGGGGATGGCATTGCTGCCGACCGGCACCAAGTCCCTCGAGGTGCAAGAGCGGCTAGCGACGCTTCGTCGCAAGTGTTTAATCGCATCCTCGCAGGGCTGTTCCGTCAATCACGGCGTCACCACATGAACAACAAATGTGTCTCAGACGAAACGAAAGCGAGACGTTAACCGCTGATTTCCCTTTTTAATCAAACTAAATAATTGGCCACAATGCGCAACACAAATCTTCATATAACTTTAGGCGGATGAGTAAGTAATTTTTTTAATGATATCAATACTTGTTCATAATATAAAACACACACCTTATTTCTAGTGGGGTGAGTGCGTGATCTTGTTTTCTTTTATACTGGGCGCAAATAGTTTCATTTCTGCAGAGTTCCGCCTGCCGAAACCCGGAGTCAGTTTCCAGACCACAGTATGAGGCGTTCCTGCCTATCCAATTTGGCAAGCAGTCCGTCGACACTGACCACACCGCCTCAAACGTGCCCTGTTGATTGTAGTTTTTTAACCTTCGGTCCCAAAGGCTGACGCTGCCGCCCGTGTCATCAAAAATCATGCAGCCGGCGGTAGTTTCAACAAGTGCTGACGGTAGGTGCGAAAATGCTAGTCTTCCGCGGTATTACGATCTCCCAACTCAGCATTTCCAGCGTTCTCGGGCAAAAATTTTGAAAATTGGAAATTTGCAAAACTCTGTTATGGATGTAATGATGGTAATGGTCCATTCTTCTGATATGAAGCAAAATCTTTCCTTTGCAGTGTTTCCATCGATCGCGTCGAACAGTTAAGACTGCCATAATAACCAATGTGGAAAGCTTTTGACGATAGCAAAAACGTTAATATTGCAAAAAAATACAAGACTGCCGACGGGAGATCGGCGGATATATTGGTTGCTATGGTGAAATCTTACATTATATGAAAAATGCGTTCATAAACGGTTTCCCGCTCAAAAATGCTTTTGACCAGAATTGTTGGGTATGGTGTGATCCCCTTTCCATAATCACGGGGCGGCAACGGCGTCCACTGCATGTCCACGCAAAACGCGCCGCGTAGTCGGGAGCGCCAAAATTCTTGTCTCGGTTTTCACCGGTCTTTGAGCACCGTTTCCAGGCGCGTATACACCCCTCTGAGCGCGGAAAGTCACTAAAGTGTTAAGGCAGTGTTAATCGCGGCTGTAAGACGAAGGATGAAACCGACAACATGCGAGGGATGCCCAATAATTCCTGCCTTTTTGGCAACAGCTTATATCCTGAGCGATGGAATTGGCAAAATTACGGAAGGCACTTAAGGCTACCTATGTGTTTGCATGCGAAAGCATTATTTGTTTATTTCCTTTAATCTTTGTTTTTTAGTTATTTTTATTTTTTTCCTTTCTAATGACAGGTCGATTCAGTAGTATCCAGTCATAAGGCAACGCTTATATTAGGTTCACCTTTGTTCCACAAGAAGTGATGCGGTTTTACTTTCTCAGTGAACTGCTCGGCATTACTTCGCTCTAATGCTCTGTTACTGTCGTTTTGAGATGTCTTTCCTGGCGTTTCCTGAAACCTTTGTAAATAGTTCATGCAAATATAACATATTTTCAGTATAATAAATACCATGTTTAAAAAGAAAAAGAGGTTTTATGTCCAATTGGTTGCGTGCTCGCCTCGCAATATGAAAGTCCTGGGTTCAATTCCCCCCACCTCCGGACAAAATTTTATTTACCACGGTGACGTCATCTCGGATTTTCGGGACCACTGCTGCCGATCAACGCCGACGGCGGGGTTAATACTTTCGCATTAAAATGTATTAAATTAAGTCCCCATCCGAAGATAATCGAGGCCGCGGGACAACCAACAGTAAGCGAACAAGAAAAGGCATTAAGGACAGATGGCTGCAGCAAAAAAAAAAAAGCAAAGGAAACATTTTCATAGCAGGACGTAGACATATCATCCACGAACTGAGTAAAGAGTCATTTAACAGGACCTATGACAACGTTCTTCGAGCTAAACGAGAAAGCGAAAGTAAAAAAAAAAACGCGACGGTCATACGACGTGCGCGTCACCGTTTAGGATAAAAAAACTTCGCAAAAAAGAATTATTCCATTATTCCAACGACATCGGCCTCATCTGTACAGTCAAGCAGCGTGATGGAGAATCAGCACGCCTGTATGCGGGACGGACAGCTTCAAAATGAATTCACGTTTGGCAACCTTAAGTAATATAGCAATTACATAGAAATGATCTTTCTAAAAACACAAAAAAAAACAGAAAGGAAATGAAATGGAGTAGCACAAACTATAGGGAGAGAACAGAAGATTCAAGCGTCTGCCGCATGCGCGCAACCTTCATCGCTGCGCTAACACGGCTTACGCGGCCTGAGAACAACGGGCGCATTTAACGGCGACAAAATGCGAGGCTATAGCATTACGGCCTCCACTGGCAACATTCCAGAGGCCGCTGTTCTGAACAAATGTAGCAGTAATGTCACCTTGCCATGTGAGAACAGAAACTGCGCTGCTGAGGGCACACAACCTTTTGTCCAGCAATGCCCTGACACAATGGCGCACCGAATAAAACATGGAATGCTTTCGTTCCGATGAACCCAAAGCGCGAAGACACCAGAACCATTTATGTTCTAAAGCCGTCTCTCAAACTGACTGCTTCAGGAAGACCGCGTGAGAGGCGTAAGAAGAGCGCCATAGAGAACTCCAGGCGGTTGGCAGCTAATGTGAATTTTACACTTACAAATAACCACAAACAAATTCCCAACACGCTTCTACGTGAACGCTATTTCTTAGCAGCTTTTAAAAATGCGCCCAATTTTCGGCTCTCTACAAGACTGTCAACATACTTTTGAAACAAGGGCCATAACTGGTCCCAATATGCGCCATCATTACACGTTTTTCCCCGTCATGCTGAACGCGCAAACTGCGTATGTCAAGAGACCCGCCGCGGTGGCTCAGTGGTTAGGGCGCTCGACTACTGATCCGGAGTTCCCGGGTTCGAACCCGACCGCGGCGGCTGCGTTTTTATGGAGGAAAAACGCTAAGGCGCCCGTGTGCTGTGCGATGTCAGTGCACGTTAAAGATCCCCAGGTGGTCGAAATTATTCAGGAGCCCTCCACTACGGCACCTATTTCTCTATTTCTTCTTTCACTCCCTCCCTTATCCCTTCCCTTACGGCGCGGTTCAGGTGTCCAACGATATATGAGACAGATACTGCGCCATTTCCTTTCCCCAAAAAAACCAATTATTATTATTATTATGTCAAGAGCCATGAACTGTAAGGCACCCAGACCCCCTGCAATTCTCTGCAATGTCTCGAGACTGTCGGAGACGTCTGGCCCGTCAGAGTGCACATCATCCAACATCATGACATGGCATGAAATTTGCAGCCAATTTCTGTTGGAGCCGTGTTTCACAATTTATCCTCCACTCACCTTGAGCCGGTAGCCATATACATATACAGACAACACAGCTATCGGGCACATATATTTCCTAAACTGTCACAATATCCAAGATGTCAAACTTCGGAATGCACGTGCCAAACAAAGTGCGCTTCCAAAGTGCAATCAGGCACATAAGGCTCAGCGCCATGCACGGCAAGGGTTTCAAGATAACAAAATAAGAAAATAAGAAAATAAATCTTATCTTTCCCGTATCGATATATATATATATATATATATATATATATATATATATATATATATATATATATATATATATATATATATATATATATATATATATATATATATATATATCGATACGGGAAAGATAAGATCACAGGCGCACCAGCCTGGGGAATGAACTGTCCGCGCGTTTGCGAAGGAGAACCAAAGCCGCGCATTCCATCGAGTGGTCTAAGTGCTAAAAACTGTGGTCGCAGCGAATAGGGGCACGTACACATACATATTGGCATATTGGCACGGCATCCCCGTTTCTACAAAATAAATACGGCTTTACGTAGTTCTACACGTTTTGGTACCGTGTGAGTGAAAGAAGTGGCCGTAAAAATTATGCGAACAAAGCTGAATTGCAAAACTAAGGCCTAACGAATCGCGAGGGGTCGGAAGCCGCGTGGCCGCCTCCAGGAAGGCGAAACAGCAACGGCTGCCACTGTTGGCAAACCGCGTTTTTGGAGCGGTACCCGGCCTACACGAAGCGTACAGGAAGCCCAGTGTTTTAGGGGAAACCGCCCAAGTGGGTATAGTATTTTATGAGGGTGCACTTATTCATTAGCATCTATCCAAGCGCATCCATACGGCTGAAATGGAATACTACGCAGCTCTCAGCGAAACTTCCAGCAGGACCAGAACAAATTTATTCCTGAACTACGAAGTTTCTGTAAAAGCTGCATAGCCATCCCTTGTAGACGTATATAGTTGCGCGTGGGCGGATGCCAATGAGTAAATGCTTCCTAATTTCGAATACTGCAGCTGAACGTAAAAACAAAGGACGCTGTGTTTCGTTCATGGGCGCCGTAAGCGATTAATCCAAGCCATGGCGTGCGCGTGCGTGCCACGAACAAGTTATAATAAACTGCGCTCACTCACGGAGCCTTTACTACGAAATAAAGCAGCGCAGATGCGATCGTATAGAAGGGAGATGCATCTCCACGAGTCAAAGCGGCGACTTAATTTCTGTTACGAGTCATTTTCGCTTTTGTATGCACTTGTCACGCTTTTTAGACGGTGGCGGAAACGCACCAATAAGTAAGAATCCCCACGCTCGCAGCCTTACACTCATGTTCCACCGAAACACCTTTTCTTTGCTAAAAATGCATCGAAATAAAATACGGCCTGCCAGATCATCTTACTTGTGTGCACAAGCAAAAGGTGACTCGATAATAGCCGGCATTTCATTCTTCCCAGTCTTTCCTCTTTCCCTGTACTGGTACTTTGTTTCTTACCGTTTGATTGAGCGGCGCACTGCCAACATTCACACTATGCCGGTGCCAGCGAGGGAGCTTTTTCACGAACTGCTCCGCGAGCATTGCCGTTCCCCCGCGTAAGGCCCCGCAGCCGGTCCACGAAAGACCCGTGGCGCCATCCGACGGAGACCTTGACAACCATCGCCGGAACGAACGCAGCGGGAAAACGAAAAACCAGGCTCATGGTGATCATGGCCACGTGTGCTCATGGCGGTGTCGTACGAAACTCGTCAACGGTTCCACAAATAAGATTTTATCGTTAGTAATATCGTCTCATGACTGTGAAAAACACAGTTAGCCAGCCCAATTCCAGCCCGTTATCTTCGAAGGGCCGACAATTGATTTTGGAGCATCAAATTTTTTAGGTGCAACGGAAAACTTACTACTTATAGTAGGATACAACTTAAAACAACAGCAGTTGGTAACACTGGTCCACGTTCCACGGCATCCCGTGCCACACCGCAAGCCTATCACAATGGTAAACGAAATCAGCTTTTTAACGTTTGGTTTCATTAAACAAGGAAGGTATCAAAATTATACAGCTTATAATTTTTTTTGTATGTGTGTGATTAAAATTCTTGTTTAGGTAAAAAGAAAAGCTTCAAAAGCACAACTTTTTCGTCGTGTTCGTGAAAGTGGGCGGATCTCCACTGCAAACCCAAGTTGTTTCCAACTTAGGATGCGCGTTTCTGCAACTGTCAGAAACGCTGTAGATTCTCACTGAAAATTTTTTGATTAGTGAATTCGCCCGTTTTTATGTACTCCAATGCTGGAAGCCATAATCAGCGAACACAATAATGATAGCACGCCGGCGAAAGTGATGAAACGAAACTTTATAGTTCACGTCACCAGAAATTAATATTTTACAGCGCAGTGTCAATTTTAGTTTCTAGACCCAAAGCTCTTACGGCAAAGTAGTGCACGCCTCGTCGACGACATTACTTTAGTGGAGAGTGGTTACCGCTTTCATCAAGCAACGCAGAAGACTGCGGCGCCATCTAGTAGCAAAAGCTCGAACCACTAAATCGGCGATGCGAATGGAGCGTTGCTTTTCATCGAAAGGCGCACCGGAGAGAGCGTAAACTATAAGAGAATATTACGGAGACTTCTAAAAGAAAAAAAAAACGCTCTGCACTTAGCACCACAGAATTATTGTCTTTTTTTACCGATATGTGGTCAAGTGGTGGAATACACCGATAATGACAATGTTTCCTTCCCCGCAGGACGGCGCTTCAGCTCGTATTGTGCGATTTTGAATACTAAATTAGAATTACAAATCGTGTTTCCCTGGATATTGAAGTGCTCGATTCTCATTATATGAAGCAAGATCTATTTATACCCATCGTATTCTCAACGACACGTTTTCTTCAATTATCGGCCCATTTAGGTGAATTTATGCAGCCTACACTAGGCCAAGAAAAAAACAAATCAGTACAGATACGAGCCAATGAGACAGATGACGCTTGCTATACGCCGGCAAAAATAAGGCACTTTTTAACCCACGTACCCAGAACCGCTTCGACAGCTCGATCAGGTGTTACAACCTTTATTCCCGAGATGCTTTGTCACGTGGTTGTGACATCCCCAACCGCCCTCCCGAGAAAGAAAAAGCAAGCATTCGCAACTTTCTGTACCGGAAAGAAAATACAAAAAACTTACGATCTCGTAACTTAATCGCCCGGTTAAAAAGCCTCAAGCACAGAGCCAAATTCCGAGTCCCACTTTGGCAGCTTACGACACCTATATAGAGAGAAATACCCAAACTATCCTTCTCCTCGTGGCAGCACACGTCCACTCACCTTAGCTGTAGGTGGCGCTGCATGAAAGAGGCCGCAGATGGAGGCAGCTGAGGCAGAAGGCACCGAACCACGGCGGGGAGGCGCATGCGAGTGCACGGACGCGCACACACGCACACACAGATACACGAACACACGAGAAGAAACGCGCACGAGACACCAGACGCGCACCGGGGGGCGGGCGCAGTCCAAGGCACGGCGGTGACGGTTAGTCCCACCGGTTGGCACAGTCCTGCTCCGGAGCACTCCTCTTGTGGGGCCGGCGGCGCAGACTTGGCACGGGCAACTCACAGCGGCCGGCTACCTGCAGCACAGATAGGGGGAGAGGCGGCGTTGCTCGAACCCCAATGGGAAAGAACATCGAGGAGCTCATCGAACACAGCTGCTCGAGCCTCGAAGCTAGAGTTCCGCCACTGCCTCGCGCCGTGTCCTTTCGACTGCGGCGACCACGCGAGGGAGTCTTGAGCCTCAACTCTCCACAGTTCCAGGAACGCGTGCTTTCACACGATCTATTGCCGAACGAGGTGTCGGGCGTCGAGTTTTGTGAAGATGTCTGGATTCCCAGCGCGATAGCCACATTACCCCGTCCCGTCGCAGAACACAGGCGTGCAAGTGAGCTATGCTGTGCAGTCCTTTTGAGTTGCGACCTAGAAATTCAATTTTATACCGAAGTTGAATCCGAGGTATCTGTAATTATACCGAAAGCTGTTCCCCGCATCGCATGCGACGTGCGAGGAAACAAGAGAGCTATTAGATTCGAGCCTCTAATTTGACAAGAAATTAGCGCAAAAAAGAAGATTGAAAAAAAGCATATTAGCGACTTTCCGCGTGGCGTGACAATGAGAAACTGAGGGCACACTGAAGTTAGCCTGCATCAATACAGTACCGCGTTGTAATCAGAAACAGACTACTCTGAACTAAAAATGAGCTTTCATATGCCAAAAAACGTAGAGAAATGCATACAGGTGCCGCCACCACAGGCTCTTTTCGGAAGCAAAGTTCGGTGTGCGTCGAGACAGTTTCTCATCTCGGATCTCCGAGGCTAGACAACCCCGCCATTCACTTGTAACGGTGAGCACGGAGTCCTTTTCAGTATTGACGTCACAAGATCAAATCAGTGGCAAAACATTTATATATCATGTTTTGTCAACAATAACTGTGTCTTTTACAACCTCAAAAAGAGCAACATAGGCGGAGAGAGCCAAGTAGAGACATTTACTAACCAAAAAAATAAAAATTGGACTGAGTTGTCTTAAGTGCTCGATGTACGGCGATGCCACAGTGCATTCACGGTCCCACGTTTACGTGTGCGGTTTGCTCAAAACCAGCACCAGCCTGTACGTTTAATTTTCTAACCTACGCTGCGAAATGAAACACCCGAACAGCACGCCTGCATCAACAAAACACCGCTTTATAAGTTACACAACCAAGACAAATGGGCTCGACCACCTGTAGAGCTTTGCGATGACACGTAATAAATAATACCCTGTAACTGTGGCTACGATCACTTTCCTCGCAGTGGCGACGGTGAATTATGAGGAGGTGACCATCGAGCTAATTGATGATGCCCTGGGAAGCTCGCGCATAAGTTTCTGGACAAATGACTGACAAAATAAATAAATAAATAAATAAATAAATAAATAAATAAATAAATAAATAAATAAATAAATAAATAAATAAATAAAAGAGGACGATGGCAGGAGCAAATGAGACGAGCGAAACGAGATGAGACGAGGCAAAAAGTGCACACGGTGGATACGCATAAAAGACAAAATCGACATCGGAAAACAGAGAGATCGAGACAAGAAACACGTTCGTACAGCGAATTCCAGGAATGCCAGGAAACAGCACTTTGGGAATCAATAGCAATTAAAAAATGCTTTATATGTGCGACAAAAGGCTCAGAATGTGGCTGTCCGCAAATGGTTAATAAAAATGAACTCATCTATTGATTATTACCATACAGACAGGTAGATGACCTAGCAGGCAAATTGAAGGCAGGCTTCGCAAACACGGGTCAACAACCAAGAAAGCTAAACCTGGACGTTCGTTCGATAAAACTGAAAGAGTTTCGGCTATGTGCCGTATTTATTCACGTTTACGTCGCCCCCCCCCCCCCTCTTTATTTTTTTTTCAAAATCACTCTCAACAAATTCAGGGGTCGAGCACTGAATTTGTTGAGCGTGATTCGTTGAGTTAAGTCGAGCTGCAAACCCACGTACAAACTCGGAAGAAGGCAGAACAATACGGTATACGACGCTACTGCGGAAAGTACTGCGTTCAGGCGGGCCGCCGTCTATATAGCGCGCAAAGGTTTCACGCATCCCTTCATTCTCATGAAAGCCGCCCAAAAGGTCGATCTCAAGATAAAAACGGGACTCCACAGTGTCATCCCAGTGTCAGTCGCGCACTTGAAAGGCATCGTCGTAGAAAGGGAACTTCTCAGTCTCTCGTGCTAGTCATGCATCCCAATCGTGGAAGGCCATTCCTGGCGGATATTTAAGCGAACATTATCATGCACGCGTAGACGGGAAAGAAATGAGCAAAATCACGATTTCGATGCTGCCTAAACCCAAGCAGCACTTGTAATCGTCCTGGTATTGCAAATGGATGGTTTCACTCCGGGATTTTCTTGGACCAGCCTTAGCCAATACGTTTCCAATATTGCGCTCATTAATTGCGCTGCTTGGGAAAGTTAGTCAGGTCCTCGAGAAAGCATCGTGAGCGCCTCTTTTGTGACGAATTTCTCACGGTGCCGCCCAAAACCCGGGTATGTGGCGCACAGTGCCATCCGCCTTAACTAGATGCTGGAGGCTTGGAACTTCCTCGGGTAGAAATCAAATCAAATCAAATCTTTATTCGCGCATTGCAAAATGCTGAGGCTAGTGGACAGAAAGCCTCTGCACGGGCTTATTGACTACGCCCACGGCCCTTTCGATACATGGCAGCATGGTATACTGCAAGAT
This sequence comes from Amblyomma americanum, assembly GCF_052857255.1. Classification (NCBI taxonomy): domain Eukaryota; kingdom Metazoa; phylum Arthropoda; class Arachnida; order Ixodida; family Ixodidae; genus Amblyomma; species Amblyomma americanum. The sequence goes on from NC_135502.1 coordinate 27,880,958, forward strand.
TTAACAACTTTTTATATTAGTTGTAACATAACTGCGCGCGCGCGCGCGCACGCACACACACACACACACACACACACACACACACACACACACACGCGCACACACACACACACACACACACACACACACACACACACACACACACACACACACACACACACACACACACACACACACACACACACACACACACACACAAAGTGAATGTTTACAGAATCAGTGGAAATATATTTATATGCATGTACAAAAGACAAAAAACTTCTACTTATATTTGTTTAAGCATGAGCGCAGGAGATCACGCAGCTTTTGAAGTCCACGCTTTGTGCGTGTTTGTGGAATTTCAGAGGTTTCGTCACGTCGGGTAGAACAGATATTTGCTTCAGGCTTCAAAGTTTCCATCCATTCCAAATATACCAAGTTTTCTTTTTCTTCTTTTTCCTCTCATTCCGAATGTTACATGGTCGACCTATATGACGTACCGGTCCATATGCGAGTAAATACGGCGTATTCTGTGAATTCGTTCAAGTATTATAGAAAATAAATTACGAGAATTATCGAGCGCACACTCACTAAAAGCCGACAGGCTCTCATTAGAATCTATATCATCGTCTCACCAGTTGAAATTAGAGAATATGAGCATTATATCATTGAACATTTTCTCCGGCATTTTCAGCACGGAAAAAATTACCAAACACACGAAAGAGCAACTCACAAATATGTGTCAATCCCCATATATACATGCTGAAATTAAAATTTATTGACTTGAATGCACCGCAGAGAAAGTTCTGCTTGAAACATAAGAGACGGCAGTGAGGCGTGTTCATTCTACAACGGCTTTAATTTACGCTGTTTTGACGACGTTTACACGGTGCGATGCCTTGAGTTCTGGTTGTGCGGTTGTTTTCGCCTTCTCCGCGCTTGCGCCAGTCGGAATCAGCGCTGTGTCTCTGCCCTCTCCCCGTCTCAGTTGTGCCACTTCTTTACATCTTTGAGTGTGACAGGTTTTGAGAACATCAGTTCATTACCGTACAGCACGGTTGCTACGTCAGACAAAGCCTAATCTACTGTTAGGGGAATTTTAATAGAGTGAGCGCACACGTAGACCATACCAGAATTGAACCAGTTCGCAGCGTTGATGCCGTCAGCAGCGGCAGCATTTCGACTTAGGCCAGGAGCAAAAACAGCTGTGTACTGTGGTTTCCGCGCATTTTAAATAACCACATGTGTGCGAAATTAATCCGGAGTCTGGCACAATGGCATGCCTCCCACGCGGTTGCTTAGGCATGAAATATATATATATATATACTTCTACAACGAACACAAAGCGAAAAATGTTAGATATTAATGGAAAACTGGAAAGTTTAAAACCATCGCACCCACACAAAACACGTAACTTTGGGAGCTACACCGCACCAAAATCGACGAAGAAAACTATAAGAACCCAGCGGTGGCCAAGTGGTTTGAACATCCGCCTCGCATGCGGGAGGTGCAGGGTTCGATCCTCAGTGCCACCGGATACCCACCATTGATACAATGGGTACAAGCTTTCCCCTGCCTGGTGCTCGGCTTCTTTAGGGTGAAATGCTTCGGAAATGGGTCTTTGACCCAACCTCGTGCAATGAAAACTACCTTGTGCCATGGCGCTCTTTGGCCATAGATGCCCTTGCGCCATAAAAATTGATCATCATCCAAAAGAATACGAAATTCTCAAATCCTGAGAGAGAACAAAACTTTTATTTTGGTGATTAATTCGCAGGAGCCGGGTGATCGTGGCCCCTAGTCCAGGGCTCCGCCGGCGGCAGCTGACTTTCGGACTTGCTGGATCAAAACTCTGGAAAGAGCCAAGTTCCTTTCAAGAAGAGCAGAAATTTGAAAATTTTTCATATCGAAGATCCGATGGACAATAGGAATTTGCAGTTTTTGCAGTGCAGCGATCTTGGTAAATTACGTTCACTGACACGCCAATAATTGGTTGTGTAGTTGCACTATTATATGCTCCATTTCGGCCTACGATCCAATTACCTTTCGTCACTGTACTGGGTTTTAACCGTGCTTGCCTTTCCACTGTCTGCTTTTTATTTTGCTGTACTGCTCGTTTCGGTTGTTCATAGCTCTGCTATTTTGACGGCAATTTAGTGTCAAGGTCATGAATTTAAAACGTTGACAGGTTTAAAGCAGAGAATTTCTATCACGTACCTAATGAAGCTCCGATGGTATTGTTGATCAAAGCAAGACAGCCAGAGGTATTTCTAACACGGGCTGCCCAGAGTCGCCTACATTAACACATGCTTACATGGGTACTTTGGAACAATAAGTGCACTGGATGTAAAATAAAATCGAGGCACAAGTAAATCCCGCACGTAAGTAAATAATAAGCGCATGTTTGCTCAAATATGCCTTTGACGCTTCCACGGGAAACAAAATGAGAAACGGCGTGGTCACCATTTTATGTTGTGCCCAATGGCGTGGCCACAATTTAAGTTGTGCCCAACGACTACGTGGCCTTCAACTTAATACATATTTAAGTGTTGACAGTGTTTTCTTTGTCGCGCAGCTGTTTCGAACCTTCACTTTAATTTTATATATCTACGTGGACGGCTTTGCCGATCTTCTACCGCAATGACAAGCCAAGACCGTCTCTTCGAATTCTCTGCGCATGATTGGCGTCCGCAAAACGGTGTCTCCTATCCAACGCGCCCGAAAGCAGTTCTGCCTTCACACTGGCCCCGTGAGGATCCCTTCTTCCTCACGGACCCCAACCAAAGGCGAAGGTTCAATTTGGAACAGGGGGTTCAATGACTGCTGCCGAGAAACCGACTATAGGGCGCCCTCAAATAAATGTCTTCCCAGAAGGAAGCATTGCGCAGCTCGTGTACGTGTTTGCAAGCCAATGGTGCTGTACTGGCCCACACACTGCCACTTCCCATTGGCCTCAAGCGCCACACGATTTCCACGCCGTTCCCAGCTACACGCCACGTTGCGCCAATCGTCCGCACACCACTGCACTTTGCGCATAGGCAATTTAACAGAATAACAAGCTGGCCGCGTGGAACGTCACGACAACCAACACTGTTCCCACTTCGAGTTACTGATCAATTCTCTTTAGCCCTAACATATAAGCTTGCCGTCTCGCTTAGCTCAGTTGGTAGAGCGACTGCTCCGGTGAAGCGGTGGTGCTGGGCTCGAACCCCGAACCAGGACGAATTTTTCTTCAACTACCAAGTTTCCGTGGTAGTTGTATAGCTTTCCTTTGTATTCGTACGGCTGCGCTTTGGTGGATGGCAATGAGTAATTACTCACTTATTACGAAACTGTAAAGCGTAAAAAGACAAAAGAGACCCTCACTAAAGCTTGAGTGAGCATACACGTCCTGGTTCGCCAAACTTTAGCAGCCGTGTATATATCATGGGCTGGAGGTTATGGACACCCTTGTGAGCCGGCAGTCCCCAAATGGCGTCAACGTCTGGACGAAAGCGTACCTAGCAGCTAGTTTCGTCGTACACGAGCGGTCCACCCAAGCACGGCGCGTAGCGCAGTGAAAGCACGCGCCGTGCGTCGCCAGCAGCAATTAAGCTCGCTGGCGATGCGGAATCCGAGCTGGGAAGGTTTCCACGCGATTGCCCACGAACGCCACTTCGCCGCGAGGTGTCACAGCTCCGCGACGCTCCTCATAAAGCAGGCGCTAAGGGCATTCGAAACCGAAGGGGGCAAAAAAAAAAGTAACAACAAAAAAGGAAATACGAGAAATGGAGAGATCGCATCATATTTCGTCTGTGTAGTTGTCAGCGATGAAATTCCACGCGCGTTTCCGACGACGCAGTGTCACGCTGCTTTACCCAGTCGAATAGGGAGAGAGAATATAAATAATACTAAAAAAAATAGCCACACGGGCTTGCTGTCCGTAAGAAGAAAGAAACGAGATAGGAGAACGACGGAGTGGCCTCCGGCCTTATTAAGGCCCCGACAGCCAATCACATCAATGTAAATAAAAGGAAAAAACTAAGCGGCTGCAGCACAGTTGCATTCGGCGGGCTCGGACGGCGCGCGAAGTCATCCAAACAGCAATTAAATAGAGGGCGCTGATTGCTCACGAATAAGCCCAGACGAGGAGGAAAGCGATGAGGAGGAGGAGACTCTTAAGAAAGGGGGGAAGGGAGGCAGCGCGGACGAACAGGCAACACGGGCGCCGTCGCCGCTGCTGCTGGTCGCTCGGATTAACGCGTAATGCTTGTTGGACACGCGAGAAAACATGAATTTTAACCGAAAACATTAGGCGCCTCTTTCATTCCCCCTCTTCTCTGATGAGGCAGCGCCGCCGGGTAGCCGCTTATTGTGTGAAACTCGGGGGCCCATTTCCTCATTTATCAAGGGATTAGACTCCTCGAGGAAAAACGCGCTCGGCGCAGGGACCCACGAATGAAACGCAGCTCGGTTCGTGACCGGAAAGAGCAAGCAAGCGCCGCCGCCGTCCCAGCCAAGCTGCGCGGCGTCACACTCGGATGGATCCGGTGCGCGCAGGACATTTGTTGTTAGGTCTCCCCCTCTCTCTCAACCTACCTCTTTCACATGAACACGACTCATCGTGTTTTGGCCCGTGGCTAGTCCCACAGAATTTCGTACAGTTTCATGCCAAACTGCGTGGCGACCTTTTCACATTTGCCTTATTGAGCGCAGCCGTATCACCACTGGACTGTGTCAGCAGCGCTCTGACTGGCGGACGTCATACAGTCATCTACTGCGCATGCGCTCGATCAAGCTGTCAACAGTGAAAATGTCTACTGTAGCGCTCGACGTGAGGCCGCTTCTACGCATTCTTCGCCGAGAAAGGCCCGTAACGGAAGGTGATGGCGCTGAAAGCGGAACGCACCATTCCCGAGTGACAGAATTGAACTGCGCGTATTCTGCTGAAGCTTCAGGAACACTGCAGCACACTAAACACTTATACGCCCGTACGGGAGCAAAGAGGGAGTAAGATGTCCTCTTATATCACTCCCTTTTATAAAAGGGGTGCAGTGGAGGACAGCTTGCTGCCTTTTTTCTCATTTATGTTTAAAGTGTGCGAAGTGCGCAACACACGTTCACATGCGCGCACCAGAACCGTCAGGCGTAAACTGTTTCCCTTTTTCTCAAGTCATCACGGACAGCAAGAATAACGGAACTGCAAAATTGGCGGGAAATCGATGATGCTGCTTCGGCACTCCATTGCGCCACACCACATGACAGCAAAATATACTCTAGTTACGCAATCGCAGCAGCTTGACAAGAAGCCACTGATCCCATCGAGCAACGTGTGCCGAAGTTGGGCGCTCCTCGCACCCAAATCAAACTAGCAACGACAAGTGGTACAAGCCCCAGCCTTCAATTTTTCTCACTTTTCTAGCTTAGGAACAACTGCATTTTTTGCGAAACTACCCGATTTGTGAAAAGAAAATGTCAGCCTATTACTTTTGGTCCAACTTGAATTTGCTCGCAGTGTCCCTCTGAACCTCGATGGAGAAGTGAAATTTTAAACTGTGGGTTTTGACGACCCGTAGCGACACGTGGGCTACGAGGGGCGCCGTATAATGGAGGGCTCCGGATTAACTTGGACCATCTGTGGTTCACTAAGGTGGCACTATGGGCTAGCTGGTGTGAAATATAGCGAAGAGTATGAGACACGGGCGTGCCTCTCAAAGAGTCCTGTCTCTCTTGCGCTGTGCCTCTTCACCTGGGATCCTTGAACGTACGCTCACATCGCACAGCACAAGGGCGTTTCTTTCTGCATTTCGGCTGCATCGAAATGCAGCCGCCACGGCCGGGATCGAACCCGCGACCACGGGATCAGCAGCCGAACGCCACAGCCACTGAAGCACCGCTGCGGGTCGAAAGTGACATTAAATGGTTTTAGAGCGAAAGCTTTACTCCTGCCGCACAAAGCTGAAAGTCATATGGCTATAAAATTTGACCTTGAAACCAGCAACAGCAGAGGCTTGGCTCTGACGTCATGCCACGTGACTCGCCGCAGCTGCGCGCGTTGAGCCGACGGCACTAAACTACCGAATCACGTGACCTGCTGCGCCTTGCCACAGCTGCGTATGCGGAGCCGACGGCACTCTCGCAACTGCCGGAAATCGCGTGAAGCGCCCTCAGCTATATAAAAGCGCGTGGCGTGTGCTTACCTTTACACCAAACAATGGATCAGTAACGTGCCAGAGCTAGTGCTTCGACGATGTATCGTCGCCATCAGGCAGAATCTGATGATATTTACGAAATGGAAATGCGTCAGATTGGATAACCATGCTTAACAGAGCTTTCGCTAGTCTTGTTCAGCCGGGTTGAACCTCAGCTAATTTTTTCAAGTGCGAATTGCCTGTTTCCTTCATTCTGCTCGTAACTTTCCACTCTGCAAAGAGACACTAATCAGTGCAAAAATCCGGTCAGCACAGTTCATCGCAGGGCACGAGCGCGCCACGCGGCTGTGCTCAGTTCGTCGAGCAGCGAAAAAGTGCGCGCTCAGACGCGCGCAATCAGGCGTCACGGTGGTTCGAAGCCGCCCCCCCCCCCCTCCCCCCTTCTGTTGATAGCAAGCACAACCGCGCAAGCCGACGCCCATCGAAGCGGAGACCGGCGAAAGCTCACTTCAGTCACGTGCGCAGCCTTGAGCGCGGCCGACGCTCGCGGCAACACAGCGCGCGGCATTATCGATGCGAACCGAGCCAGGGACGCATAGGCAGTAACTCAGGCTTCCCAGTGTGAACGCATCCGGTGGTATGCAAGGTATCTTCTTCGCGGTCGCTTTCGCCCCGCTATACACCTATGCCTCCGTTTGCGCAAGCTTCTCCTTCGCCGCGATTTCTCTCCCGCTCGCCAACCTTCGCCTCATCTCTCTTGTTTTCTTTCGTTCCGTGAAAAGACGCGGCGGCTATTCAAAACACAAGGCGCCGCAGGTCGGCGGCCTCTCTGGAGGAGAGACGAGATGGACTACGAGGACGACAAGACCGCAGTATGCGCTTTTTACATTCCGACTTTTCACCGCCGGGGCCGACAGCGACGTGGTGCGAGCATGTGGGGCCGCTCAGAGGGATTCGCGCGACGGACGAGTTCGCGGACGCGCTCTGGCTGACGTCAGGACAGATTAGCCGAAAGCGTCTGCACAACGGATGACAGCGCAAGACGACAGAAACGTGCAACTCTCGATCACGAGGTGACGGCGCTAAAACTACTTCTAGTAGCGTGTTCTCGACTATAGGGAATTGGTGGCTTTTGAGGATATGAAATGCCGCAGTAACTGTCTCACTTCTCGGTGGACACCTCAACAGCGCCGTGGTTCGCCACCTGCTGCGGACTTGTGCTGGGGACAAGAGGAAGCTTCAAGGACACGGATTTTACAGGAAGTGGGACTCATGGCAACAAGGGAGGAAGATTTCTGCAAGTGGCTGACCGAAAACAGTAAGATCAGGAGCATTCTGCGGTTCCTGCACGAAAACAAGTTACATGATTTCCTTTAATTAATACGCACGAACACAAATTATGCCTTTACGGCAAGTCAGCGGGAAAGAAACAACAGCGCCGTGACGAAAGGGAGGAAGGTGGGAGAGAAAGAAGAAAAAGGTGCCGTAGTGGACGGCTCCGGAATAATGTCGACCACCTGGGGCATAGAGTTTCTTACCATAAACTAGAGGGAAAGCTGGCGGCGCTGCACCTGAACCTCCATGGGCGCGCAAAGCATCATGGGGCGATGAGCTACTTGGTGCGGGACAGTAGGTATTTTTTTTTTCAGGAACACAGAGTGGCGTTACAGACATGTCGCATTCCATATCCACGGCGCGCTCCGCGCGCAGACTTCGGCGTAAAAGTAGTGCGCAAAAGCCATAGTAGCGAAAACACAACAGCATACGACGCAAATAAAAGGTGTTTTGTTTTCTCGAAATGTTGTGGAAAAACCTTTTAAAATGTTGAAGGGACAAGATTTTTTTAACATATTTCGTTTTAAAAGTGGGCCTGTTAAGCACGAAATATTGGCTCTTGTGGTCGGCAATGATTGGCCAATAGGAGAGCAAGCCATCGCTTATTTTGAGCAAACTTTGCATTTACATGCTTTTCTGCCCGATTATTGCGATTTGTAGACAGGGTATTATTTATTATCAAACAACGTTTGTTGTTTTTTTCATTATTTTTTGGCCAAAATTTCTAGTACAGCAGTCTCTGTCTGTTGTTGCCAGGAAGAAAGAAAAGGAAAGTGCACAGGCCTGCCCACTGGCTCAAGCCGAGCCACAATCGCTACCGTGCAGATAGAAGGAGAGTTGAAAGATGGGATAGAAAGACAGGACAGTAAAGACGCGCGCTATAAAGACCAAGGCCGATCCCGGAGGTAGTGCAATACCGGGCCAACCGGTGGCGGAAGTGAAGCAACCTTCAAACCCTCCGCCACATTTCCAAAATTAAGTCCAATTGAACCCGTAACAGATATTCTACGGGGTCCGGACATTCGCCCTTATTCTGCAGTCGGTAGCTCTCCGCCCCATGATGCTTAGAGCGCCCATGGTGGTACAGGTGGTCTCGAGGAAGCTCCATGCAAACTCCCATAGGCGGGGCGCCAGCTTTCCCTCTAGTTAATAGTAAGAAACTCTATGACCTGGGAATCTTTAACGCCCGCAGGAAAAAGGAAGCCATGAAGAAAGTGAACGAACAGTAACGTGCTAAGTGGACACCTCCGCAGCGGGGCGAGGGAAAGGTAGAAGGGAGAGATAAGGGTTGATTTGATTTATGGCGGTTTACCGTCCCAAGCGACTCAGGCTATGAGGGACGCCGTAGTGAAGGGCTCCGGATAAGTTCGACCAGCTGGGGCTCTTTAACGTGCACTTACATCGCACAATACACGGGCCTCTAGAATTTCGCCTCCATCGAAACTCAGAAACACGCAACTGACATTATCCGTGCTTTTAGAGCGCGCTAAACGTTTGTACACTCCTAGTGGCATGCATGATTATGCGCCAATACGAGCAACGCACTTGTAATCGAAATTTCCAAGTCCATGTTTGTCCGCTACGAGAATCCAAAAGCGAGAAGATGATCACGTCTTATTGCGCTCCTCATCGACATTATACCAAGCGTTTCACGGATGCCCGCCACTAACTTTTCTTTTAATAGGCTTTTTTCAGGTAAAAAAGATTGCTTTTTCCGGCGGAATAATACCAGTGTTGGCGGAAGTAAGCAAAGAGGTGAATCACGTTAATTAGTAACCTGGCTAACAAAATTCTAAGAGTTAACTTTTTAACAATTACAGACATGCACCTGGCTAAAATAAATATTTGTAGCTGGCCGTTAGTAATACCCATATTTGCTTTCAGAATTTGAAAAACGCGATCACCCTCAACGCTGTGGCTCAGCAAATTTTGGCCATCTCTCGTGCAATTCGAAAATCGCGCGCCTTTAGTGTGGGCACAGCGACGTCCAAGAAATCGCGTTGACCACTCCACGGCAGGCCTGCAAGGTGGCGTCGGCGCTGCCCACTGCTCCTGCCGAGGCGGGGACGAGGTCACGTGGCACGTGCACCGCGGAGTGACCTTCACTGGTAAGTAAGCGCCGCTTTAATTTCGCGCAACGCAGGCGCGCGACTTTCGAATTGCGAGATAAACGCCAAAATTCGTTAAGCCACAGCGCCGAGGGTAATAACGCTTTCGAAACTAAAACTCATAAGGTTATTACTAGTGTTCAGTTGCACATCTCTAACTGCAACCAGGTAATAGTTAAACAGTTAACTATTTGAATTTATTTTACTGAAATATTGGTTAAAATGGTTGATCTCTTTTCTGACGTCCACCAATATTGGTAATGCCATTTTTATCTTTAAAAAAAACTAGCTTTAAAAATTAGTGGCAGGCTTCCCAGAACCACCTGGTATAGCACCATGTGATAATTAAGCTAGCCCAAGCTAAACAACATTTTGCTCCCCCTCCCCCAAGCGACAGGACCGAGGAACCGCACCCACAGGGGCGGTGCCTTAGTCCACACGTCCCAACATTCCGCGTAACAGGTACACAGCAAGCTCTACTTCCCTTCTCACTCTCCTCCCTCGATCGCTCCTTTTATCCCCCTCCACATGGTTGCGGTAGCCGACCGGGCATCGCCAAATTAATCTCCCCGCTTTTCCTTTAATTCTCTCATCTCATTTGCAGAATTACGCACATAGAACAGGTGGAACACACCCTGATCGTATTGGTGAACACATCCGGAGCAGTAGCAGCTCCACGCCGGTCGAGTTGTAAGCGAGGCATGCTTTCAGGGAATTTGTACTGGGCATTCATATACTGAATGCGAAACCACGACGCACACGTAAACGCAAATCCCCGTGCAATGGGTATGTACTTACTACACACAGAGCCGTCAGGAAGCTGTTCGAGTGCCTCTACTAAGGCTTACCTACGCGCATGTAGCTCTCATGAATCAGAAGTCACACACAGCATGTCTCCATTAGTAAAACGAAAGCTTTTACTAGGCTATGTCGACGGGGACCGTGTCCGCAACGGCAGCAGTTGTGGGCAACTCAGACGAGGTAGCGTCAAACGAGTGGTTGTAATCGAAAGAGAATGACGTGAAGATGCTGCCCGAAAAAAAAAACGAAATGGGATGAATAGTTAATTTGAGCCAAAAATGTTTAAAACGTGAGCGGGGCCAAACCAAAAGTGCCGCGAAATTTGAAAACGCCGGAAGTAGGCGGAGTTACAGCGCAGCGCCAAATTTGAAAGACCGGAAGTGTGGACGGGGCCAAAGCGTGGAGCCAAGTTTGAAAACTCGAAATGGGCAATCACGCGACCAGTGATAAGTGATCGATTCATAACGAGGAGATATAAAAAAGAGTGATAAATTACAGGCAATTAGGTAATTAATGAGAAGCAAAATTTAATGGACGGGTAAATAGACTGGACGGGTATACAGTGAGTGGGCGGGAACGAAGCGTGGCGGAAAATTCGAAAACTCTAAATGGTTGCCGGGATGAAACGAGGATGAAATCAGATTTAATCGATAACCAACCAATCAAGTGAACGAGAAAACAACCATGGCGCCAAATTTGAAAGGCGACCAGTGTAGAGGAGGCGCCAACGCTTTCGCATTCTTCCAATGCGGGTAGCCGCAGTGATCTTTCCAGGCCCGTTCGATACAACACAAGCAGTTTTCAGTCCACGCATGCAAATCGTCCCGCGAGCGCACTCTCCAGGGCGGTTTAGCTTGAAAGTCGTACCGTGCACGGGGGAGCGTGCGCGTCCCTCTTGAGCGCGGTGGACGGGGCACATACCGGGAGGAGGAGTCGCGGGGGCGGACGAGCACGGGCGACGACGGCAACGACGGCCTGTCTGGCGCTCAAAGCGGGGACCCGGCTGGCGAGTGTCTCCGCGCGTCGTCGGCCGGGGGCCCCGCGGCGAGGGGCCGTCGCCGGAGGGGCCGCCATTACGCATGCACACGAGGGCGAAGCCCCCTTTCCTTTCTCGCGCGCAACACGGTCGCCAGAGAGCACACATCGCGCTTCCCCTTCGAGCATCGCCCACCCCCCGCTGCTGTTTGAAGCCTCCGGCAGTAGACCACGCGCAAATAGGGGAAGATCCAATGCGGCGTGGTGGGCCCCTCGCGACTCATATAATTACCTTTTAATGCATTAAAAGCTTGGAGCGCAAAACAAATGTGTCGTCGTCCATGAAATTCGCCCATTGGCCGGCTGGAGGTCAGTGACGTCACCAGAGCGGAAGTGACGTCAGTTCCGGTAAAGGCATCAACAGCTTACAATGGTATCGCACTGCCAACACATAAGGTGAATTTTCGTCTCCCACTCGCTCGGCACGTACTAGAGTGTACGTACGTAGAGTGAACGGAAAAACACAGTAAGCTGTCCTCTAGCGCATTATCTTTTGTAAAAGAGTGTTGGCTAGAGGACAGATTACTCCATTTTTTACTCCCATATTGGTGCATTTGCGTTTAGAGCGTATATACGGAGAAAATCCGCAGCTGTGGCCAAATTTGACAAAGGACCCGTATAGGCCCTGCACACGCGGGGAGGACCGAAACATGCGGAATGAAAGCCTACTGACCGGCTGTCGAGAGACACGTCATAAAACAAAACAATAAAAAAAATTCGCGGAGGCTTAACTTGGCTAACCCTGGAATTCAGCGAAAAGCAAGCACGCCTGCAAAGCGCCTGAGGCTCGTCCATGGCAGCTCCGCTGCACGCTCGCGACAGCCGTTCTATATATATACCCACACGACCACGTGGCTATGAAATGGTCTTACGACACCCCCATCGGATGTCATCACGTGTCTTCACATCACCCCATCAGATGTTCTTAAGGTCAAAGGTCAACCCAAAGGTCACCCAATGACAAGGGTCAGCTAAAGGTCACGAGTCAAGGGTTCGACACCATAACTGTACCACATATGGTCACACACGGCTATCCTTGGTCTGGCTGAAGGTCGTTCAAGGTCGTTGTGCTGCCTGCCCGAGGACTGCTTTACCTAGCGTAGTGAAGTTTTTCGCTTCAAAAACAAATTCCGGTTATGTAACAATGCCTAGGAAGGGGAACGATGCTACAGACTGGACGGTGGGTGGTGAGGCCGGCGTACGTGAACACTACGCGATTTATGGCACTCTCGAATCAGCTGTGATCTACTAGCGAGCGCGTGCGTGCGCGTTCAAGCCCGCGTGGAATAAAATTTTATTAGAGTCTCAGAATAGCTAGGGAAACCCATCGCTCGGGGCCCAGAAGAAAACAGCGGGCCCCAGAGTTGCGGACGCGCGCACCGATTACTTTTTGAATAGGCGCGGTTTTCCCTACGCAGCGCTCAAGGCCTACGTTCATTGACTGCAGATCCATTACGGCTGAAAATAGAAACGCTTAAAAAAAGTACCAACACACATATAAATTGTTTCCTTTTCATATATCTAGTCACTGCTGTGCAGCACATGATTCGCGAGTAGAAGCCCAAGCAACCCGAACAAGTGCAACAAAGAAGGAGTGCATTTGATCCTTTCTGGATTGTGTTTGTCAAGTGCAGCACCATTTCGGCCGCAGAGTGAAACACGCGCATCGATAAAACTCGCAAATTGGATTTGCTTCGCATTATTTTACAACAGCAATCACCGAAATGTAAGAACGCTACGTGCCAAAGGAACGTGAATACTTTGTGACCACTTTTTTGGACCAAAAACATGAATCTGTTTGAACCTTTGCCGCTTTCCGACGTCTTAATCAATATGGCGACCAAACGGCGGGTTCTTGCTAAGCTTAGCAGCACTCTAAATCCTAGAAGTAGAGCTAATTCGCCACTACTTGTTCAAAATGGGACATGCAGATGGACTAACCTCGCAGCTGAATGTGTATGCCGGCGAACACTGCTTATATTGATTGAGCTTCTCTCTTAAACGCGAGGTGCTTTGGTTCATTTCAATCGAATAATCTGCCAGTTTGAAGCTGCAACTGAAAGGTGCAGCTGAGAGGAATGCCCGAAGACAAGCCCAAGATTAAGGCTTCTTCGCTTCCGGCCAAAATTAGGAGCAGCAACGAATTAAATGACAAAAACCTGCATGTTGGCAGGTTCCCAATGCCACCGCCAGAAGCTCTTCCGAGCTATGATGATATAAGACTAATGAGACCAACGCCAAGGGCGTCAAACAGCCGCCGCTTGAGGGAGGAGGCCCGCATGCATGCCTCGGATCGAAAGCCAGGAACAACTCACGCACCGGCGTTCGCCCAACTTCCCACCGCAAGACTATAGCGCTGCGCCCATGCACACGAACCCCGTTCCCCGCCACCGAAAGAGCTCATGCATCTGCGATGCGCGGTGGCGCAGGCAGACGCTTCGCAAATGCCACCGCACGGATCCCGAGGCACGATGGGGGTTTTCCCCCAGGAGGCACCGACCACGCAAGCCGCCGTTCGAACGAGCACGCCACGAGGCACACATCGTTGCTGACAGAACGGCGAACAAACACGCTCCCGCAGAGGTCAAAGACCGGCCGTGATGCGACACGGTGTATACGGCGTGTAGCACATGCCGCCGAGACGGCCTTTGCATGGTCTTCCCCCTTGTACCTTCCAGGTAGCACGTGTCTCGGGAGGCGTGCAACCGTAAATCTCGTCGCCTGTTTTCGCCACGATTACATCATTATCAACGGCGTTCATCGCCTGGGGACGTAACCTATTTTTAAAGATTCCCATTTGGAGCTACGGGTAGGATTGTGCGCAGCAGTAGATGCTCGTTTCGGGCAAAAGATCTGCACCCTGTCGGCCGCTGTCCGAATCGCTGTCAAGCGTCGTCAGCGCTTTAATTTCCAACTTCCTGCTTGCCTCGGCGTTGCTCCCAGTGTTTCTTGACAAAGTGGGGAAAATTCTCCCCAGCGATTTCACGCAAAAATCGCCTCAGAATCCACAACAGGAAAATAGAGAGGGGCACTGATCAAACAAGAGCACTGGCCCGCTTGTTAGTAAGCGTTTTTTTTTTTTGCAACATTCGTATGCTACGAAGAAGCGGAGAGAAACGAATGCTTTGTATAACTACTGCTATTCGACTAGGCGGCAAACGAGTGTACGATTGCTCGAATAGGACTGCACCAGTATTTGCCACTGTCGGAGCATCCCCACATCTGCCAATACGGCGGATTGGAAGCCCTTGACAAACCGGCACACTTACGTCTTCGATCACCTTCGCGCCTTTTTATTCGGCGCGGCTACAGAAATGGAGCAACATTTCCTTCCCTCAGCCTCTCTAAACAGGGGCGACGGACCACTGCCTCATGAAACGCGCGCCTCTTTTTCGCGCGCCCGCAGTGTGTTCCCGAGCGCGCAGGATGCAATACATACACTCAAGCAAGAATACGCTAATTGAGAGTACTCCTTTTTTTACTCCTTTCTATAACCTGCTATATATTCTGCTATAGCCTCCCCACAGTGCTGTTTGGCGTGAATGCCGGGGGCAGCACACTTGGTCGCATGTCGGGGCGAGCGGCCGGCGGCTTCCGCAGTGGCGGCAGCGGCGAAGGCCCGCGAGCGAGCGCCCTTGACGCCTCGTCCGGCAGCGACCTTGGGGCCCGCGCGCTCAATTAGGCGCGCATTTAAATCCCCTCACGCCCCGGCGCGCCCTCCTCTCCCTCTGCACCACTTTTCCCAGCGCGGCCGGATTTGCCAATCGCAACGGCGGGCACGTACGCGTCGCATGCAGCCTCGGTGCTGGCCAGCAACAGGAGCGAGAAAGATTGAAAACGAGGTAAAAGAGAGAGAGAGATAAAAGAAAAAAAAAAGAAAGTTGAACGAAGCAAAAAGCGGGTATGTTCCGATTGAATCTTTTTGCGTTTTGCTTTCGAAACGACGTGCAGCGGCGGATGCCTTGCGTTTCCTCTCGCTTGCCCTACTCCGGGTGACTGCAAAATCGCTGGCCAATTAAAACTAAAGCTGTAGCGTATACATTAAGTTTTCGCCCCACACGCCTCTATCGGCGGATCATGCAACTCGTACGCGCATTCATGCGCGCCAATCCTCTCCTCTCAACAGAAAGAGAGAAGAAAAAAAAAACAGAGGGAAGGCAAAAAGAGGAAGAACCAGTTTTTATCGGTGACCATGTGGAGAGAAATAGAGAGAAGCAAGATGGAAAAATAACGAGACGTGCGAAAGCTTCACAGTCGGCAGGCTCACTCCTGACAGCACTCATTTGGCCGCACTGACAGCATGTGAGTGTCCAGTGTCCTCTGTGTGAGGCCCTGCCGGTGTCGGTATGTAAGCCTTTGTGGGCAAGGGTTTAAGTGGATGAGAGTGCACGTGAACCCTTCTGAATGCAAGTGGGCCAGAGCGCAAGTCTAGGTGTGTGAGTGAAGGAGAACAATATTCGTTAGTGAGCGTTGGTACGCCACCTCCCATGTCTGTGAGGAAGTAGGGCTGAAGCAACCTTACGCATATCAGCACAGGAGCGTTGTTTTCAAAGAAAGCATAACTCCAGTCTACACGCAAAGCTTGGCCAACCCCCAAGAGACATTAAAATTTCCAGCGCAATCGCATGAAATCTGAGCGAAACCCTTCGATGGGACTTGGAAACTTCAGGGCGAGCGACCTTGCACTCATCAAGAATCCGATTACAGAACAAAACAGCGGGTGCTGAGGTCAATTGTCAGCGACATCACCCGAGCGCGTAGCCGGTAGCGGGCCTTGCACTGTGGGAGCCCCCTCCCTTATGCGGCGCAGCATGCCACCTATCCAAGCTGGCCACAAGTCCGGAAGGGGCCAGCAGCTGTCCCTCCACGCTCGTCATATACGCCCTCCAGAGACGGGACGCTGCGGCTTCTGATATCGCCTTCGTCATGGAGCTGACGGCCCCATTCTCGTGTAAACAGCAGACTAACGATGCCCTGGAGGAAAACGGGACGAAGTCTGCCCAGACCGAATTAGGATTCTGCATTGTCATACGCCAGCCGTTCTTAGCAGCGACACGCGTATTATTAAGGGCTTTCTTTTTTTTTCGGGATACATGCAGTCGCGTTCGGCGTAATACGTCGTAGCCAGGAACTACCGCGTTCGTAGCCAGGAACTACCTACAGGCAGAAAATTTTGAGACGACTGCTGCTGCTGCTGTTGTCGCAGTGGATGTTGTCGTTCACGCCACAAATTCCACCTGACAAGTGCAAGTAGGCAACAACGGCCCAACTTCCAGGCTATGCCTGACTGCTGTGTCGCGGAGACGACTTTACCCTGCGTAAAGGCTTACAGGCGTTCACCGGCGCCTGTACACAAGGGATTCTGTGATCTGCCTTTCTGGTGCGCTGCACCCACTCCCCTTTCCCGCATACCGCAGGGAAAGTGCCGGTAGCGCATTACCTACTGTTCTCCACGAAGTGGTTACTAAAGAGGTGATTCTGGCTCAACGTATACGGCAGAAACGCGCCGAACTGCGCATCAATATGGCGAGACGAGCGAGGTCTTTTATTCCTTCCTGCAACTTGATTCGCTCCACGCTTGCAGCAAATGCAAATGACACAGTGCAGCAAGGCGGGTTGTCCTGTTGTGCAAAATCCGGCGATGCCTAGCGCACATTTTTTTATTTTATTTTATTATTTAAGCATACTTCAGCCTTCATTTGAGGTCACTATGCAGAGGAATTGTCAAAAAAGAAACAAGAATTTCAGGCACCGACAATACACCACCACAGAGTACGGTCAAAGACAAACACAGAAACAGCGACCAATAGCAAAAAACGTGTGAAAGCACTAATGGAGACACGGGAAATAACAGAATCATGACCAATAATTACTTCTGCCGTTGCCTATAGCATAAATAGAAAAAAAGTTTAAAGCTCTTTGACATTTTGAGCTGCTACAGCGCAGTCCGGAAGGCCATATTCCACAAATTAATACAAGGTGTGAAGAAAGAGTTTTCGAAACCATCGACCTAGGCGTGTTTTATACGGCTGTATTGAGACACTGCAGTTCGAACACGTATTGTGCTTCAGAGGAGGATGAATATGTTTCTCCGTTGATTTTTATTCGATTCCTAAATATCTGAAAGAAAAAAACACTTTCAGGCGTTGTTTTTCTCGACGTATTTCTAACAGTTCCAGATAGCAACATTTCAGCATGTCTTATA
Source organism: Amblyomma americanum (assembly GCF_052857255.1). NCBI lineage: Eukaryota > Metazoa > Arthropoda > Arachnida > Ixodida > Ixodidae > Amblyomma > Amblyomma americanum. The sequence continues at coordinate 27,898,552 of NC_135502.1, forward strand.
CTGAATCGGTTCTCCGATAACGCGGACAAACGAAATGCACAGCGGTTCTCTGATTTTTTTATAGTCTGCCGCGTCAGTAAGTACAGTTGATGAGGGCTCCAAACGGAGCAGGCGTACTCCCAAACTGGTCGAATAATTGTTTCTTGTATGCGCATTTTTTTTTTCCTCAAATAGCACAGTTTTCGATACGCTTATGCTAAGTATGCCAAGTTCGTATCGGTAGTATACTAAGTTCATTCGTAGTCCGGTGGACAGATTGCCAACTGCCATTGGCTACCGAAGGACGGCGGTCGCCATTTCCGCTTGCACTCTCCCTTGCAATGGTAGCGCGCATTAATAAATAAATAAATTGTGAATGATAAGCGAGCAGCGGCAGTAAGTGTTTATTCCAGTCCAGCAGCGAGCAGCTGAAAGCCGACACAGCGAGGCTGGAAAGAGAGTCTGGCTGCACGGAACAAAAATGCGCTGCTTGCGGAGCTCATCGTATCCCTGGCAGAGTGTGAGCATGTCGGCAACAGAGCGTGGTGGGGTCACAGGCAGCAAGCATCCGAAATGAGTCAGCCTCGATGCCTTCGAGAAGGTGCTTGACACGGTCTGCCTCGAACATCGACGAGTCTACTACCCGTGCACGGAGGTTGGTTATATCCTTTATGTCATTGATGAAGGATGCAGCTGCGCTCCTACTCGTAGGCGCGCTGTTCAGCGCGCAGCTTTTACACGACGGGGCGCCCGAAGATGTCGGAAAGGGCCAGCAATTACCGGACCAAGTGCTCGAGTCTACCACCTCAATAAATCCGTAGAATGGGAGTGGGGTTCCCCGGGGGCGCCATAGCGGCGTCTGTATGCTACCCCGTATGCGCTACCACCTCGTTACTCGTCGCGGTAGTCCGGCGAGGCGCGCGTACACATTCCCCGCGCACAATACACCGACCCCCTTGATCCCGTCTCGACATTTCCTTGTCAAATCGCGGAAGACAATAGCGGCAGCGCGAGCCGGGAAGTGGCTGCCCCGCTGCTTTTCAATGAAGCCTTCGTTCCGGCAGCGGAGCACGTAGTCCTCCCTGCACCGCGTATTTTACACGGCGAACACCCACGACCCGACGAACGGACGCAACCTGTGCCCTCCTCCTCTTGGTGCCGGGAGCGAGCGAACATAAGGCACGCGATGGAGATGCGCCCGCCCAATGATGGAAGATGGCGACTCTCTCCTCAGCGACTCCCCTAAGGACAATGGAGAGGACGAAAGAACACTGGAAAGGGAGGAGGGGCTGCACTGCGTGACGTATTAACAAGCACGAGTAGGGAACAAAAAAGAAAGAAGGAGAAAAAACAATGAACCTTGCTAGGGGGGGGGGGGGGGGGGGGGTGGGCACAGTATATGCTCATATATGTCCATCCGTTGAACAACTCGCTGCCCGTTCCAGGAAAAGAAAATGCGGGTGAACATGGCGGCGGAATGAAGCGGACAATAGAAGCAGGCGCGCGTTTCGTGTGAAATTAGAAAGACAAAGGATGGGAGAGATTAAAAGCTAGTATAAGGCGCCGGCACCAACAAGCCCCCACTGATTGTGTCAGGCGTTTCCCAACGCAGTGGAACAGCAGCAGCAGGAGGAAAAATACCATAGCGCACGTGCTTTGCCACTCTTTTCCTTCTGCAAAAGCCGAACTGGTAAAACAGCTACGGAAGGAATCAAATTGCTTACACAAAGAGTATATGCTTAAAGTCGGAGGGGTATCCCAGTCCTTGCCCCAGCCTACTGCATTTCAGGTATCCCAGTCGAAACTTACAAGAACCCTTGCATTGCTCCCTCCACGTTAATGGTATGCGTGTGGCAGCCACTGGGTTTCTTAATCACCCCTGCTCTCTTTGTAGCTCGCGTGGAGATTGCGGCAATGTATGGAGCTTTCACTCGTCCGCCTTCGGGAAGATCAACACCGCTGAGTATCGCCAACTGCCGTTTCGGCCCTAAACAATGAATGCGAAGTGGGCTGGGGGCATGCAGTACCGACTCGCTCTGCACATGACAGGTTAGGCGAACGCTGGTTGTTGTAATTCACCTTCCGCAGACAAATGGCATCTTCCAAACGCCTCCGAAGTAAAAGAATGCGTTTACCGGTAGGTACGAGTACTTGGGCAGCCCTTACAAAAATTTCTTTAGATAGTCTATAAACTGTCCATATACTTTTGTCTATAAAGTCTATAAAATCTCTATAGACTGATTAAAGAACAGTCTATAGGCAATACAAATCCTATATACAATTTATAGACAATCTATAGATATATGGTCATACACTTTTAGTTGAGTTTTGTCCACAAACTATGAATAGACAAAGAAATATCTATAGTAGAATCTATAAGACGTCTATAGACCATTATTGCAAGGGAGCGGCGTGAGGGTCACCTCCGGGTTAAACGACACCCCCGCGTGCAGTCTGTGGCAGCCGAAATCAGCTACGTTCAAATGCTGCGCAGACAGCTAGCCAGGTAGGACTGAGCGAAAAGAGGCATTGGTTTCAACAGTGTGTTACTCAGGGTGCTGATTAGGAGGACACCTAACGGGGATCATAGAAATGACTCCAAAAGGTTCATTATGCAATAGCAACCAGCTCGTTTCGCAGCTTCGCTACCCGTAAACGACATGGCATAAGCCGAAGAGCAGGCGCTTCCGAGACACTGCCATCAGTGGTCACGTCGTCCAGGAAGGTCTGCTTCTTTTCGCCACACCAGGGCGAAAAGTGCAGCAGTATCACATACACCCAAGAACTGACAAGAACGCGCAGTATCCCAATTCAGTGACAACAACAAGAGTAGTAAAAGAAAAATAATAACTGTTCTCAGTGGTTCAGGAGCTTAACGGTTTCTTGCCACTACGCAGAGTGGGCCGCTATTCTGTCCGATATCGGTCGATTGGAGGAATTTAGACGGGAAATTGCTCGGAAACGCCGTGATTTCGGAGCGCGCTGAAAAGCTCCAGCCCCAATCGTCGTTGACCCGGAGCGCTCCGATGTAGAGCTCCCGATAACTGACGGCGTCGCTGTCGGCCGCAAATGCGTTAATCGATGAAAATCAAATAAAAAACATCCGGCACATTCTTCAAGTTTGACGGGGCGATGCGCCCATCTAAAAAGCCAAACAAAAAAAGAAGCGAACCGAGCACGCATGCTCGCTGAAGCGTACAGGAGAGAGGGAAGAAAAAAAAACAAACTAGGCAACCCTTGTAAACGTGCCTAAAGAAAGGCACGCTTCCGAGATACGCACACTTCGTCGTCCCCGCATGCACGTACTACGTGCGTGCGTCGCTATCTAACTCGGCTGTGCGCGCCAAAGGCCGCCGAGGTGAGACGCAGCGGAAGCTCCGCACACGCAAACATGGAGAGGGGGCATCGTGTACAACGGCGCATTAGCGCCGACTAGCGCGCACGCTCGCGCACACGTGGCCGGGCGCCGCTGCATGCATACGCTCCGCGGGGCACGCGCCGGGAAAGGCGGAAGACACGTGGCCGCGGAGCGTGTCCAAGCTGCGCGCTTGGCGCCTCTGCGCATATTAAACATGCAGAGCCGGCCTCGCCGTGCATGCAAAGCAGGCGCGCGCATCTCCGGGGCGAACGGCCCGCCCGGGGCACCACGCAGGGGGTGGTATAGTAGTGGTAGTACACGCGCTGTTGCACATCGTCGCTCCATTCACAGCGGGGCTATTACGTACTACATAGTGCGGCTTGGCATGCACGGAGCGTTAGCGACCAACAGCGAGTCGGCTGTCGCGTGCGCCACTAACGTCGCGAACATCTCGCCACGTTCGCTTCGTCGGGACTACTCGGGCTTGCTGGATCGGCGACGGAACCTTGAAGGCGGCCCTTTTAAAGCGCGTCGTTACCGGTTAAAGGAAGGCGTTCGCCTCGTCAGTACGAAAAGAAAAGCAATATTATTTCTCTGCATGCGGGTTACCGACGAGCCGGAGCACCGTATCTTATTCGGGTCCTGGGAGTTCAATTTATAAAGAAAACACAAGAAGACAAGTGCAATTCTCCAATCCGGTTAGCTTAGACGTACACCGAAACTTGAAAACACCCAACGTGTAAGGCATGTCACTTGAAGCCAGCACGGGCAAGTAAGCACTGCAGCGAAGGCCGCGGATTCTCTCGCGAGAGGGGAGGAGGGGGATGCTCATTAAGAACGCGTACACAACCGAAAGCCCAAGCTGGTGCAATTAATGCCGGCGAATCTCCTCCGTAAGCCAATCTTTCTACGACGGCATGCTCACTCAACTCGTGTTCCTCGAAACGTTATTCCTTGCACTGTTTGCTCTGTCTAGTGTTATGCCAGGGACTACTACGGCCGTGGGTGAGTCTACGCCAATGTTCTATCGTAATTTTGTACAGCTGCTGAGAAATCCCACGCAGAGCGTGATAAGCACGAACCTTAAAATTAATAAGTGGATAATTACCCTCTACCATCCATCCAAACATAATCATGCGGCTACAAAAGAAGGTGCTATGCAGCTTTCACACAAACTTTGCATTTGAAGAAAAGTTCCTGGACAGGGGTTCGAACCCGTGGCCACTGCATTTCCGAAGCAGTCACCCTACCAACTCAGCTAAACAGTACGGCTATAGCACATGACAGGGCGAGAGCGAACTGATCAGCAACTCGAAATTGGATCGGTGCTGGTGCAATGAAAACGACGCCAGCGTGCAACAACCAAATAAAGGGATTACACAAAGAAAAAAATCGGGACACTGCGCCATGTCCTGCACTCGTCAGACCCCTGAAAAGCCGAGAGCCAGGTCCGATGAAATATTGTACCCATCAGAAAACCGGTGGGTACCCGGCAGCACTGGGGATCGAACCCAGCACCTCCCGAATGCGAGGCGTATACGCTTCTTTTATTTCTTGCACCTCTCGCATCGGAGCGCTTTTTGTTTTCAGTCGTGACACAACTACACCGCGAGAAATTGCACATGACAAAGCACTACTTTCTCACCGTAAAGAACAAATCTACGTGTTTTCGTTTATGTCATTTACGCCGTTACTATGTGGGCTCTGATAGAGAGCGTATGGTAAAATTTGACACCAGATGCTATATTTAAAATTAGCTGATTGCCATTTCAAAAAACGAAGTCCAGAGTATCGGTTTGTTGTTTGACGCTATTTCCGTCGAATCAAGCCTCCGGCCTTACGAGCGTTGTAAGTAAAACACGAACAAAAAGAAACCTAAAGAATATTTGACTATTGGCATTTCGAAGAGGGTGCGAAAAAAATCAATAAACGAATTAGCCGTCCCTAGAAAACACAAAACAGAGTGAACAAGGGACGGACGAGCTTCAGGTTGCTTAGCCAACATTTCGACAAGAGGACGTCACCTGCTCCATACGAAGACAATTAAGTCCTTTTGTCAAAACGTTCGCTAAGCACCCCGAAGCTCCCCCTCCTCTGTTCTTTTTGTTCTGTTTTGTCAAGAAACTCATCTTTCTGCCCTCTCTTTACCACGCCTTCCTTAGAGTGAAATAACTAGATTGAAGGTATTTTAGCTAACAGTACAGCGCAACCCACACTCGCTGGATCCTAAAGCCAACGCGGTAAGCATGCAGCGCTGGCAGAGGCGAAATTATAAGGCTGCACCCTCCATTCCCCCGCCCACCCAAAGCAATAAATTTGACAAGAAAACCATGCCCAAACCGATTTCTCGGCCAAATAAGTCGAAGAAACACATGGCTCAGGTGGTACCGCCCTTCCCCCAACAGCCACTTAATCTGCCCCTAAGCGCTGGCAATATTTTACATTGTGTTTCAAAAAAGTCTATAAGCACGAAAAAAAGTTGTCCGCTATTCGTTTACCGGTGAACAAGTAATATAAATCATTACTAACAACATGCGCATTCGATTCGGCCCCATTGCTAAAGTACTGATATCGGATTCGATTTCAAAAATCCCCTTTTTGCACAATCTGACGCGCATAGTACATGCCACACTAAAGGCTCAAGGTCCAGTCAGTGCATGCATAAAATGCTGAGACAATATGAACACGGAGCGATCGTAAACGCTTGTGATTTGCTATCATTAATACTATATTGTTTTTGATAATTTTCGTCGACATTTCTGAAGCCCTAGCAAAACCAGCTCGCGTCACTTTGCTCGAAGGCTGGCACCACCACCAAAAGTGAGGAGGTGTTCTGCAGGGTGTCACCCACTAACGTGCCAGGATCCTGGCTGCGTGAGACGCGATGGGTGCCCACGCCTGCAGGGCAAGAAATTGCACGCCTCGGCCACATTACGGCGGCCGGGGTGCGAAATAAGGGTCGAGGCACTGACTCCCAGATCAAACTAAAACCAGCTCAGAGAGAATCAGGCAATTCTACAATCCCGTATGGCGCGCTCTCTGCAATCGCAATGCAGCCATACCCAGTAGGGCCACTCACCGGCGAGTCCGGCGCGCGTCCGAGATTACCGCGAGCGCACCACCGTCGGCGCAACAGCCGATAATCCGGGGCGGGGCGTGGTTGAGGCGGCCGAGACCATTAGCATCATCTCTCGGCTCAGGCGGCGGGGGTAATCGCACAGAAGGAAAGCGCGCGCACGGTCGGTCGGCACGAGCGCGCGCGGAGGAAACGGAAGGTGGCGTGTCCGCCGGAACGGGAAGCGCGCAACCGGGCGCCAACCGGTATCCGGCAGGAGAGAGTGTGCCGCACACTCCACGAAAGAGTGTTTCGTTTGGAAGAGAACGGCACACAGTCCCCCCTCCCCCCCCCCCCCCCCCCCCCCCCCCCCAGACACACACACACACACGAGGGCCGCGGGCACAAGGTTCTCCGCACGGCCCCCGGTCCAGACACGAAAGAAGCATCGTGCTCGAGCATCGGCATGGCTATAGACACGCGTTTACGTGAATGCCACAGAAGTAGACTCCAGTCCAAATTTTGAGGGAAAGAGCAGGTTTTGAGAAGAAAAGGCGCGACTCGTCCGCTACTCTCCTCAGCGACGTGTTTGCACTTTCCCTCACAAAGTGGACTGGAGTCGACTTCTGTGGCATTCACGTTAAACACGGCTTATGACCATACCAACGAAACCTCGAGCAGATCTCGAAGAGAAAAGTTTATGCAACCCTCTTTTTCTCGTATCTAAACAACTGCGGGGTCCGCTATTCCGAGTTCAGCTGGGCTATGAACGGTATAGCTATGAAAGTAGGTCGACGGTGGCCATACCGCAGTTTGCGCCTTAGAGCAGGCGAGCGTGTCCTAATACGCGAGCCCTTAACATGCGAGGAAAATTTGCGACGCACCCTACTATTTCGACTGGCGGCCAAAGGCGCAACTCTTCGGCGCCTTCAGGCTCGCAGCGCTTCGCGAAGTGAGGTCTGGCCAGATATTTTGCAGGTCGTGTTCGGAATGTGTACACAAGTTGAACTTCTACAACTCTGCATAACATCGCAGCTGCGTCTCAGCTACATATCTTATTCATTTGCCCTTCTCTTCCGGCGTTTGACCCGCAATATGCCACATCAATTCATTAGCGCTGTCAAAAACAATAGTGTGATTCATACTGCGGGAACAAAGATCAGGTCATGAAAAACGTCTCGCTTAGCCCTTCTCCTCCCACATTTGACACGCAATATGCCACACCTGTTCCTTAGCGCTCTCGAAAACAATAGCGCGATTCTTACTGCGAAAGCATAAGTCATGAAAAACGCCTCGCTGGGCGCCGGTGATCACGTTGCATAATATACACAGAAATCGCTCCGCACAGCTGGCTCTCCCCAGCTCTGTGCAATGGGGAAAACGTTGCAAAAACAAAATACAGCGCAAAGACGACAAAAGGCACGAAAGAACGAGCGAGAAATTCCACCTCGCGTTGATATGTGTGTCTCTCTCGCCATGAACTACCAACTAGTCCGAGTAGTCACTGCTAAGTAATTCGAATGTCATACACGTTTAAAATCGGTAGGTACCCGAAGCCATGAGACCTCCGGCATCTCTAATAAACAAAAGTACACAGCCCTCCACATGTCACTATGCAGTATCTGAGAGTGGTCGAATTATCGACCCACTAGTCAAACATTTGACAATTGATTGATTGATTGATTGATTGATTGATTGATTGATTGATTGATTGATTGATTGATTGATTGATTGATTGGATTGCGCGCCACACGCCAGGAGCCGAACCTGACAGCCACTGAGCCACTGCGGCGGGTGTGAACAGGCGCATAGCGACCGAAACCGGGAGGGGTCAGGGCACTCGAACACGTTCTACGACCTGCGGCGTGCGCGCGCCTTCGCAAGCGCAGCACCGGCGCACGTGTTTGCGACCGCGCACGGCCTGCAGCGGGTGTAAACAGGGCGGCCGTGCGTCAATCACTGTTTACGGCAAGAGAGGGAGCACGCGGAGCATCGTTAAACAGCGCGCCAAGCATTGTCCGGCCGCCCGCTGGGTACCGCCGGCACTTACTCGCCGCTCAGGTTCGTACACAAATTAAGGACTTCCGCCGGTGAAAGGAGCGCCGCTGAAAATATAAACGCCCCGCATACGCCCGCACATTCCCCGTATGCAGTTCCGTGCACAACGACGCGATACGGGCACGGGTAATTCGGAATGTGCCACTCCGTCACAAATACACTCGCTCAAAAAGCACCGCTACCACTTTTCTTTTTTAAATGAGAAAGGCGGCATGATTTAGGAGTCTAGGCAGCAACGTTACACAGTGCATAGTCGGCGAACATTCCGTTAGCAGCACTGCTTGCTTTGAAAACGCGCAGTTCTGAGATGATTTCACCACTCAGCAGTCAGCTCTGTTATACTACACGGAACGTGCTCGGCCAGCGTCCGCGGTATACGGTGCCTCGATACAGCGTTCTTAGTCGGCGGCGGTCAGCTGCGCCGCCTCTCCCACGGTGGGACTCCCCATCTACGTGCATGGCGCCGTACTGCGCGCAAGTGCTGGGACGGAGTCACGCGTGCCCCTCGTTACACGCCCGTTTGCGAGCATCCGCGCAGGGCTCGATCCTAAATTTTGCGCAACTCGTTCATCACGAACCGCTCATCCAAACAGTCTATCTTCACGCTTGTCCGGCGCCGGTGCCCACCCTTGCAGAACAAGGAAGGAGCGCTCGCTAACTTTCCGCGCACTCCTAAAATGCGAGCACATGCGCCTGCCGTTCCGGTGAAGTTGTCCGAAGCAGCTCCCGAAGACTTCGTTTGCTCGCTCCCGAGGTGCAATGCTAGCACAGGTGTATACATCCGCACATTACATGCTATATATAGTGTGCTCAGAGCGCTTCAATAAATAGAGAAAAAGGCATTTATCAAACATTCGATCATCAAAGTCAATAAATATCCGCGAGGGGCCTCGGGAATTTGCTGTACCATAACGCTCCCGTCTCATCGAAATTCGGTCAGCGAGGAGCGCTGTGCGGCCTTTTTTATTGTGGTCAGAAGAAAATATTAATTTTTTCGTCCTCGTCAAATATGTAGGGAAAGCCCCCAAGAGTAGATTTATAATAAGGGAGTAATATTGCTCACTGGCATCCACCCAAAAGGAAAACTATACAGGTTCCACAGAAACTTCGCAGTGAAAGAAAAATTTGTCCTGGTCCGCGGTCCGAACCCGAGACCACCGCTTCACGGGAGAAGTCGCTCTACCAACTGAGCTAACTGGGACGGCTAGCATATGGTAGGGTGAGAACGAATTAATAACTCGAAGTGGGAACACTATTATAAGCGACACAAGCAAGCAGGTAGACTTTCGGTATCGTGGAAACCCTTGATCAAGGGCGGTGGCTCAGTCGTTATGGCGCTCGGCTGCTGACACAAACAAAAGACGCGGATTCGATCCCGGCCGCGACGGTCGAATTTCGATGGAGGCGAAATTCTAGAGGCCGTGTATACTGTGCCATGTCAGCGCACGTTAAAGAACCCCAGGTGGTCGAAATTTCCGGAGCCCTTCACTACGGCGTCCCTCACAGCCTGAGTCGCTTTGGGACGTCAAATCCTCATAAATTAAACGATAGTACACAACCCTGAGGAGACAGGCAGGGGGTATACGTAGTTAAGGTAATAGCACCCCTACATATGCTGTGAGTAGATACGAGTATAGCTGGCCAGCGGGAAACTCGTACACGCCAGGCGGTTTCAGGAGGCATTACGCACCAGCAGATTAAAATTTTAAATTTCTTCACTTACTCAGGAGGACGAGGGGACATGTGTGCCTCTTTATTTCGCAACGCCACAGCAATTAAGCTTGTCCGCAAAACAACGAGAGTTACGAAACCGGATTCTCGCCTCCAAGAGAACCGACTCGACATATCCGTTAAGCGGTGTCGCGCTGAAAAAAGGAAAAAAATTATAACACAAAATAGAAAAGAAGAAGTGAGCCTGTTGTTACAAGCTTCGTCTGAGAAGCATCAGGGTTGTGCAGGTGTGGACCGCCCATCGGCGTGAAACTCGACGCTGACACCACACAGTCCCTCCACCCTCAACCCCGGCGAGGAAAGGCATCTCACAAAAATATAGATAGCGCCGCAAGTGGAGCAAAATCTGTACGCACGATATTCGAATCCCTGTCGTTGCGAATCGAGTCGAATCGCTTCTGTAAGCTATAAGCATCCGCACCACCCTATTCAAGTGGCCTTCGCGAGGAGCTGGTCGGCCGGATTTCTACCGATCATACGAATAGAGATTCCAAAGATTTAGCAAGCAACGCCGTGTTCGCGAGGGCTTAGGGCTAACGCCAGCGTATAATATACGCTGCGCCGAAGAAGACAAAAGCTAAGCGCCAGCGCTTGCTTGGTAGCCCCCCCCCCCCCCCCCCCTCCCTCCAAGCCTGGAGGCGCGCGCAGTTCATCGTATGGCATCGTACGGCACAAGCGTACAAGGATGTGGGAGGCAGCGACGCGGCTTTGTTGTCTGCGAGATATTTATCCGCGGCCGTTGCGTAACGCTCGAAAGCGAGCTCGTCTGAGGACACAACGCCGTTTCCACTTTGTACCAATTATTATCGTCTTTTCTTTCTTTTTGCGCAAGCCAGCATGCAATCACGTCTCCACCTCTGTTTCCTATCGCCTCCCCCGACGAACTCTGCAGAGCGATGCCAGAGGACGCCGCGCACTCAGCGGCGATGTTCCATTCGAGAAATTTTCCCTTTTCGGAGATTCTGAAGAGTAAAATTTGCCGAGGGTGAAATTTCTACGGACTTTTAGGGAATTTTAAGAACCGAAGCTGGCACACTTTACCTCAATCGTCCAAGTTTTCAAGCTACTGCAACAAAAATGAGCCTGAAATATTATGTGGAATATTTGGGTCTATTTGAGGGAATTTGTTGTTACGGCATAGAACAAAATTGACACTCAAGGAGACCGTGCACAAAACCCAACCTTTTCCGAACGTGCTTCTTTGCCAGTACGTGTATATATATATATATATATATATATATATATATATATATATATATATATATATATATATATATATATATATATATATATATATATATATATATATATATATATATATATATATATATATATATATATATATATATATATATATATATATATATATATATATATATATATATATATATATATATATATATATATATAATTCGACTGCGCGCCTTTTTCTTTTCCTTTCAGGTCGTCCCTGCTTGTACACAACGTCTGCACAGCTGTGTTTTTGCTTCAATCGCGGATTTTCCTGGATGCATGCCGTCAGTGTTTTCTTGACAATGGTAAAAATTAAACCAAGCGCAGTCCTGGTGGGTGCCGCATGAGGGAACCGAGAAGGGTTACGTGGCGACGAAGTCCACGACGGAGTACGGCAGTGAAATGTCCATGCTCTGCGACAGGTAGCTGTACCACGCTCTCATGTGCACGAACCGCCAACGGAAGCATCCGGTCACGCGCACGTCCCCGCAGATGACGATAGCTACGGCCACCCATCTCACGATTTTAATTTCGACGCCTGGTCGCCGCACCATCTCACTTTGCTGATGGCGCCCCATATGGGCCAGATCTAAATGCCCGCACCGGCGCTTCTCGGCGCCATCTTGGGCTGTGCGAACGGCGTTGATGCAGCGGCTACTGCGCTGTGCTTGTGAACGCTGCCCGGCAGCGCGGTGTTCCTGAACTGAGAACACGGCTGTTCTTGTGTACGTGAGCCGATAAACCACATCATCCGAGTAAGAATTAATCGTCAGTGCTGCATGATAGAAGCGGTTGCAAGCAGGAGTAGCGGCCAGAGGGTCCTGAATTTAGCTTCAAAACGCATATAGTCGGATACAACTTAATAGCGCAGCGGCTTCCCTCCGTCAAATTTACCCCCTTCCAGCCAATGGCATCGGCCGATTCTCGTGACCCTGCTAGTGTGACAAAAAAAAAATGAGCAGTATATAGATGCAAGGGGATCCCTTTCGTCTATGCATGGTCGAGGGATAGACCCTCTCTCCATTGTGGCGCCGCTCCCTGCATTGTCACGCTAGCATGCATGGTCATTAGAATCGGCCGACGCCAATGGCTGGAAGGGGGTCCTTTGACGGGGAAAAGCTGCTGCGTTCTTGAGTTGTACCCGACTATAGCTAAAAACACACCATGAATCACACCCTGGAAGGCGTAATGCCGGTAGCACAAGTGCTGCTGAGGGGAGGTAATCAAGCAGGAAGTGAGGCGGAGGGGAGCAAACCGGGAAGGCAGCCCAATGAATAGCGCCGATCAAACAGGCGGCGCGCCGTGATTCGCCCCAGAAAAGGCGCGCAAGCGGCGCTCGGATCACGAGCTCTTGAGAAAGGCCGTTTTGTCCGCCGATGAAGGGAAGGGCGTCCTCGGAGCGGCCCCGAACATGCACGCGGCGCACGAACGCGACATGTGTTTCTGCAAAGCCCGCGGACAGCGTCGCCGGCGTGGCGGAACAGATGACGGAGCCGCTGCTCAGCGGACCAACGCTCTAAAGCGAGCCCGCTCGCTGAGCGCACACAAACCGGGTCTGTGTACACACGGCGCCTAATTACCGGCTCCTCGACAGCGAGCGCCCCCCGCGTTTACGTCGAGCGCTGCATTTCCGCTCTTCTCGGAGAAGGACTTGACTGCGTGCAGTGAGTGCCAGCACTGGAGATAAACACGCGCGCTCGGCGGGACGCAGCGGAAGTGAGCGCGCACAGGCAGACGCGAGCGTTACGGACGGCGTCGGCACGAAATGAAGACGTGCGACACGGAGGATGTCGAAGGAGAATGAAGTTGTGGGCGGCGTCTTCCGCGAGCCACGCGTGCGTGTGCCCCGCGCGAAGAGATGCCCGCTGAAGCAGCTGCAGGTGCGGCGCTCTGTTTCTCGGAGGTCCAAGCCTTCATTACATTAGCCCGCGTAATCACCCATCATCACTGTCTGCCTCTCTCACCCATTTCCCCCTCGCTTCCCCGAGCGCGGAGTGGCTGCAAAAGAGCACTTTCCTCCTGCCACCGTTCACTCCAATCTCTGCCGCATTAAAAACTCCCTCGCCTAGAACCGACTCATCCCCAGTCTACCTGTTTCCCTGGACACGGTGCAAAAGCCGAAAGTGAACTCCACAGCTCGTCTAATTACCGGCCGCCTATTGGCCCTGCATCCATGACGGAACACCACGAGTTTCACGGAGCATATGCTGCAGTCAACAGGGACGTTTTTTTTTTTTATTACTCGACAAACGTGTCACAAGGCATAGCTTTACAAAATGGATGTGGTTTAGCTCTGGTTAAACCTGGAGTGACGCAATAGCTACATCTGGCCGAGTGGAACTCACTCAAATTGCAAAGTCCGTCTTTCGCCGCTCCGTTTTGCTGGGCGCGTTCCTTCTTCATCTTCGTACCTCTTGAAACGGCGCATGCGCACAGCTCTTTGTTGCAGCCGTTGCGTGCCGCGCCGCCGGCAGCATCGGCTGATCCGCACCACGTGGTCAACCCACGTGACCAACGGCGCCGCCACGGAGCTCAAGTGGTGCCACGCTAAAGGGTCTTAGAGGTGGCGTAGTGTAGCTATCGCTACAAAGTGGGGAGGGGTATGTAGGAGAAAGACTGCAGACGAGTTTCGCTAACAAAGCCGCAGGGTTAATAATAATAATAATTGGTTTTGGGGGGAAAGGAAATGGCGCAGTATCTTTCTCATATATCGTTGGACACCTGAACCGCGCCGTAAGGGAAGGGATAAAGGAGGGAGTGAAAGAAGAAAGGAAGAAGAGGTGCCGTAGTGGAGGGCTCCGGAATAATTTCGACCACCTGGGGATCTTTAACGTGCACTGACATCGCACAGCACACGGGCGCCTTGGGGTTTTTCCTCCATAGAAACGCAGCCGCCGCGGTCGGGTTCGAACCCGGGAACTCCGGATCAGTAGTCGAGCGCCCTAACCACTGAGCCACCGTGGCGGGTCAAGCCGCAGGGTTTTTATTCATTTTTCGCAGTCAGATTCGCGTTCCGCCGCAGGTCCACCTCTCTGAGGACGCGTTTTCGCCCGAAGTCGTGGCTGGGCAGGTCCACAGCAAGTGTCGCAAATCACACAAGTCAGGTGAAGCGCCACAGTAAGGGCGCTCGTCAACCGTTGGCGGCTGTTCGTTATCATACTGTCCGTCATCATAATTTATCATACTTCGATCGCCTGATGTAGACGACTGGATATTTGAGCCGCACCACCGGATCTTGCCGGCACTTCCTTCGCGAATCAGGCGTGTATCTGTGTAGGTAAGAATACATGACACAAGGCACCCTGTCGCAATACAAATGAAAATTTTGACTTTCACCTCCAAAAGTGTGATCTCTGGCCACCGGCTAATAATAGAGCTATCAGCTTCGTTTACGAAACAAGTCGTCCAGAGACTTTTGTCCCCGACTGTATGAGCTCGTGAAAGGCTTCTGAAGCCAAGAGGACAAAGACAGCATTCTCGCGATAATGCCGGTGAACCGAGACCTCGACTCCTACCACAAACGTCTATTTCATCAAGCGAAATCAAGCATTTAAGTTCGATGCGCACTCGGCAAAGTTAAAAACAACGCAGAGGTCGCATTTTACATGCCTTATTCAAAATAACTGTATGATTTCAGTGTCCATTAATATTCCGCGTTCTCCGAAGTGAACTGGCTTGGCGAAAACAGGAAGCACACCGCCAGGCTCGTCATGCGAAAAAGCTGCATCGCGTCATGCATCCCGCTGTCCCACTTCTTGCACTTAGCAATCGGGTATGCTGTATCGGCCCAGAAATTGAGACTGTAGACGATCGATTCCCGTATAGGCCTCGTGCTTTCTCAGTTTCATTTAATACAGAAGTCAACGTAGTCTCCCGCCGTATCAGCGCTATAGCTGCCAACTATAGGAGCGGAGAAGGAACCCGATGCAACGCTCCACCAGGCAATTCCGTCTGGCGAACAGGTAGAAAAACCTAGGGGGAAGAACAATTAAGCTGCGCCTTAAGGGTATCACGCGATAGCGTAATGGGTTAATTCCCATATGTGCATAAGGTCGTTCTCTACTTTGCATTCACCAATCCCTGGGACTCCTAAGACTCCTTCCTGGCGCAGTGGTGTAGCGGCTAAGCGATGCGCCACTGCCTTGCGATGGCAGGCGCTCCCAGCGGTGGGCCTTGTGCGACCAACCAATAATTTGAGCTGCCACCTGCCACGGTGTGATGACGGCGTAAAGTCACGTGAACTATGTGGCCACCCTGCCTCCTTATAGGTTGCTCTTTGAGAACACATGCCAGAACCATGCCCGTGATTTCTCACTCACAACGCCGCAGCGGATATTCTGGTGAACGGGGCCTCTAACGCTATTGCATTAAAGGTGCTGAACTACTCTCCGAGCATCAAAAAAAAAAGTTTCTAGCCACAAGCGACGGGCACACTTTGAAATCTCCGCGTACGCGAGTTGGTTTCGAAGGCAGCATCGCAGACATGCCGTGTTTTTGCCGCTCTTCGTGCCGCAGAGTTGCACGAAGGCTCGCCACGTTTCAAGCTCAACCAGGGAACTCCGGATCAGTAGTCGAGCGCTCTAACCACTGAGCCACCCCCCGCCGCGGTGGCTCAGTGGTTAGGGCGCTCGACTACTGATCCGGAGTTCCCGGGTTCGAACCCGACCGCGGCGGCTGCGTTTTTATGGAGGAAAAACCCTAAGGCGCCCGTGTGCTGTGCGATGTCAATGCACGTTAAAGATCCCCAGGTGGTCGAAATTATTCCGGAGCCCTCCACTACGGCACCTCTTTCTTCCTTTCTTCTTTCACTCCCTTCCTTATCCCTTCCCTTACGGCGCGGTTCAGGTGTCCAACGATATATGAGACAGATACTGCGCCATTTCCTTTCCCCCAAGACCAATTATTATAAGTCGCTCCTCACGGTGGCAGGAGCCTTGATAAGGGCAGTGCCGGCGGTGTTCGATATTTGGCTTGCTGTTTCTTAGGCCACACGTAACAACGTACCAGAAACAACTGAATTTCCTTGTACTGTTTAACTTCACAGCCATTGACGCAAGGGCCCAGCATACTTTCAAATAAAAACTCAAAATTCCATTGTGACTTAACTGCCACAACACTTTATGCCAGCAGGCACACTGGCGTAATAAAAACGACAACAAAAACTCTTCCAGCAATCCTCGGTGGTTTGCTCAGCGTTTTGCTGCATCATGCTATGAACGAGATCACCATGAATTGAACGAAATGTGACACAGTACATGCTATGTTAAGCAAAGACTTTCCGCATAAGGTGTACCTCCACCGCTACCGCGTATAGCTCGCCGCCAGTGACAGCGCCAACACCAGGGCGCACGGGCAGATGGCGCCAGGTGCCTGCACGTGGTGAATCGGAACACCTATGGCATGTGGCGCCTCAGGAGATGCGTCTTCGAAGCAGCAGCGTTGCGCCTGGGAAAAGTCGGTTGTGCCGGTTGTGCCACAACCAAATGGAGCATCTGATATCAGCGCGATCATGTGATCGCCCGTCCGCAAATACCGTTCAGAGATGCGCGGGAACACAGTCGCGCAACTCTGCTACTGCGGGGGCATGTATATAGGAACACAAGGTTAACAGTCCGCCACCTAAACGGTTCCAGAAAGTGCAGCCGGGAGGCTTGCACGGAAAGTGAGGGGCGCCATTTTAACGTACAGCACGTATATATATTTTCAACTCCGCGGGCCGGAGAAAGCGGCTTTAAGCCAATTAGACATGCGCGCAGCACCGTTTGGCGTGCTACCTTTACGCCAAAAATAGGAGCGGACACTTAGGCCACGCCTTAAGAGAATGGCGCGACAGCGCTAATGGGTTAATGACCATATATTCGCAATTGGTCATTCTCGACTTAACATTTAGAGTCTTCATAGCCCTCCCGGATTAGTGGTGCGCGGCTCAGCGATGCGCCACTTCCCTGCGATGGCAGCTGCTGCCACCGGTGGGGCCTGTGGGACCCATGCAGGTTGCACTTCCCTGGAAACCCCCCGCGACTAATCATTAATTTAACAGCGTGCCACCATCCACGGTGGTGAGTTTGCTCGCAATCCGGTGGGCAGGTTGTGATGACGCCACAAGGTCACGTGGCCTAAGCGGTCCACCTAGGTTGCTTCGGGGATTTTTCGCTCACCACGCCGACGACGCCGCCGAATTTTGCGCATAACGGGAGCCCAACGCTGTCGCGTTACAATGGCGGCCACTGGGGCTCGAGCCAAAGCTCCCTGCACAGTATTGAGAGGACCACTCGCACCGGCACTTTCCTTAGATTTTCGCGAGACACAAATCCAGCAGGGAAGCGGAGAAGGACGGCCGCGATGTCGCAACGCACAAGCGCGTCAGCTCAGCGGGCATCGGAGTCTAGGGAGGGGGGCATATATAGTATATATATTCATTCTGCTCTCACAGCACGAAACGAGACGGGCTCCGCGTAACGAACGCCATCCCGACGTCCCATAAATTGGCAGGGCTGCTCGCAAATGCAGGCGCCGTACGCATACGCCCGCAAGAGAGAGACAGAGAGGGGGCATATGTGCTCGGCTTCGAGGACCAAACGCAATACAGCGGCATGCTCGGAGAAACGGCGGAGAAAGCGAGAGAAAGAAAACGACAACAAAAGGGGGAGGGACAGCCGAACGAGTACGCCCGCGCGGGGCTTTATACGCGGGGCCACCGCGGTCGCATACGCGCACACAGCGGCGCGACAAGAAGCGCGCACACGGGTCGCGTACGCTACCGGCGTTTCTCGGAAAACGAGAGCGGGCGGCTGAGAAGAGGCTCGCGCAGGGGGCGCCGCCACCATCCATCACGGGAGTCGGAGGCTCGCGCACGGACTCCTCCTCAGCCGGTCGATTTAAATGAACGGCCCGAGCCGAATTAACGACCGCAGATAACGTCGACGCGCAACACCGCGAGCAGCTCGTCAAGCACACATACACACACAAACCAGCACGCGATGCGCGCCGCAGTTGTTGCGTAGGCAGCAGTCTGCGCAGGAATGCGCGAGATAGCGCGCCGAAGACGTCCGCCCCAAAAATGGTGCCTCACGAGAGGAGAAGAGCTCCCGGTCTGCCGGAGGCTGCGGCGGCGTCCCGAACATGTCGCCGGATGCACGGCGAGCAGCCGGACGACAATCGAACCAAGCACACGCGGACCGGAATGCGTGCCCCGAGAGAAGGTACTAAAAAGAGCCGGCGTGGAATCGCGACCTCTGAATTAAGGGCGCGGGTGACTTTTTCGCTTCCAGGCAACCAGCCACCATTTGCCATATTTCTCGGCGCGCATAAACAGTAAGGAAAGGAAGATAGGAAAGAAGAATGCCGAGAAAATCAGTGAATGCCATGTGTTGTTGTATGAGCCATATTGTGAGGCAAACAACAACCACAACAACCAATGATAAAAGTATCCCGATGTCCTGGTGCGGATGCCGGATATTTAAACTGGCTTGTGAAGCAGAAGGTACAACAACCCCAGGGAAGAAAAAAAAAAGTGGGAGAGGGAGAACGGCAGACGGGAAAGGGGGAATCGCTGCATTATTAAGCCGCACAGGAAAACAAAAATGAGTTAGCGGTAAAATACCGAGGCCGCCAAAAGGACGCAAACTCGTGGGAGTCACCCAATCGAGCTCCACCAGACAGATGAAACATATAAAGCATATGCTCCGTCAAGACAGTTAGTTCTTCCTGCGTGATGTGCGCTCACGACTTTCAAAGGCTCGTCCAGGGGCAGATATGTTAGCGTGACGCATTTTTAAGCCCTCCTCTGGTTTAGTTAATTCAAATTTTGACACGGAATGTCTGAAAATTGTCGCCCTTCCGACAGAAAGCTGAAATCTTGCCCCACGAACCGGAGCATCACCGCGCTCCGTTGCCCTCTGGAGACGTCCCGAAAGAGTGAACCCTGCATCTTGATAAAACATGGCTATCTGCAGTGACCAGCCTCTGGTCGACAAGGCATATCGCAGCCAAGATATCATCCTCCCCGCCGAGATATCAATCACGACAGTTTGCTCCGCCGTATCCTCAACGAGGCGTGTCACCCTGAGCAAGGCTACATATCGCTACTGAAACAAAAATTACGCGCGCTCTCGTTTGACAAGTGCTCATCCACTTACCCGACAAGCCACAAGTTCCAAGCTCAACCGCTACAGCCGTTCTCAAATGTGAACGCCAGTCTTTAAGGAAAAGGCGCGACTATGCTGCCGCGGTAAGAATCATTCGTTGCTGACGACCATTTTGCACCTTTACGCGCCTTAATAAAACTATCTTTCATATTAGAACATAAGTACGCCTTGCTGCGTATAGCCTTCCCGAGCAGCTCGCGCCGATTGTCTATATGAAGTGCTTGAACCTCTGGTGCCTTTCCATGCTATATCTCACCGAACTCACTCGACGGCCCGACCTTCCATCACAAGCACATTCGTGCGGCTCCGAAAACGCTGACTTGCCTCCAACTTCCAAACTCGTCAACTCCGCATAGCAACTATATTTTTGACGCGAGTTCTCGAAATTCAAATCATGGGACAGTAGGAAACTATCAAAATGGCTGTTTTCGACGCTTTTATTTATTTTTATTTGAGACACTAATTTCTGGAGACAATGCTGCATGTATTTATCGCAGCACGTAACAAGCTCTTCTGCTAAAACATCCCTGGCTCACGTCACGCGGGACACCCTGCAGTCAAAGGGGAAAAAAAATAAGCAGGGCAAACTGAGGAACAAACAGTTTTATTCCAAGAAATGTGCCCTTTATTCTGGGCGGCCGAATTACTACGAGGCGGCTGTCGCGCGCCAGCCCAACAATCCTTTGTACCTGCCGGGAAAAGTTCACATACAGAAGGACGGAAAGCCGCATGCACTTCGTTGCCTTCGCGCCTTTGTATGAGGGACGCCGTAGTGGGGGGCTCCGGATAATTCGGCCCCCTCGGGTTCTTTTACTAACGCAAAGTTCAAGGCAGAAGCTAATGACCAGACAGAATGAGCGACGAACGCCAAGCCCACGCGCGAAACTGTCCGCTCATATCCATCCCTGAGATCCTCTGCCGGCAGCCTAGAGTGCAAAACCAGCCGTTGAAACAACGTTTTATCTTTCAAAATTAGAGCACCACAAGCAAAAAATATACCACCTATCGAAATCTGACATTCCGCTCTTCATAGAGCGGGCGAGGGATACGAATGTACCGACACCAGCGAAAATATCTATGTATACACATACGATTCAAACAGACTTTATCTTCTGATTCGTTTCCGTTCCACAGCTAGGAGTCTCAAGAGAGCTCTATTTGTTCAGCCATCGTATATTATGTCTTACAGGCTTCAACGTCACACGGCTGGACTGTTTTAGCATGATTTTGTTCACACATTCCGGTTCGCGCGCCATTGCAACTAACGGCGAAAAACACATGTCCAACGAAGTCAGCCGCCCATACGTTTTTCATTATTGCTTGCCTCGTCATGTGCATTCGTTGACACAGCGGACAAGCACTGACTAGTGCAGCTCTTGTTCATCTCATCCGCAGCCGACGGTCGCAGCACGAAGGTCGGACCCTCCTTCCGTGACGCAACGGGAGAGCGGCACGAAGAACTCCCAACCCCCTCCTTCCGTAGCGCCGCGGGCGGGCTTGGCGCCGCGACCCGCGCTCGCGCGTGCGTATGCAAATCTGGTCGTGCGCTCGCGGTGGGCGGAGCGGCGCGTGCGCGCGCCGAGGGGGGGCGGACAGCACGGGCCCGGCCGCGCCGTCGGGCTGCACGGGTTGGCCTGGACGCCGATTGCGCAACGCGGGAGGCGTCCGACCACGCCGGCGAATCTGCGCCGACGAGGAAGCCCGCGTCGATACGCGCCGCGGCGGCATCGAAGGGGACGGCGCGGCGCATACATACGGAGAGGGGGGGAGCGGGAACAGCGAGAGCGGTGTGGGAGACGCCGAGGGCGCCCTGAGCGTCCACGGACAGCCGCTGGCCGGAAGCAGATTCAACAGGCGGCCAATTAGGCGGCAGCCGCGCTCATAAAAACAACGAACGCTGCACGTGAAGGCACACAGCGTACCTGACATCATTAGCGATACAACCACGCGTGATCCGCGGTAGGTTCAGTCGCACAAACGTGGGACTTGAGTTCCCTTTCTTACAAAACGCTGTTCTGACTCTCTGGAGAAGCTCAGACTGCCACCTCTCGATCAAGCCTTTGACAGAATCACAGGGACGCGAACCTTCACGCCAGTTACGAGTGCTGTTAGACAAGTACGCACAGATGTAGTCAATAAGCTGTGCGGATCGACGCATCCTCCTCTCAATCGCGTGCGTGGGAAGGCTTGCGCAAGCTTTAACGCCGGAACTGCTTCTTTGCAGGAGAAGGTTCACACTAAACACGCTCTGATGTTTCCCTCCTTTCTATTCCAACCTGCGCAACGCGCAAGTGAAGCCAACAATCGACGAAAATACTACATTTCAGCGTAGATCTGCGCCCCCCAGCAGTGACCCGAAGTGGCGTAACACTAACGCGGCCGCCGCCACCAGAACAAACGCGAATATCTCTGCTCGGCGCCCGGCAGAACCAGCCGAGGCAGGGATGTTGCACGCCGTAATCGAAAATTCTCTTAATTAAACATAAAAATCCCTACTCAAGGCCTTTTCCCCCTGCAAGCAAGTTGAAAGCTCCAGCAATTTCGAAAAAAATCGAGACACTTTCGCAACTTAAACTTCCGTGAAGCCTGCTTCACACGCAAGCGAAAATGCTAGCGAATCCTGTCGCCGCGGGGGAAAAACTTGTTTTGAGCGGCGATGAGCGGCGAGGTTCCAACAAGTTGGAAATGTTCGCTGCGACGCGCCGCTCAATCGCCCAGTCGCTTGCATGTGAACCAGCCCCGAGGTGAAAATTCCCTTTTTTGCCAAATTTTACTCCTCAAATTCCCTGAAAATGGGGAAAATTCGCCGAAGGAACATGAGTCCAGGAACACGTCCGTGATCCGCAGGATGCAACAATGGCGGACAGTGCGGATTGGTCCGGTTATGTTAGGATCGGCCGCCACAGTGACACCGGTCAACAAGGTTACCCAGGTCGCAGCTAGAGTCACTAAATAAAGACTTAGAGTACCGTCACTGCAGCACGGCGGTAAGCAGGGGCGGCCATTTTGTTGTTTATCATTGTTGCCAGATTGCCGCTTCGGCGACCTCGCCGCTAACTTTGGCCCGACCATTTTGTAAACAACGCTGTTAGCCACCCTGCGCTGCGGCGGGGATCGTAGCCGTACGGCATGGAGCCGCTCAGATGCAAACGGTACAGCTGTTGCCTTCAGTTTATGCTTTCGTCGTGCGGAGCTGAAATGCTGCGAGGCGCGGAATCCCTGGTCACTGAGTCGGTCACCGGCAGCACTCGCAGCGTCGCAGCACTAGGACTACCACAGTTGGCCGACTGAAAACGCATAAGCCACAAAATGGCAGCCCCCATGAACCGTCGCAGTGTAAACAAATATCACGTGATGCAAATTGACCAATGATCGTGGCGGCGGCCCAGAACAATAGGAGAAAAGAGTGCCGGTACTCTAAGTCTTTATTTAGTGACTCTAGTCGCAGCGAGTCGCACAAAACTCGCGGCGTTTTTAAACTGCCGAAACCGGACTTCGAACTGATGGAAAAATTCAAATCGAGATCCATTTTTAGTATCCATCCTCTGCAGGCAAGAAGCACACTAGGCACGTCTCCGCGCCAAAGGCCGCTCACATCGATAAGAGGAGGCGCGCGTGCACTGAGTACACGGGCGAAGTATGCAATGCCCACCAAATTTATGGTTCAACTCGTGATTCACGACCGTGCAATCATTGCATATACTCTGCACAGTGCTAGAACGGGTGGCTAATCGGGCAAGTTGGTATGGGCGGATTCATTTCTGCGGAGCAGCGCGCAGCGACGACAGACAACAAATGAGAGGACACACAACAAGGCTCGTTATACCCCGTCCCACGGCCATGCGCCTTCCTTACCTAATAAAGGACCCTCAAGTGAACTCAACACGTTACACGTCCAACGACTTAGCGTTGACAAAGGGTTGGCTGTGATGTGTGAGAACCGTTTTAACCATGCTCGTTTACCGAGGTGCACACTGTACACAGTTTATGCTTCGAGATCAATCGAAGGTTTCCAGCACGCTTTTCGCGCTCTTCAGGAAACCATGAATGGACAAATAAATAAGAATTCAACAGGCGGCGGCACTGACACATATCAAGCAGAGGGAGAGAGAGGTGACCACGGACTGACGAGAAAGTAAAGCGAACTGGTGGGCAACCAAGTAAAGCAAGACAGGATACCCCTTCAGCCATGGTTCCCAGAGAGGTCTACCAGCAGAGGTAGCGCATAACCACGATATTTGGCTTCCATCAGCACTGCTAGGCGTGGCCCTGAAATGGTAGGCCAACGTCGCCGCCTCACCCCGTCCATCAGTGCCTTCGCGCGGGCGTCCTTAACTAAAAAGGCACTGGGCTCGACCGGCAGTGCTTCTAATCCTAACTGTCCCGAAAGCAGCACGAGATAGGGCACTCGCGCACGCGCATGCTCTGACGACCGGGCGTTATCTCGGCGCACACACGGAGCGGAACCGACAAGACCCAGTGCCGGGGCGTCGGCGCAGCCCGCAAGCGGGGCTCGCGTGCGACCTCTCCAATGGGCAATACGAGATCAGCATGCCTCCCTCCGACACCAGCCCTCAACAGAAGAAGGGGCCTCTTCTTCCACGCGGGGAAGACGAGACGCGGCGAGCCACGTCTCCGCGATCGCGGAGCCCGATACTCCGCGGAGACTGCATGCGCGCAACGGGAGACGGCCGCCCGAATGCGGGCAGGCAGTGATGATAATAACGACAGTGCGAGATACTCAACGCCCACAAGAACGCGCACACACGCGGCTGTGGGGAAGATACATGCCGCGACCACAGTGTCACCCGCGTTAGCGTGCCGACCGCATCTGGGACCACTTCGTACACACGCACAGCGGCGCTGTTTTTGCATTTCGCCCTCCTCGCCCGCCACCGAAATTCGGTGGCCCGTGCAGACCGAGCAGGCGGAGAGGCCCTCGAGGGCCCGCCAGCGACTTCGCGAAGGGGCGCCGGCAAGGGGGCTTCCCCGCGCGCGCCCCTCGGGCGGAAGAGCGGGCCGCCGCCTCCGCCGCCACAGCGCAGCTCGGATTTCTCCCGCCGCCGACAACGATTGTCGCCCTCGGCGATGACATGCAGACCCTAGAGGGGGGCGTGTCGCACCAGGCGCGGGAAGGGAAGGTCAAGACCGCGCGCAGTGCGTGCATCGGCTGAGAGGCGAAGGCGAAGAAGGGATCATGTAGAACGAATGCGAAAAACTGATTCATTATCTTTGCCAGATCGAGGACACGAACGCCAGCCGCAGGACAGAACGCCGCCCAGGAACCAGTGTCGGGTGTCGTCCCTACGCAGACGGACGACGAGGACTGTGTCGGGAACCTTGCCCATTACTAACTGTCACAGCCATCACACGCTGAAGTTTCCTATCAGAACCCGCGCTCCCGACTTAGCCTGCGGGAGGAGCCATCGAAATGCTTCGCAATGAAATTACTATAGCACGATACAACTTAAAAATAAAAAAAGCCTCTGATAACAGCGGGCCACGGTCCGCGGCGTCCTGTGTTAATCAGCTGACCAATCACAAAAGTGAACAAAACCAATTTTTATTGTTTGCCTGCATGAAACAAGCCAGGGGCATCAAAATTATTGAGCTTATAATTTCGTCTCGTATTTAGCCTCTTGTTTAGTTAGGAAGAAAATTTTTAACAACGGTCTACTTTTTGCCATGGAGGAAATCTGTTCGGCGGTCCTGAATGTGAGCGGAGCAGGCAAGTAGCCAAGAATTTGTTTCGGGAGTGGCCCCGAGGTAATTTCTTCTAGCCGGCGGGGGGTGTGGATCAGGTGCTGGCGGTTGGCTGAGCACAGCCTTGGTTACGTGCCTGGAGCGGACCTTCACTGCAAACAAGAGCTGCATCCCACTATAAATCAGTCGACTTGGCCAAGGCAACTGGGAGCCCGACGCACCCTTGTAGCCAGGGCGCGCCTGGCTTCAGCAGTGCAACAAACGTTGCAGAAACGTTGCTACTGCACGTATTAGAAGCCTTCCTTTTAACCTTTTTCAATCACAGGTTACGCCGCGTAGTGCAAAACAAACCCAGGCCGTTCGACTGCCCCTTAACCGCGTGATCATTTAGCAACGCCGAGCCCGCACTGCCCAGTGATATGCGTGCTGCAGGTCATAATCAGCGCTGTGTAGCTTCTAGCAGCCTGCCAGGAAAGCGTGCACAAGCGCCGTGCCGGAGAATGGCAACCCTCGCCCTCTGCCCGCGGCAGTGCACGCCGTTTATACGCAAAGCCGCGCGCGTTGGATGCCCACTGCGTCGTTCACGCGCTCAGGTATAGAGGGAGAGAGAAAATAAATAAACAAACGTCAAAAGAAGGCCGAACAGAACGCACGCATCAGCCGCACCGGCCAAAGGAGCCGAGCCGCACTGCACGCGGGGATCCCGCGGAACGCAGGAAAGGCTCCGCTCGGCGGAATTGAAAGGAAACAAAAAAGAACAGAAGAGAAGCCACCGCCGCACCGCGCTCGCGCATCACGTTACGTCCGAATACAGCGCGCACGCGTCACAAGTGCACACGCACACAAAACTAAAGCACCTTGCCGGTGGTACAAACAGCGCGCGAGGGGCCGGCAAGGCGCCCGCGGCACCGCTTTCTCCCCCCGCTCACTTTCCCATCAGGCACACACACTCGCGCCGGGGACCATCATCGTCATCGCATCTGCACGATCCGCCGCCGCCGGAGCGGACCACGTCCGGATGGATGCCCGTGAGCGTGAATGCATAAATGCAATATATGCACGAAGGCAGCCGGCAGAGGTCCGTTTCCGACCCGACCGCCAATGGCGCCCTCGGCGGGCCTGCTTTTTCGGCCACCATGAGAAGCGGCCGGATTCCTTTCCGACCTTCAGCACGAAACCAGCGGCGCATGCAGACACGAACGTGGACCATAAGGTCCCCGGCTTCGCCGTTGGCAAGTCAGGCTCGACCCTCCCGGAGGCACTTACGTGTGCCTCCACTCGGGTGCAACGCGTTGAAAGTTACGGAGGTAGACTGCATGAAAAAAATACAGCCGATTTTAGCTTACTCGGTCAAATGCGAAGTATGTGCGCACGTACGACGCGTTTCATTTCACTTTCGGTTCGAGGCTAGGGTTTCAAGGTCAGGCAAAGATCGGGGAAATCGGTGACTGGGGAACTTAGTGGCAGCGCACTAGGAAAAGTTGGGACCGCTTAACGCACATTAGGAGGGCAGTGCGCAAGGATGCAAGTCTATAAAGACGACGGCTTGCAATGCACGGCGCGAGAGATAAACTTCTGATCCGATTGAGATAAGTCTGGATGAATGTTTCTCCTGTTTGAATCTGCACCAAACTCTTGGCCAATCCCCCACCGTGGGTCATCGCTTCAGAGGCAACAACCACAGCAACGAGGGGTGATCGGTTGCGGCATAGCGCTCTCGCGCAGTGGCCAGCGAAGCTGATCTGTTCGCGCCTCCGCGGGTTCGGAATGCCCGGTCGCGGCGCAAGTCGCCGCCATATTTATTTCATGCCTGCGGGTCTAGTTAGCTTCAGCCACTCAAACAGACAACGGGTTTTTCTGGAGATTGGAAGCCTTAGTGCTAGCGCACTAAAATAAAGGTAGGATTGTGACTCCGCGCTTGTTTTGAGGCCGAGTGGTCTAAGGCACGAGAAGCAATAAGAGCGCATTCAATCAAGCTCATGGCAAATGTATCATGCAATAAGCCAGCAGGCGAAGCAGTTATTTTCGATAACCACAAGAAACCCACTACTTCTTTAGGTTTGGTTTATGGGGGTTTAACGTCCCAAAGCGACTCAGGCTACGAGAGACGCCGTAGTGAAGGGCTCCGGAAATTTCGACCACCTGGGGTTCTTTAACGTGCACTGACATCGCACAGCACACGGGCCTCTAGAATTTCGCCTCCATCGAAATTCAACCGCCGTGGCCGGGATCGAATCCGCGTCTTTCGGGCCAGCAGCCGAGCGCCATAACCACTCAGCCACCGTGGCGACTCACTACTTGTTTACCGCGGATGTAAATTGGCAAATTGGTTTTTGGGGAAAGGAAATGGCGCAGTATCTGTCTCAGACATCGGCGGACACCTGAACCGCGCTGTAAGGGAAGGGATAAAGGAGGGAGTGAAAGAAAGAAAGAAAGAAAGAAAGAAAGAAAGAAAGAAAGAAAGAAAGAAAGAAAGAAAGAAAGAAAGAAAGAAAGAAAGAAAGAAAGAAAGAAAGAAAGAGGTGCTGTAGTTGAGGGCTCCGGAATAATTTCGACCACCTGGGGATCTTTAACGTGCACTGACATCGCGCAGCACACGGGCGCCTTTGCGTTTCGCCTCCATCGAAGATCAAAGAAAGTGAACGCGTAAAACGGCTCCATCTTCAGCGCAAGCGAAAAAAAAAAAGCAATAGGAGAAGGACACAAAAGCATCGGTCGACGCTGGTCGCGTGGAGAGCTCGCGCGCAAGCAGCACGCGTCCCGCGCAGCCTCCCTGACCTTCAACCGCGAGACGACATGGAGTCTTCCAACCGAGAGAGGCACCAGCAGGACGGACGGGGAAAAAAAAAAAGGCGGGACGACCCTAACCTTGACCCTCGTATTCGTGCGGCGTCCCCACATGAAAAGGTAACGGGCACAGTTACTCCCGAATGCGAACTCTACGCGGTGAACGGAAGGGCGGCCCGGGGGATCTTCACAATGGCGCACGCTCAAGCCCCGGTGTGCTTCACTGGAGCAAACGCAAGAGCGAAGTAACATGGCAATGCACAGCAAGGAG
Organism: Amblyomma americanum; assembly: GCF_052857255.1. Taxonomy (NCBI): domain Eukaryota; kingdom Metazoa; phylum Arthropoda; class Arachnida; order Ixodida; family Ixodidae; genus Amblyomma; species Amblyomma americanum. The sequence continues at coordinate 27,926,874 of NC_135502.1, forward strand.
GGAGAGGGGGAGGGGGGGGGGGGGGGGACAATAACGTGACAATGCAATGCGTGGGGACGATGACGGGAGGCGCGGTTCCTGCCTTTCTTTCTGTGCCACGCGCCTCCCCAAAGAGCACCGAGGGCCTACTCGGCACACTCCGACAGCAAGCAGCTCCGGTCCCAATAAAGAAATCGCAATAGGAACGCCGCAGGCGGGGGATACGGAACACGCGAAGGGGCGCAACACCCATTGTGCGTCACGTAACCGAGGTACTCTCGCTCTCTTTCTTTTTTTTTTTTTCTTTTCGGGAGCACAAATTCGGACGTCTTTACACGACGCCCTTTTTAGTGGTGTCCTTCAATGCTCCGGCATTCGCCATAAATTCTGACATTGCAGACAGGTCAGCGTGAAAAAAAAAAATGGGAACGAAGCTCAAGATAGAACGAAGTACAAGGACAAACAGCCTTTAGAGCAGGACGTGCAGGGGAAAGCAGCTGTAGAGATTGTTCACTCGATCATAAGCACCACTGCTTGCTTATAATTACTTGTTTCCTTGTATTCCCCGCTTGGGCTGACAGCTTCATCCGAACAATGGATAAACGAGCTCTTAGTATGCACCACAAAACACTGCGAACCGAAGGCAACTGCACCTGACACCGCGTGCGATGCGCGCGGCAGCTGTCGGGTGGCCGGGTGCGGACATTCACGTCACCCGCGCCTAGGAACGAAGAAAATGCCACTTGAAAAAGTTCATATTTAGTCGTTTATTTATTTATTTATTTATTTATTTATTTATTTATTTATTTATTTATTTATGCGAAAGCATTTCTAGGCTATGTCGGCGAAAAGGTGTCCGCAAAATGTGGAAGCCGACCGCGGCGGTCGCGTTTCGATGGAGGCGAAACGCAAAGGCGCCCGTGTGCTGTGCGATGTCAGTGCACGTTAAACATCCCCTGGTGGTCGAAATTATTCCGCAGCCCTCCACTACGGCACCTCATTCTTCCTTTCTCCTCTCAGTCCCTCCTTTATCACTTCCCTTACGGCGCGGTTCAGGTGTCCGCCCAGATGCGAGGTACTGCGCCATTTCCTTTCTCCAACAACCAATTTATTAAAATGTAAAAGATGTCGAGATCTGACAGCTACTGCGCCCTTTCCTTTCATCAAAAACGTTTCCTTTCCTCAAAACACAATGCAAGTGCCCCCAGATTTTTTTATTTATTTATTTACTTACTTATTACATCCTTAGGGCCATCGACACCAGAAAAGGGGGTGACTGTACTGCAGTACGAAATAAACAATACAAAATCAATAAATGGTAACATGAAAAAACAGTCGTTATTGGATAACGGAACTGTGGAATCCAGACGCTCCTTTCTCGAGGCAAAGTGACATGTCAATAGTAAAAGCTACACGAAAAACCGGTAGCTTAGCCATCTGCGCAAAACGTCGCAAGGTGGATAAATTTTTCTATGGCCAGTCATGGTTATAACAAACGGTGACACCAGCTCGAGCTCGCTCTAGCGGTAAAAAACGAGGACGCATTGACAGCACATACTAGACCAGACTAGCACCTCCCGGTAGTCTAGAAAATGGTCAGGCACACACAGAAATGCGACAACAAAAAAAAAGGAGGAGAAAAATGAACAGGCACTACAAGGCACTGTTCTTAATGGCCCCTACAAAAAGCAGTGCTTGCGCGTCCTCCGATGTGCTACTCTCAGCTCTTGTTTAGTACGTAGCTTTCTGTCTTTCCTTTTACAACGGCCGGTAACAATCATACCAGCAAATAACACCACTCGCTTGATCTGTCTGCAGAGAAGACATCGGCCACCGCTGTCAAAATAACGCACGAGAGTAATGCCGTAGAACCTGTGGCCTAACGCCACCATGAAAATTTGCCCTGGGGCATTTCAGCGCAGGGCCGAATGGAAAGCAACAAACGCATCATCTTGCGGATGCAAAGAGCCCACGCGTGGCAAGGAGCTTCCCTAGCCTGCGCAATCCGAAGAGCACATGTTCAGAGTCAGGAATGTAAACAATGGAAAGGCGGACGTCGTACGGGACCGCTCATGGAGCCACATCCGCGCGCGCTGCTCACTGCGCCTATCTACGATATACCTTAACCGGAAGAATCGCGTTGGCACGGTCGCACGGAGACACACTATGAGGGTTGTGATGGAAGTTGACATAAAAGCAGCCTTTGGCTGTACTCCTCCGCAGAGCTTGTTTGACAAGAAACAAAACAAAAAACAGGCGACTCGCCACGCCATTTCTCAGAGCGAATTTGAGCGGGAAAGACGGCGCTTAAAAATATTGCCAAACTGATTAGTGGAATGCTTCGGCCATCTGCAACTGGAACTGCGAGAACTTTTTGGGTTGGTGAAATTAAAGGAGCGTTTAGACAGAATAAAAACAAGAAAAAAGACCCAAAGAACCACCGATTTTGCGCGCTGAATCATTAAGCTGATGTTTTCGGCAAAGTTGGCGAAACCGAAACGCTGTTACGCGTGTGCAAAGCTAACGTCACAGTTCGGATGCACGCACCGAGCACTCCATCCTCCGAGTTCGCCTAATCATCGATGATTCACACGCTCCGAGGCAGTGTACTCGAAGACAAAGCAAGTGATCAATAACGATTTGTACATTTCTTCTTCCTAATGTGAGGTTAAGGCACGGAAAAGAGACACAATTTAAATCTATAATTTCGTGCACTGGTGACTGACTGCTCTGGGCTGCACTTTCCGTTCTGATTTCTTCGACTTAACGTCGTTTTTTTTTTTTACGATTATTTCCTCGTACAAAGAACTGGGCGTAAAGACTATGAAACAAAACAAACGTAAACAATTCGTGTTCCAAGGTAATTTAACTACCCGATTCACGGACTACGGTTTAAAAGGATCTCCTCAATGGCGCGCTGAATTTAATATAAAGGATGACGTCCTTGCAAGGCTTCTTTCGAACGTTTAACATGCTGGCCACTACTCGCTGCGACGAAAGGTAATAACCAGAACTGTTTCAGAGGTAAACACCTAAAGGTCAAATTCCCTTCGAAAAAAAAAAAAAAGTCGACACTAACGGTATCCATTCGACACATGAATGACTTCGAACCGTGAGTATATTACTTCTACTATGAGCCAGCCGCGCACCATACCTAGGTGGCAGACACCACGAAAACGTAACTACACAGAACTGCGGACAGCAAGAATGCCGAGAAACCATCTCCACACCAAAGCGGGCGGCACGCCGACAAGTTCATCATGCTTCATGAAGCTCCTCTCCAGTGTCAACAGAAAAAAAAAAATCTGCAGTTAACCATTCCGAGAACGCCGCACTTCAGCAACGGGACGGCGCCAAGCGCACGCCCCAACTTCGCGCAAATCGATTGAGTCGAGCACGGCGACTGAGCACATGTCTCGTTTACGTTCCGCACAGTTCGCTATTTCATGCGCTCGCGGCACGAGATAAGATGACAGCTCACAGGCAAATGTTTGAGCGGTGAGTGACGCTTCAAAACCGGTGGCTGTACTCTATCAAGTGTGGACTAGCGCAGACAAGAGCAACCATCGAGCGGTGAGCACACGCGCATATCGTCCCGGCGAGTTGCCGCTCCGGTCGCACGGTTATCACGCCCGAATGGAAGCGCCGCCAAGCGCGGCCCCCTCGCGGTGTCAGTGTCCAATAGCCACCACGCCCACTTCACGGCGGGTTGCATTGTATGCCCCGGCCTCCGGAGCAACTTGGCTCCGATCGGATCAGGAGGCACGAATAAAATAAATCGCTCACCTGTCTAATGCCCAGCCGACGACGCTGGGTCCGCCATCTTGAATAATCTAACGAGCTCCGGAAGTCGGCTAAGAACGGATATCACCGGTTCTTGTTTTGAGCACTATAATAAAAATTTCACTGCGTAACCTTAACAACTGGTGTCACTTCCTTGATGCTAAAAACTATTGGTGTCTCCCAAAAATAAAGTTCCAAGCCTGTCAAAACTTTATGCGAAGTTTCGCCAAACTTTTGTGCCCTTCCACTCGCTCCCCCCCAGAAACCGAAAACGCCTTCCTCCATGACGCAGAAGCACGCCTACGTACTGTGCGCAGCCTTTGTTGATTTTTTTTTCTTTCTTTTAATGTCTTGTCGGTATTGCTGTTTCGTTTTTGTTTATTTTTACGTGCCGCGGCTGGAAGATATCTCTGTAGGCCGTGTTTGCAACTATTCATTCCACCAGCAACACGCTTCTTAGCCAATGCAAATGTGGGGCGTTTCTATGAGCGGACGAATCAAGTTTCGACGATACGTTGGGCGCGAGATCACTGGCGTGTTGCAGCCAGTTACACTGGCCCGCTGCGGTTTTTGTGTCGCTGATGAGCTGACCGCCGATGTGCTCATTAATTGTTAGCTTTGAATCGGTGAATAGTGGCGCTCCAGGGCGCACTCTTTTTGCATGAAGCACTGAAGTCTTAGCCTCGTGACGGTGTACGAAAACAATGCGCATTGGCTAACTTGTTGCGCCCGTCAATTACCTTTTTGTGCAGGGTTTACTCTAAGGCATCTTTTCTTCCTTCTTACCGATTTTACGGTGTGTAGCTTTCAGGCTATCGATGAGTTTAAATATTCATTATTTTACATGCGATTCGTGTCCTTGTTTTGCATGCACCTCTAGCCGCTTGCAGAGTGCGGCAGTGGTGACCAGACAGCACCGTTAGGCTTCTGTTCTAAATAACCATGCCTCATTATGCCCGTACAACATACCCGACGCTAATGGCGAATATATCTTTATTTATTCTGAATTGCAGTATGCTGTGCGCGTCTAGTTCGCAGTACGTGACGCTTTCGCTAAAACCGTTTTGTTTTGGGGCATCATTTTGATTACATGCGGTGAGCAGCGCACGATTAGTAGTGGTTAATGATGCCAAATTGTTCCAATATGTTCCAACTATTAAAGATACCCGGCAAGCATGCCTTTTGTAGCATTTTAAGGGCTCCGTGCTGAAGGCCATTGAATAGGTGACGTTACTTGTATTTTTCTTTTAATTTTTGTGCTTGTATTACCAGCTATTCGAACATTATGCTGCATAGTGAACACTGCAACGGAATTAACCATTCTGATGTTGCTACTAAGGGCCGAGGGTGAGCAGGGCATCATGTCATCCATTAGAAAGCCTTGCGTTTCGCACCTGTACCAGTGTCATGTTGTGGCAATTCCTGCAGGCTTCCTTGCTGTTCGACGATGTTATCTCAAAGTGGTACTGTTGTTTAATGTAGGTACTTAAAAATAAATACAACCAAACATAACAGCAAGTACCTGCCTCCTTACTACTGGATTATAGAAAGAATAGAGTAGCTGCTAGGCTTATTGCATTAGCCACACCTACAGAACTGTTGAACATCCTTGAAGTGCAGTAGTGAATACATCTACATCTATAATTAAATATAAAAATGAGGTTAGTTACTTTGGCACCACATTAATGGTTCAGCAATTAAGTGCTGGTTTTGTTGGTGCTTCTTTTTGCCTGTATCATACATTTTATTCCGGTTCAGACTTCCATGAAGAGCAACAGTGTGTGATGAGCAATTTTATTGTGAACACAAGCTTCTCGCAAGGAGAGCCTGTGTGAAGGGCATTGTAAGTCAAGTTGCGAACTATACTGCAGCAGTGGCTTAGTGGTTTGAACATCAACCTTGCATACAGGAGGCGCGAGGTTCGATCCCCAGTGCCACCGGGTGTCTCCTGGTGATACAATGTGTTCAAGCATTTGCCTGGCCTGGTGCTCGGCTTAAGTGGGGTGAAATGCTAGGTAAATGTGTCTTTAACCCCACCCTGTGCAGACCAAAACCCCGTTGTGCCATATCGCTCTTTGGCCCAAGATGCCCTTGCACCGTAAAAAAATAATAATCGTCCCATATGTATGAAACATTCCATTATTACTTTTTCTATTACATTGACAAACTCTCTTAAAAATACAGTCTCTGAACTTCACGTCTACCCGAGTCAGGGCAGCAGCCTCGGATTTCTATATTATATTCTCTCCCGGTATGGTTGGTTAAAGCCCTTTGTCTAAAGGTTTTATTTTTTTCCAAATTCAAGGGGTATAAATCTGACACTATATTCAGAGTCCAAATTCGAGTACAAATTGGGTTATTTTCACTAGTCTTTGTGTGGTACATAAATTGCTACATTTCTTGCTCATAAATTTCTTAAACAATATAGCAGTCTTGGTTCCATCATTAAACTGTTTCCCAAATCAGACATTTCTCTTCTTTTCTCATTAACTACAGCTATGCATACCAACCCATGTGCAGCACCTCCGCGTCTATGCTAGGCCTGCTCGCCTTTGTCCTCTGCAAAAATAGTCATTCAACATCCAGTTATTTTACAGACACTGCAGCCTTGAAGACCCTGTCTGCCTTTTCTGTTCATCACTAGCTCTGTCTCACAGCTGTGGAGAAGGTTGCCGTTTGCACATGTAGTGCACAGACAGCAGTGCTGGTAAAACGCTTTGATAGTATGCATGTTCTGGCTAGCCTCTTGCTTCTGAAGCATACTTTTTGAACCTATCTTCAGAATAAGATAAGCCACAGATGACAATTGGAGCGCTAGAAGTTTAAAATAATAACTAAGAACACTGCTCTAGATTAAGCACAAAAGATTTGCTTGTTCCCTTGTGGCACCTTTAGCTTTGTGCTGCGGTAAATTACATTTTCTTAAAAGCATGCTTTTTGGTTGAAGTTAGGTTTAACCTGATTCTTCAGGAATTTCCTTGGGGTGCAGGAATTGGGTGAACCCATGTTTTACCCAAAAATGAAGGGCCCTAGGTATATTGTGGTGTGGTACGTATTGCGTGGTGGTATAGTGTTCACAAGCTGCACATCACGAAAGATGCCATAGTAGAGGACACTCGATTGATTTTGGCCACCTGGAATTAATATGACAGTGATCATAATACAGTGCTCAGAATAGACGAGCATTTCATTTTGTTCTTAAAAGCCATATGTATCAAGCATCTGAACAGTGGCAGTTACACTGTTATTTCTCCGACTACGACAACACGTAGCCAGTCAGAAATTTAGTACTCGTTAATGGTATAACAATTTCGCTTTCTGTAACACATCCAAGGTACTCATTGCAACACATTTCACACTAAATATGAGTTGCGTTTACCATGTTTTCGTCCTGGACTGCCATGTTCTTGTTCAGTAATGGAACTGAAAGATGTTAACATTTGAATGAGTCTCTGCTTGCTGTCATAGAAGGATGAGAGGAACTCTTCATGATACCATTCACCTACTGCATCCGTTGCCTTTCCGTTGAACACTCAGCACTTGCCCTATAAAGATTACTTTGTGTTGGGAAACAGGCAGGAGGTGGCGGCACCAGGTCCAGCTTTTAAAAGGATACCAAGGACAATGTTCGCCTAGGTCATTACATTACAGCTTTCTAAAGACAAAGATGCTACCTTCACTGAAAACAGAGCTTTTCTAAGCTAGAAAAGGCCAAGAAATTAAATACAGGTGTTGCTATCACTGGCCATATTCGCAAGTAAACTGCAGGGCGTCGACAGTCTTTTGGGCATGGATCCCAGAGGTTAAACTACTCTGACATAGACTTCAAAAAGCTAATCATGGAATCCTTTTCAGTGTAGACGTCACAAACTTGAATTGAGTGGCGGGAAAATTTTTCAGTGCAACTTTCTTAGCCATGACTGAATTTTTTGCTGCCGGACAGATATCAACGTAGCCAAAAAAGAGCTATAGTATCTATTTTTGCCACAAGCGAGAATTTGGTGCAGTTGCACTCGGGGTCCCTTTAAGGTCGGCGAGTGAAAACAGCCATCCTTTCTTTTACGATGGCACATGCATACTGGTAACAAAAGTGCTGCACTGGCAGTAGAAGTGCACCGACTACACGAAAGAATTGCGAGCTCCTTGGGCTATAGTTATAGGGGTTTAACGTCCAAAAGCATCTCAGGCTATGAGGGATGCCATAGTGAAGGGCTCCGAAAATTTCAACCACCTGGGATTCTTTAAAATGCACGGACATTGCACAGTACACGGGCCTCTAGAATTTGCCTCCATCAAAGTCGACTGCAGCGGCCATGATCGAACCCAAGTGTTTCGGGTCAGCAGCCGAGTGCCATGACCACCGAGCCACCGTGGTGGTTACGAACTCCTTGAGAAAGAAGACAAATCACATTTTCATTTGAACTTAACATATTTCAGTTAAAGCCCAGGAGGTGAAAGTTATTGATCACCCTCATGCATTCAAGCTCGAGACGTGCAACAAACAGTACATTAGAAAGAGGGGTGCAAATGAGATGGGCATGCCCATGTTTCTTACTGGTGTCTGTTGCACTTTTTTACTTTGATTGTGTGGCTAACTGGCTAGTAATTATAACCTTCTAAACCCCTCATTTTGGTTTAAGCCAGTGAGGCAGCAAAGACAAACACGATATACAATCATCGAACATATAAAGTCGCTACATGGTAATGCTACCTTGTGGCTGTGTCTGCCGCAGACCCCAAAATCTTGTTTTACCTCTCAGTACTGTTTAATTAAAGTAGCTACAGACATCACCTGGCAACATATATATCAATATTTCACTACTTGACAGCAATTTTTAGCACATGAAAATATACTACACAGAGCAATAATATGCATCATGTCCTGCTTTTTATAGACAAGTCATATTGTTTAGCTATAAAATTCAAAAGAAAATGCAGAGGCACAATATATCAGAACACAATATTTTAATAGCCATAACTTGAGGAAATCAGAAGCACTAGAAAACAAGCAGACTAGAAGTCGTAGAAGAGCCTTGCAAGGCCATATCGAATGCCGAATGCAACCACACTTGAAGCAACCTGGAAAGAATGGTGCAAGATGGCATTTTCAGGTGATTGTAAGCACTATAAGACAGCAAAAAATACAAAACCTACAGTAAGTACAAAAGTACTACAGAAGGCAGAAAGCGTAAATGACCAGTAGAAAATATTGCCACCATTTCAGTCTGTATTATAACTACAAAAATGCTTCTGCTTGGTGCACACAGCCACTTGAACCTCATGTAGTCAGAAATTGAAAGCATTTGATGAAAAAGGTGAAACGTGGAGACGCTTGAGACGAACAAGGCTGTGCCTTAGTCTGGTTTCACTGAATTCGGACATCACTGTAGTTACTAATTTGTTGTGTTCTGATATCTGCACAGTGGCACTGCTGACCATTTGATGCTTCTTGTCCACAAGAAAATGCCAAGAATACACATAATAAAGTACTGGCATCTCTGCATGTGTCCTGCCTGGCAGATTTTGCTTAAAATACTGGCACCTGAAAATATATCCGAACTAAACTTGACTCGTCTGGCAATGGTTCACCTGCTCATCATCAGTTAACAGACAACGAAGCATCACAGTTTCAAGCTGTGATCAACAAACTAAAGCTTCATATACCTGATGCAAATTATACTGAAGTCCTAGCACAGTTGCATATTCTCAACCAGAGACTTTTGTTTCAGTATGCTGATGGCACAAGGGTATGTACAAACACAAGTCATGCAACCGCGCTGTCAAGATGAAGTGGCAAATGCCAGATTTAGAGCACTCTAATCAGGTTGCACACTTTGGTATTAGAACTACATGTGCTAAAGTGGTTAATGGCAAGTTGGCAGATATATCACGAGAATACTGGATATTTGCAACATACTGTATGCTTCTGGTCCCAAATTCAGCTGCATTTAAAGTACAGCCCCCATCAAAAGTATAGAGACCAAGGGGTTTGGTTCTAAGCAGTTAAGCTGTTTAGAAAATTTAGCAGTCCAAAGCTTGGGAAGAGTGAGGACGCAAAGCCATTCCTATTTCAAGAAATTACGGTCGCTAAGGATGCATGACGAAGCAGACAGCAGGCCTCACAAGCAAACCCCTTGAACCGTATACTTTTGACGGGGGGTGTACATATCCCGCTAGATAACTACATGAGCCAGTACGCTTGGGAAAAGAAACTCAAGGGACTTCTTTGTCCATCAAGTTGCAAGTGCCCTCAAAATGCATAATGACTGGCAAAATTTTACAAGGTTGTGCCTCTCAGTGTTAGGTGAATTTCTGCCCAATAAACGCGAGGACTGTTCGATTTGGCTGCACTCACTGAAGCAGTTCAAGAAGTGCAGCGCTTTCGTGCATTGTGCCAGTGTCGCAAGCACCCATTGCACCCCCATATTTATTTTGCATAATTGCGCATCCAATGCAGCATAAGTTATTCGCTGACTTCCACTCTCCGAAGTGGAAGTGGAGCTGAAGTGCAGCAAGATGGTGGCGCCCATGCATACGTTGTAAAAAACTGCAACTGCCATGCAGCTCTCTCACAAGACGAGGTGGATAGTTGTTCGTGGCATGTGGCATCAAGACTGTAAGCCTCTGCAGTCAGCATTTCAGTGCATATATGTAAATCATCAATGTGTAATATACATGCAATTCCTTTTTCAGGGAAATGACGATTCCATGGGGCTGGTTAATGTCGATACCTTGCCGCGGTTGGCGGCTTGAAATTTCTTCATGCAGTTTGGCTGCAGATGGTGACACTGTGGTGAGCAGGCAACCAAGCTTGCAATCAGCAATTTGTTTTCGAATCCAAGCTGCATTTGAAATGCCTGAACCAGCCCTGCACACTTCCGGTGCCACCAATGAACTTTACAGAAATGGTGCAGCGAGCACAGCCGAATCTATGAACATGACAGAAACGCTTGCTTTGATCTCTGAATAAAAAATTCCTCTGCATTTACCCCACTTTTAAGGCTCAAAGCTCGTTTGCAGCCAAATAGACTTAAGCCAACACCGGCGCTGCTTGTCCATAAATGTAGTTAAGAGAAATGCCTCGTTTGTGTTAGTAACTCAATAAAATTAACCGTCACTCATTAAGCCAAGCCAGTTCACCTTATTTCGGCAGAGTCAACCACAATACCATATACAACCCCCACCCCCTTAATGAGCAGGATTTTGCGGATTAAATTCATGGCTGCTTTGGCCAAGTTAAAGTAGGGACGAAAAACAAAAGCACCTGTTTATTGCAGAGTATGCATTAAAAACCAGAATTTGCCTAAACAAATATGCTCTTCCATAGGGGCGTTTAACATAATATAGTGATATTTTTTTGGTGGTTAAGGCATACAAAAGGAGACAATCTTGGAACATACGGCTGCCCATCGAGCAATCAAACAAAGGTCCTTCTCCAGCAATGAGGCTTCAAATGTCCAGTCGCAAGCGGTAAGCCAAAACCGAGCAGATGTGGAACGACTTTTGGCAAATCTGACAGCGTGTGGTCACTGCACTTTGGTAGGCAAATGCACCCGTGCAAATGAAGCATGTGTCAGGTGTCACAACATTGCACCAAGATTGTCGCAGTAGTGCAGCCCACTGCTGGATTTTGTGCTATAGAAGCTGAGAGAACAGTTTTCTTCATTCCTCTTCAATCACTGAAAAGTGCCATTTAACTTCTCTCATATCGCTCAAGGTGGCCGGCTGTGTGCGTCCGAAGTTACTTGGATTGTTGCACTCTGAGTAACGCTGATTAAACTCAGTCTGCAAATGAAGTAGTAAAGATTCCGCAGTTGCATGTGTGAGTGTTCAGAACATCCGAAATATTGCACATTGTTTACTATGCACTCCCTCCGAGGAATTTTACAAATTCGTATCATCCCGAAATTCGTATCAACCATGTTCGTATCATGGAGATTCTACCCTTGTTACAATGATGCCGATGGCAAGACAGAAAGCATCAAGGCAAGTAGTAACCAGATGAAAATTTAGTGCTACTCCCAGATAGATGGCATGGAAGTAATAGTTGGCTGGCAATTCAAATATAGATACTTAGCTGTAAAGTTTATGCAGTTCTGTAAGTGCTCACTGCATACTAACACAAGGATACACAGCACCTGTTCTGATGAGGCTCAGCTATAAAAATTTCAATATATATTTGGCAATGATGCTGACATCGCTGCAATTAACAAGTCGTACGCTAATGCTGTACAGGCACTTTGTTCGGTACTTGGAATAGGTGAAACTATCATCCAGTGACAGCAAGCTGGTTTTGCAGCAGGCCCACTAGGAACAGCTTTGGAACAAGTGCTTATTCCCATTACGCTTGGTTCAACACAATGAACATTAATACTAGGAAGAATTGAAATCAACTCAACTCAGGGCTGCACATTAGCAGGATGATGATGCGCGCTGTGTACATTAGACTGGTTCTAGTACTCCACAACATTCAGAGTGTTCTTGAAAGCAGCGTACCAAAGGACAAAAACTTGGATAACTCTTGCATGACCTCCACGATGCTTGTGCTTAGCATGCAAAGAGTATAACTAAAGAGAAAAGTAGGTCTGGCTAAAGCTTACCGACTGGCTCAAACTATTAACTGTTGCAAATAAAGAAATAAACATGAAAAGAAGCTGGTTTTGGTTTTTTTGGGTTTAACATCCCAAAGCGACTCGGGCTATGAGGGATGTCATAGTGGAGGGCTCCCAATAATTTCGAACACCTGGGGTTCTTCAAAGAAGTGTGTCATTTGTTCGTCCTTGGTGTTTTTACACCAGTTACAGTGCACATCTAAAACAATAGTGATGACAAAATGAGCCTGCTCGCCTCAAATCACTTTCAGCGGGAACACTGCGTCTTAGCCACTGTCCACACAGGCATGCAAGCTCACTAGAAGGACTGCCTGAACCAATACATGTGCATGCATGTCACCACTGCTCTTCTGTGAATGCTACCTTCCTGCAGTATATAAATGTGGCATGGGCCATGTTGTCCTCTGAACAAAACAAGGCAGATCTGTTAGGCTGAAGAGACAGCCAGCATCAATTGTGGAAGTTTTTCTTTTCTTGTTTTTCTTTTTTAAAGCAGAGATTATTGCCTCGAAGCACAAAAGGAATCAGCTGCATGGGCAGGAAGTGGTTTGTGGAATGAATGAGGCCCAGAGATCCAAGTCTGGTGAGGTTTTTGTCTCACACTTCAGAACATCCAATCGAACTACAGCATAACTTTATAAAGCAAAGACAACATGCAGAGGGCACTGCTATCATTTTCTTTTTTCACATTTCTTAAGCAACAAAAAATCATGAGCTATTTGCTATCATGGCCTTTAAATCTTGATCCTTCTACTCTCTGGAATTTGTTCCACCCATGATGCTATGGTATTGCCCATAGATACAAGAATCCGTGGTGTCAAACCCATTTCCCTTTCTATTTCAACTATGCTCACCAAATTCATGTCAAAACAGAAGACAGACTTCAGGTAAAATCCACCGAAGCATCCTTCTTACTAGTTTAATCAGAAATTCCTTTCGAGTTGGGCAAAGAAGAGTGTGCTAAGATAGGGCCAGCTGCAAAATTGCCAACCACATTTTGGAACTGCACCTCTGGCCCAGTTACCAACCCCTTTCACTAATCACATGATGCTTGTCTGTTCAGCACCGCAGGCACCAGACAACCCACCTGAATAGCGAGGAGCACAGTGGTGAGCGACTGCTCATGCCGTTTTCCGCCCCACACCAGCACTAGGTTGATGAGTGTGAAGTTGCTGCATTCCACCTCATCACTTCCTTCCTGGTGCACCGGCTTGCACTGCACCACACCCAGAGTCCTGTAGAGGTACAGCACCAGTCGTCCCAGGGCACTGAGCGAGGACACCCGGAATCGTACTGTGCTCGCTTCCATTCTGTCATCTTCCACACAGTACCTGAAAGAGGTAGCAATGGCAAGGGTGAGAAAACACTGCCAACTCAGCAGTCATCCAGCAGCATGCATGCGGGCAGTATAAAAGCACAACCATGAGCAACCTCTTTCCTCTAAGCAGCGACGCCTGAAAAAATTTCTGAACCTATGCCAATCCAGACACTGCTCCAAAAGAAAAGTTGCAAGTGGTGGCATAATGCCACTTGGCAAATTGCAAAGAACTAAATGTGTTATTGCAATGCACTCGATTCTTGAGCATTCAAACCTGAAAGAGCCACCAATTCAATTCCGCCATCGAGACCTTCCTTAGAGCAACTCTCATGACAGCAGAGATGCACAAATCTTGAGTGTGGAGCGAGAATCGCAGTAACGCTCAAAGCTGCACATGGGCTAAGAGGGACGCTGTAATGGAGGGCTCCTGATTAATTTAAATTTAGACCACCCAGCGTTCTTTAATGTGCACCGGCATCACACATCACATGGGCATTTTTGTATTTCACCTCACCCACCGAAATGCAGCCTTCAGAGCCGAGATTCGATCCCACATCCCTGGGCTCAGCAGCCAAACGCCACAGCTGCTGAAATACTGCGGCAGGTTCTGCCACTACGAACAAGCCTGGATGGAAACTGAGCATTCTCAGCACCAAAATCACAGAAGTGCTATAATCTTTTTATTTTTTCCAAATGGCTCTCAGCAGCCATGAAAGGAGCTACGGGCAAACAAATAATTTTGTCTTGGCTCAGCCAAAATCTTTAATGATCTGCAGGATTTTTAAATACCCCACAAGTTACTGCACAAATAACGGTGGACTACATGAACAGCCAGCTCACACACACTCCCACTTGTTTCTCTAATGAGTCAAGGCCTTAATCATAATGCAGCATCCCAGGGGGGCTGCCCCATACAGATATTGTGAATATGAGTACGATCACTTAATTTTTTCCTGAAACAGGTGACACTAGGCAGTACTGAGTAGTGAGCAAATATTTCAGTGCAAAGCCACTTGTAGCTGCAGTTGCAGTTCTCGGGTTTCAGCAGTGTCTGTGTGAAGTGAGGCCTCAGAGTAGCAAGTGCAACTGGCTCAATGGGTCAGTGGACACCTCAATCGCACTGTGGCGTCCATCCACAAATTGAGGCAGTTATGCACCTTTCCTTTTCTCAAAACCACTCTGTTGATTTTATGGAAAAGAAAGATGCGTAATTGGCTCCCTGAGTCAGGGGACAAATCGCACTTTGAGGTGTGTGGCAGTGGTGCTGTCCACCTGCAAAAAACCATGCACAATATGCTAAACGGCCAGCCATCTTCTTTACTTTTCTTTTACAACCACTAAGCTGAGCACAAGAATGCTGCCCATTGATTTCTTCCCTCTCTTCTTTTTCTCTCAGCTGTGATTCAAAAGTCTCCACAGCACTGTGGACACTGCTGCCAGGAATGCAATAAAGTATGAAACACTGAAACTGCTGTATAACGCCACGTTGCAGTCACAATAAAATCATCACCACTGAAATTTACTGTTGAGTTTTTGCTGCTTTCTTTGTTTCTTTTGGGCATTTAGGGCACCTGCTAGATACATATACCAAATGTGTTGAATACTTGGCCAACATTCTCACTCTGATCCCTGGAAGCATACAAAGATTGGCTACAGCAGCAGCAGCAGTTGGAGTGCTTAGTATCAATGAAAAGTGCAGCTGGACCAGCTGGCAATGAGCGACGCATGTATCGCAACCAGAATGCACATGACCTGCGATGTTGCAGGTAAGGCTACAGTAATTCCTAATTTTCAAAGCACACCAGTTCCACAACAATATTTCTTTCACTTGACTGCTTCAAAGAGGTTTATCAGTATGCAGCATTTTTTATGGTTTTATGGGGTTATGGGGGCCCAAAGCGACTCAGGCTATAACAGACGGACGCCGTAGTGGAGGGCTCCGTAATTTGGACCACCTGAGGTTCTTTAATGTGCGCTGATATCACACAGTACACGGGCCTTTAGCATTTCACCTCCATCGAAATGTGACCGCGTGGCCGGGATTGCACACGTGTCTTTCCGGTCAGCAGCTGTGCACCATAATAACTGAGCCACCGCAATGGCTGCACATTGCATTTTGTCTTTAAGTGTAGTGCACCTAGAAAAACTGGTATATGTAGCTGTAACAACACCCATGTATTTTATAAAAAAGAGGAAAATAAGCACAGCCAGTGTGAATGCACTTTCTGTTGCACATGAATGCTACAATTGCTTCTGCTGTTTCAGCCAACTAGTAGGTGCTTACAGGGGTCAGTCCTTGTCGGGATTGAGCTTCTTGAGCGAACCGAGTGCGCATCCGCTGCTGCTGTTTCGTTTGTTAGAGACCCCTCTTAGGGTGTCACTGAGCGGAATGTAGAGAGCCGCATTGCTTGCCGTGCTTTCTAAGGAAAGTTCTTTCGAGAACCGCAGTAAATCACCCTCCCTTCCATTCTTTGGGCTTTGACCTGGGTCCCCCCCCGAGTGACATTTGCTGGGGCGGGGGTTTTGTTTCAGCAAGATGCCGTCTGAGCGGGAAATGAAAGGAGAGCTCGCCACCAACTCGGGCAGCGGAAATGTGCATACAGTTTCGTTCCCCGGTGACACGTCTTTTGCCGGGGGACCAGGAACATGGGTGGTTTAAAACGAGCACCTAGTATGTATGCTCGAGTCCAGGCCTGAACGGAGTCGTGTCGCCCATCAGTGAAGCACTGATGCACTCCAGATCCGGGAGGGCCTGATTTGGCTGGTTCTCCGTCATCGCCGGCCATTGCCAGTGATGATGCGTGATGGGCCATCGACATGCAACCTGTACCATCAAGGTTGCTCCTCGCATTCCTCATCCTCCCTGGTGTTGTGTCGCATGCGATGTAACCCTCTGCTTGGCCCTGCGGCATGCGACCGCCGTTATCTGTGCCGTCACGCCTGTGTGTAGTCTTTGATTTACGCACGCGGCACCCTCGGGCCCGCTTCCGGGTGCTGCGGCATATCTACAGGTTGTACCGAGGTCTGGGGATTATTGCAGTGTTCAGTAATGCAGCTTACTGTATAATAAACAATTGTGCTCTCTTAATAACTAGGCCTTCCTTCTTTCAGAGCAACAACATAGGTGCGCGGCAAACGTTGGCTCACCGAGCGCACCCCTCGGATTGATGCTATGGCGCAAATCTGCCCGCGGTCTTTTGGCCACTTTTCGGCATCCACGAGACCGCGGTTTTCTGGCATCACAAAGCGTCATGAAAATTTTATTTTCATTTGGATTTTATCACTGGGGACACCAGTGATACGACTGCGACCGATTTGGACGCGCTTCCGTTCGCATCCGCTGTAAACTTCTGGGGGCGCTCTGCACTCTCTTGGTACCCGTTCCTAGGCAGGTCATCGGTCGTAGGTTTGGTACTTTTGTGGCCTGTTCTGTGTCTGCCTGAGACTAATTCCTCGGCAGTATTAATTTGTCACTGCATGCGCAAAGGGGTTGCCGCCACCACGGCGATGCCTCCGCTCGCCACTTCGCTCTAAGTGGGTCAAGTTCTTCGTGCGCTTTGAGTAATGCGGCTTAAAATGCATGCGTTTGGGTCGGGACCGGAAGAAATTTCGAATAAAGCGATATTTCGAGTAAAGCGATTTCGTTATAACGAGGGATTACTATGCAGTTGCACAAAGTTTTTTTAAACCCCCCCTCGTAGCGCCATAGAACCTAATGCAAACGCCCTTCAGTTTAACGAAATTCAGTGCAGTGTGCATTTCAGTTCTACGAAGAGTTTCCAACGTGCCATCCCATGTCAACTAGGTGATACTGAGCATTTCAACAATTACAACCCTCCCTTTTTGCTGCGCTTTTTTACATTGAGAACCACGCCGACCACGCTCCATTACCACATTACGAAACTACAGGAAGTGGCTCGTGCAGCGCATTCTGGTAAATTTAAGAATGCAGAATCCTGAAGCGATTAATGTGCGGCAGCCAGCCGAAATGCTCACAGGAGCTTGATGGAGTGTGAAACCAGCAACGATAGTGAGTTGCTGGCAAAAAGCAGGTCTGCATGCAGCAAACTGGACTGCTGTGGACACCAATCTCTTAAGCATGGCACTGATGAAGAAAACAGTGAGCCAGGTGGCTGACCGGAATTTCCAGAAGAATACTAGGTGCAGATAGCCCTTTGTCTTTTGAAGAGTATGCCGCCTGTGACACCCTGGGGAAGACAAATGCTGCACTCACTACGGAAGATACTATGGAGAGTTCATTACCTGAAGAAGGCGAAGATGATAAAGATTCGACCAGTCATGATGAAGTGCCAAAAATATCTGCCAAAGAAGCACTAATCGCCCTGGAAAAAGTTAAAGCCTTTGCTGCCCAGCAGACCGCTATGCCGGAGAAGGTCCACGAGTGCTTAGACACAGTGCTTCAGTTCACAGCTGCTGCAGTCCTAAGTGGGAAAGTGCAGCAGAAGATTACAGCGTTCTTTGCAAGGTTCTAATTAGCGGAACTTGAGCATAGTGACAAATAAATGGGTTGATGTACGATTTGACCACCAGATTTTTTTTTTTATCTAATGGCAACAAGCTGCCCCACACTTATTTCAGGTGAGTGAACTTTCACTTTAATAAACTTTTGCCTGGGGTCCCTTGAAGTTTGTTCAAGTGAAGTTTCTGTGTATTACAAACACAATCACTTCTGAGAAGACCGATATCAATTTTGTGGAATAAGTGTGATGAGCCTACCTACCGCTGCCTGTTTTTTCACTTGCGTGTTCCTATCCATGAATTTTTCATGTAATTAGTAAATGACTGCAGCATTAGCTATGCCATCCGTTCAGTTTAGTCAGCTTATAACATACATTCCACACACACAGAAACTTCATTCACCCGCCCACTATTGTGCAATAATACGCTGGCACTGTATCTCGTGCTTTCAGTGCCATCAAGTTTTATGGCAACTTGCTTAACTATGACCCTGTCATGTCAGAAGGAAGTCAATGAGGTACCTCGGTAATCGGTGCCTTGGGCACGGCACAAGGTGGAAGAGTTGGGGCACGCTGTACAGGAAGTTGAACACTTGGGGCAAGAAGAAGAGCAGCATGGTCTTGCTAAAGTGGCCCAGGATGCCAACCACCGCAAAGGTCATGCCCGCAAAGTAGCAGAATGTGTCACCCACAAAAACCTGCGATGGGTACCTGCAGTAAAGAAAAGATCACCAGATGTTCAAGCTGTACAAAACTGCACAGTTTAAATACCATGCAGCTGGCAGTGACACACCATTGGCTTAGGGCAGTGTTCAAATTGCCTCCATAGTGTTCATTTTAGACACCCTAAGTAGCACTGGGCCTTAGCTCCCAAACGCCTGTTCGCACAACGATGCGTGCAGGCATGCCAGACTTTCCCACTGCTTGCGACAACAAAATGCACCTGAGCAGAAGGGAACTGCACAAGTCTAAATTCCTCATGCAAGAGCAGCACAAGCATGTGCATGATTGCAGCAGTGATGCCTACACAAGCTGCCCCCGTCAGTCTTGAGCTCTACATGAGCGTCACTGCTGGTTTTGTTGGCCAGTACACTGGCAGCAAGCCTTAAAATAGAAATAGCTGTGAGACCAGAAGCCCTCTCACTTTTAACTCTGTTTAGCTCAGTTCAGTTAGCTGGCTAAGGAAGCTTTCTTGGGTTCAGGCTGGCTTCAGAGAAAACATATGCCGGTAAGCCCGGCTGCAGGCTTTCAGGTCAATTTCAATGCTCTAGCTTGCAGCATGGTACAGGGCAGCTCAACACCAAGACGGAAACACCTCTGAAATTTTTTGTTGCCTTTTTAGTTTGCTGACAAGCAAAGTATACCTTTTGCAAAACACCGATTCCTTGTGCACTACCCACAGCAGCATTTTCTGCTGGCAGTCTCTGCAAAGCCAACTGTCACATTTTGTTATGCCTTCAGGCATGTGCCATTCCATGCCTTTTATGCGCCATAATGAATCTTCTGCTGACCCCCTTGAGCAAAATGACATGCTGACCCAGGTACACCAAAAGCCTTGCTGGCTAGATATGCGCAGTTGTCTATTATTACGACTTATTACATTCCATTTCCCTGTATGGGAAATTTAAGTGATACCTGCCAGTTATATTCAGGCCAACCTACTCCCATTCCGTGCATTAGCCACTGGTAATGCGGCCAGTTACCTTTACTGGCCACAGTAAGCGACCAGCCTGTGCAAATCTTAACTGTTAGCCAACATGCTCTAGAGCCTTTCCAGTACAAAAATCTCATGCCAGCCCAGCGCACTCACCATCAGGGGTACAGTAGTGGCATGCATTGCAGGCAATAAAACACAGAGGTAAAACGATGAGCAAGCAAAAATGACAGTAATATGAGCAATGCTAAATTTCCAGCTTTGCTGAATTTGTTGGTTATTTTTCAGTGCAGCTGCAGTTCAGCTATTAGTGTTCCTACTTTGCTTTGTTGTAACATAGCTTATTTGCATCTACTGTCAGCACCAAGTGAAACGCAAAAAGGATAACTGTAGTGCAAAAACAATAACACAAAAATATTAGCTGCTGGAGAAGAAATACAGGCCAGATTTGTTACCACTTCCACAACAGCCTTTGCAACATAGAAGAGAATATCAAATGAGCTAGTGTTCAGAGACTCAGATCTTTTCACTTTGTTGTTAGCTTAACTGTCTTGTTCGCACTTCATTCATTCATTCATTCATTCATATTTTTTATTCGTACACCGGAGTGTACAGGAGGCCAAGGTAAAAGCCGTTCTACGACAGCTTGAGGGGTCCCTGGCCCCCAAATAGTGGCAGCAGAAAGCATAAACACATCAAGAAGAAAAGATTACAGCCTTATGCTACTTGTATGTGAGCATGTGCAAACATAGAAATATTATACAGAGACTATACAGAGAGATTATATACACAGAGATTATACAGAGAGGATCTATGAAGTACATACATGTATGCACAAAAAACAAGAACAGAAACATCCATGATGACAATCAGTTTGTAAATAGCTGTTTAAACTCAGACAGGATTAATTTCACAAGATCAGTGCGTTGTCTATTGTATTGCAACCGGTGGTACATGCATTTTTGTTACAATTTGTACTGACAGTAAGGAAACTAGCCGTTGGACCCCTTTCAACAAACTGCGTCATCAATTACTGGTTGGTATTACTAAATGGCATGTTTTGTTAAGCTCACTCCACAGATAGCAAAAAAAAACTCATAAATGCACTGCTTTTATCACTGTAAAGTGCTGCTATGCAGAACACTTGCCACCAAACAGTCTGCCTGTTTCAAAAGAGTATAGAACAAAAATCTAGCTGCATCTACTACCTTTGCAGAGAAACTACAGCCATGGTATGCGTCACATTAGTTGCACTCAGAAAACTGACAGCAAATTTTCGTGATTCTTTGCAGTTCGAAACACATCTCAAAGCCCTTCCCTCTACTCGTAATATGCATATGCTGAAACTCCCAGCTGCCTCTAAGAGCGTGTAAGAAGCAGAAATATCATTACGAAGTATGGATCAAGGACAGCAATTTTGGAGGAGCAGAAAATAGGAATTTAAGAGGCAACCTTGCACGCTTTTATTCACATGGGAGGTTTGGACAGCTTCAGACAATGTTAACAACTGAATGGATTTCACAAGTAAAGCCAATGTTAAAGCTCCTCAAGAGCCACCTCACTAAAAATCTATGGAACTGATAATGAAAGTCTGCTTCCTGCCACAGCTCATTCAAAACACCTCGAGAAGGCACCGACACCACTTTGAGCAATAAATGAAGGCTGACAAGGCCCTGCTCTATGTGGACCTGCTTCAACTGCAGTGAGACACATGTGAAAAGGGTGCATACGTATTTCAGTGCCTACTATATCAGTTGGTGACGGCATGGCTTTGGGGATGCTCTCTAGTAATCTGGCTACTTGCTAACACGTAGTGTTTAGAAATACATTCCATCCTGCTTCGATAATCCCATTATGTGCTAACAGTTTAAATTTCACTTATAACAATTTATGTCAGCACATTTTCGATTTTGTCTAAGTCTTGTGAAAGTACCTTATATGTACAAACATGCCGCTGCCGCAAATATAATCCCAGGAGGGAGTTTCAATTCATATGAAAGCGAAGCTTCACATGCACATGGAATTGTCTTCCGCAGCCTCCGTATCATTCAAAACGCAATAGTTAAGAAATACACATGGCACAGTCAAGCGAGGCAAAACACATACACCCAGTGCTGCTATGCCTCCACTTCTTGCCACTGCTGCACCATGCTTCATGCTGCCCAGTGCTGCGACCATTGTTACTTTCTTTCCATTCCATCAGCTCACAACTCTTTTACTGCCTTCCCTACCTCAATGGTCTGCGCAGCCTTGAATAGCTTTTTTTTCTTCTTCGGTGCACAGCTGTGCTTTACCTCAAGGCCCCCAAGGCATTCAAAAAATTGGCTTCTCCTCGCAGCTCACGACCCTGGTGACTAAACAATCTCAAAAAGCGTCAATTTAATGGCTTCAATATATGTTTGCCTTGTCTCTCAACCATGCGATTTGTCTGTTGCTCTAAGACGTCCTTGACCATGTGCATGCTGTGATGTTATCATTCCACGGGAAGTATGGTACCATTGCCAAACGCTCTTTATTATATATAACCATTCGTTTATTAAAGGACAGTAGACATGAAATTTTAGTTGCATGTTTTCTTCTTTCAAATGATGCGTTAGACATTAGAATAATTACATAACTGAGTGGCGTTCGCCTATGAACGCTAAATAATTTATAACTGAATTTCTTCTTGATGCTGTTTCGGTTTCATGAACCGAACAATGGCTATGACGTTTAGTTGATGCTTAACTCACGTGAGGCATTAAAAAAACTGCAATATAATCACTGATACGTAGTTTTATTTCACTGCAACACTTAAGCCAGCTTGCTTCAAGAGCTGGAATGACAACAAATGGCGGGTCAGCAGTTATAATGCCGTATTTCTCATGCCTCGCATGAACTAAACATCACACATTGTAGTCATCGTTCGGTTGATGAAATGAAAATAGTATCAAGAAGAAACTGAATTATAAATATTTAGCAATTGTAAGCAAAGACCATGGGGTACTCTACATATATCAATGTCTAACGCATCATTTGAAAGAAGAAAACTCACAAGCAAAATTTGGTGCCTATACACTTTAACAATATCTTCATTAAAACGAAAATAGAAGGCATAATCATCTATGGAAGGCGAAATGGGACCGCAATTTCACTTTACTATATGCGAGTTATGATATCTGAGTTAACTATAGCTGGATTCTACTGCACCTTTGTTGTCAGGTAACCACAAGGGCAGTACACCATGTCCCTCCTTGCAACTGTACCTAGGCTTTGTAGCAACCATTAACAGACTATTCTATACACGTTCTCTGTGTTTGCAGATGAGAACCATGGTTTGTTTTGCATTTTATCTGCAATTTTCTGCAGCAGTCTTTGCAACAATTGTATAACAGCTAGCCCATGCCACAACCCTTTTTAAACAATGACATTGTCATTTACATATATAATTTAAGGCGTAACAATTAACTGTCGTTAACAAAGTAATCAGAAACAAGCAGAGGCAGTGTGCATAAATATGCACTCACCAGTTGTACCTGAGGAGACCCAATGTAGTCATTAAAAAAGGAGGCATCAGGTAAAGTGAAAAGAGGTGGTTTTTCCAGCAGTCACCTAAAAACCAAAGAGACCGCAATGCAACAGCAGTTCAGAATCTAGAGCAGAACCTACAATTTACAAAAAAAGTAAGCACAGCTTATCAGCAACAAACAAGCAGCTAGCACAAGTGAGAGTCTAGTACATACTGACACATATGCCTGGTGCTGATATATCAACTTAGCATAAGGGTAAGCTAATTATACCTATTACAAAAGAGACGACACAAGACGACAAACGTAAACTTTCAACTAAAATTTATTTTCACCAGTGAGTGTTTTTATAAGCTACTTACCTAGACACAAAATGAAGGAAATGAAGACGAGGAAAAAGCCAAGAATATATCAAGAGACACTCTCCAAGCATTCCTCTACTGAGATGCCTTTTGTTATCCTGAACCTCTAAGTGCATAACAGTGTGTTTATGCATTTGTTTTTACATATTAGCCTACTGCTAACTCAACCACCACCTCTAAGCTGCTTTCATTTTAGTCATTATTAAAGTGATAATTCACGAGAATAAATAAAAGTTGACCTGTATCAATATGGTGTGAAGGGCCGCATACGGGAGGCCCAGGCATTGCTGAGAAGAACTAACCCGGTGACCAGTGCCCAAGACATTTTGCCTGCCTTCAAATTTATCGACCGAGACATGTCGGCGAAGACGGCGGTGGGGAATGTGGCAAGCGATGCAGAAGACAGACGTGCAATGACAGCCAGACAGCTAAAGAGGACAGGCTGCGCGCGGTGCCGCATGCAATTGCAGTCCTCCCTGCGGTTTGTGCGGTGCTCCACTCCCCTCACCAACGCATGCAAACGGGTTCGTTAGTGCGTTTGTGTGTGCAGGCCAACGGGCGACCTTACTAGCAGCGGACACGACAGGCTGCGTAACGGCTCGAGGTGGCGGAGGAGGTCGACGGCTGGCACGAGACAGGCTGCCAGCAGAGGAGGCGAGACTGACTGCAGAGAAGCATTGCCCTCCGAGGGACACCTGATCCCCTTCGACGCATCCCCAACGAGGCCATCAGCCTTCCCGTCGTAACGGCCGCGGGTTCCTAGAAGTTTGGCGGGTGCCCTTGGTCGGCTGCATGAGCAGCGACGATGAAAAACTGTTGGGTGAAGACTACCCAGAGAGAGAGAGAGAAAGAGAAAGGGAATCTCCGGAGAGATGCGGCGGAGGCAGCGGAGACAAAGAAGAGGAGTCGAGCAGAGACGGGCGAGGCAAACGGACGCAATATCGCGTTGGTCCATAGTCAGCGAGGCCGGATCTCAGCGTCCGCAGCAAACTGACCGTCAGCCGAAACGCCCAAGAGTCCTGTGGCCTCGACCCATCACAGCACTGCCAGCCGAGACGCTGGGAAGGGAGGCAGACCACAGGAGAGCCAAAGCAGCCGTGGCCCACAGATGCGAGATGACTGGAGTGGAGCCCCGGTCTGCCGGACTGACAACCAGAGGCTCCTAAAAGCCAGCGGTGAGCGGACCACCAGTTTCGCCTCCAGGCAGAGAAGAATAAACATCGTTCTGTCGGGTTACCGCCTTGTTGGCTCGATTCTCCTCGTTTCAGCAGGACCCGTAGATAGCAACAAATTAGGTCCCGTTGTGACTGACGCCCCCCCCCCAAAGGCGGGAACGTCACAAGTGGTGGCAGCAGTGGAATTTTGCTGAAGTTGTGGTGCGAGACATCTACCCTTGCACCCGAGGAGAAAGGGGCCAACATGTCGCTACCGCAATCACAGAATGCTCACGACGGAACGTTAGGAGCTAGTGCACTAATGCTGGGCGGTATGATTCCGACATTCACAGGGGACGACACGGGTCCCAAAATCAGGAACTTTCTTCAAATTTTAGAAAAGGTGGCGAACTTGGGAGGATGGCAGGAAAAAGAAACGACTGGTATGGCGCGGTGCAAAATGGTCGCGGCGGCTCAGGATTTCGCATGGAGATATGAGGAGGTGGCTAGCGCTGCCACATACAAATCTTTCAAAGCGCTCGCATTGAAGCGTTTTGATAACGAACCGACGAGCACAAAAGTTTAAAAGTTCTTGAACGTGCGCCAGAACTTTAGTGAAGATGTACGCTCTTTCGTGAGCCGTTTGAAGAGACTCGGGGCGGAGACCTTGAGAGATGTTGATGGCGAGGACACATCGAAGAAAAGTGCAAGATACGATATCCTAGATGAACAACTTCTCTCTCAATTCCTTACTGGCCTTCGTGACCCAGTCCGGCGGTTCGCTCTGTCGCGAGACCCCAAAAACGCTTCCGACGCTGTGGAAGTGGCGGCTAGGGAGGAGGAAATTGAGGACTTCCCGTACACGCGCTGCAGCTGTCAGACAGCTTGAAGACTTGGGGGAGCAGGGCGGACTTGGCTTGCGTTTGGAACACCTAGAAAGACTCCTAAAGGAAAACCTCCGAATACGCAACTAACCCGAATCGAATGGGGAGCCCCGCCAGCGCGATGACTTCCGTCGTCAACCAGGGCGAACGGAGGCAGTGCAATGCAGTTGTGAATCTGTGTCGGGAGACGAGCCCGATAGTCGAGTGCAAGGTGGCAGGAAGCTCTGTGAAATGTCTCGTGGACACAGGTTCCAAAGTCAGCCTGTTAAAGCGCAGCGGACTGACAGGTATAAACTCAAACTGGGAGAATGTGTTCGAAAGGTGCGAGAGCCAGGTAACCCTTATCGGCATTACCGGAGACCGCATAGGCATGTTCGGCGTCTACCTAATGCCTTTGGCACTTGGAAGCCACTCGTTCATTAGCAGTTTTTTTGTGTGCGACGACAGTGTCATGCTGCCTATGGCCGGCATCATCGGACAGGACATCTTAAGAGACCAACGGATCGACATGTTGTTCAGCCAGGGCATAATTCAGGTAGCCGGAGCTTATATCCCGATCGATAACTGGGCGCGCGGTGGACCCGCGATACGGGATAACGCGTGCGGTGGGCCCAAAGGGAGCATATCCGTCGCGCTGATCGACACTACAGTGCTTCCGGCGATGAGTGAGTACCTTCTGGACTGTAGACCTTTGTCGCCCGTATCAAGCAGACAGATGAAGGTGATAGAGGTGTCTCGACTAGAGGTAAATGAACTTGTGGGAGTGCCCGCCCTAATTATAACACGCGAAGATGAGCCTATCCCCGTCAGGGTGGGCAACCTAACCCTTTAGGACATACGCCTCGGGAAAAACAAGCTACTCGGGGATTTTGTAGATGTGGAGGTGGACGAGCCGATTCTAAACGTTAACTTTAATGAAACAGCAGGTGCGCGGCATAATCTGCTGAGGATGTTTGAGCTCTCACACATTGAGGAACCACAGAGGATCGAGATCAAAAGTCTGATTTTGGAGAATAGCTCAATATTCTCAACCAGCAGAACCGACCTCGGGCTTTGCCAGGCCATTAAGCAGAGGATACCCAGTGGGGACGCTCCCCATGTCTAAGCGTCCCCCTGTCTACCGCCGAGCCTATAGGATCCCTTTCGCAAAAAGGGAGGAGATGGAAACACAAATAGAAGACTTGCTTAGGGCCGGCGTCATCGAGCATTCTACGTCACCGTGGGGCGCACCAGCCTTACTGGTGGCGAACCCGATGGAAGCTACCGTTTCGTGGTGGACTATACAGACATTAATAAGGTCACTAGGGTGGACCCCTATCCGTTGCCAAACATCCACGAGACCCTGTCGCAGCTCGGGAAAGCGAAGTATTCCACTGTTAAGGACATGACGAGTGGATACTGGCAGATAGAGATGGATCCCTGAGACAAAGAAAAAACAGCTTTCAACACTCCTTTCGGGCACTACGAATGGAACCGTATGCCGATGGGACTCGTAAACAGCGCGGCAGTATGGCAGAGAACGGCTGGCGTCATACTCGCTGGGCTACTGGGCAAGCTTTGTCATGTGTACCTCGATGACATCATTACTTACAGCGAGTCCTTTGAGAGCCACTTGCGGGATGTGAAGCACGTGTTCAGTCTTATTAGCAAGGCGGGCCTTAAGCTGAAATCGGCCAAGTGCCAGTTCTTGAAACCACAGGTTAAGTACCTGGGACATGTTGTTTCGGCCACAGGTGTCCGGCCTGATCCACAGAAGTTGGAGTGTGTGAGGAGTTTTCCGCGACCGAAGAGCAATACCAAAGTCCGCCAGTTCCTTGGTCTTGCCACTCATTATAGGCGTCACATTCCCAATTTCGCAGCAGTAGCCAAGCCACTGACCGCACTAACAAGCAAACAACCTTTTCTGTGGTCTTCTCAGGCTGAGAGAGCTTTTCAGGAACTAAAGGACAAACTTGTGGAAGCACCTGTTCTTCGCTTCCCAGATTTCAGCCAACCATTCAAACTAGCCACTGATGCATCTAAGCATGCCCTCGGCGCAGTCTTGCCACAGATGCACGACGGCGAGGAACATCCGGTAGCTTACGCGAGTAGACAGCTGTACGCGGCTGAGCAGAACTACAGTGCAACCGAGCAAGAATGCCTAGCAGTGGTGTGGGGAGTGCCCCACTTTCGTTACTACCTCTTCGGATGCCCTTTCAAAATTATCACCGACTGTCAACTGCTGAAATGGCTAATGAATGTCAGAGACCCGAACTCTAGACTTGCCCGCTGGAACTTGCTGCTACAGGAATATAGCTTTGAAGTCCTTCATCGCCCGGGGAAGACAAATCAGAACAGTGATGCGCTCAGCCACTCTGCCGTAACTCGCGTACCTGAGTTTTTCCCCTCGGTGGAGTGGGCCCATCTACACGATGAGCAGAGGAGGGACCTGTCAATTAGAAAAATTGTAGATAAGTGTGAGAACTCAGAGGGAAAGGAAGCTGGCCGATATTGCCTGGATCAGCAAGGTATTTTAAGGTTCAAGGAGAGGGCACACGACACGGGTCAGAGCGTTGTTCCGTCCTCTATGAGAGGGGAAATCCTGCTGCTGCATCACGACATACCCAGCGCGGGCCACCTAGGTTTCCGAAAGACCCGTCAGAGGGTCAGCAAAGAGTATTTGTGGCCTGTCATGAGGAAGGACATCGCTCAATATTGTAGGAACTGCGAATCCTGCACGCTTTGAAAAATCCCGAAAGGAAAGAAACCCGCTCCACTGCAGGTTCTTCAGGACGTACACAGACTGTTTGAGAGGACTGCCATGGATATCGTAGGGCCTTTGCCGAGCACAACTTCCGGCAAGCGCTAAATTCTCGTATTTGTGGATCACCTGACGCGGTATGCCGAAACATTCTGGAGAACCAAAGGCTGAGACTGCGGCGAGGGCACTTGTCGAAGGCGTGGTATTGCGTCACGGAGTTCTTTCACAGCTACTCACTGACCAAGGGACTAATTTCACCGGAATGATGATGTAAACTGTTTACCGCTTGCTGGGCATCAAAAAACTCCAGGCGACAGCCTACCACCCTGAATACAACGTTGCTCCTCGGGGCCGCATACGAGGAACCGAAAGGCCGCTATGGCACCCCAGACGACTACCGGGCTGAGCTCGCGCAAAGATTAAGTGACGCACACAAGACAGCAAGAGAGGCCCTCCGTTCGGCTGCAGAGTCACAAGTAAGGCGTCTGGAAAGCGCTAGCAGGGAGGCAAATTTCAAGTCAGGCGATTGAGTGTATCTGCGCGCTGGGGTCCCAATAAAGCGGCTCGCGAGAAAGCTGTCGCCACAGTGGGTCGACCCATATCGAATAGTGGAGAGCCTGTCCAACGTTACCGCTCGCATCCGCCACACCCAGTCTGGAGGCGAGAAGATAGTCCACGTTAATAGGCTGCGTCATGCCGGAGGTGCCGAAGCCTCCCCCAGTGCGCTAGGAAGTTCGGCGCGACCACGCCTGACGGTGAATTCCGGGTCTACGCCACTCAATGTCTCCGAAAATGGTTTGCAGAGCGTCCTACCAGATGTATTGTTCGAGCTCGCCAATCAAGATGAAACTCGCGCTTCGATGAAACCTCCGCCAACCCACGACTACGTCCTAAGAAGTCGCGGGCCGCCTATATACCCTCCATAATCACTTATAAACTCTCTAATATGTTTTGGCAATTTAGCATATTCCTACGAGCTGCTGCGATTTTTTTTTTTTTGATGCTAATAGAATGGGAAGAGCATTTCCTTTTACCTGCTCCCATGGCTTTTCTGTGGTTGCGTGTTTTACGTGAAGGGCAGAGTTTTTCACAGTGTGAAATTTACTCCCCTGCCCGGGATGGACTGAGTGTCTGCTCACATTGTGCCGTGCCATGCAACTGGTGCCACTTGTGCGCGAGGACGATGTTTAGCGGTTTTGCCGTACTCACACTGTGGCTGTGGCTGAAAGATTGAGTTGCGAACATTGCTACGTACTGCCGGTTGTGAAAGTGAGGTGTCCACGAATTTTTCGCAGAAAATTTTCTTGTAAGAAGAGGGGGTCGTGAAGGGCCGCATGCGGGAGGCCCAGGCATTGCTGAAAAGAACTAACCCGGTGACCAGTGCCCAAGACATTTTGCCTGCCTTCAAATTTATCGACCCAGACATGTCGGCAAAGACGGTGGTGGGGAATACGGCGGGCGATGCAGAAAACAGACGTGCAAAGACAGCCAGACAGCTGCGCGCAGTGCCGAACGCAACCGCAGTCTTCCCCGCGGTTTGTGCGGTGCTCCACTACCCCCCCCCCCGCGCGCGCAGACGGGTCCGTTAGTGCGTTTGTGTGTGCAGGCCGACGGGCGACCTTACTAGCAGGGGACACGACAGGCTGCGTAACGGCTCGAGGTGGCGGAGGAGGTCGGCGGCTGGCACCAGACGGGCTGCCAGCAGAGGAGGCGAGACTGACTGCAGAGAAGCATTGCCCTCCGAGGGACACCTGATCCCCTTCAACCCATCCCCAACGAGGCCATCGGCCTTCCCGTCGTAACGGCCGCGGGTTCCTAGAAGTTTGGCGGGTGCCCTTGGTCGGCTGCATGAACAGCGACGACGAAAAACTGTTGGGTGAAGACTACCCAGAGAGAGAGAGAGAAAGAGAATCTCCGGAGAGACGCGACGGGGGCAGCGGAGACAAAGAAGAGGAGTCGAGCAGAGACGGGCGAGGCAAACGGACGCAATATCGCGTTGGTCCATAGTCAGCGAGGCCGGATCTCAGCGTCCGCAGCAAACTGACCGTCAGTCGAAACGCCCAAGAGTTCTGTGGCCTCGACCCATCATAGTACTGCCAGCCGAGACGCCGGGAAGAGAGACAGACCACAGGAGAGCCGAAGCAGCAGCAGCCCACCGTCGTGAGATGATTGTAGTGGAGCCCCGATCTACCGGACCGACAACCAGAGGCTCCTAAAAGCCAGCGGTGAGTGGACCACCAGTTTCGCCTCTAGGCAGAGAGCAATGAATATTGTTTTGTCGGGCTACCGCCTTGTTGACTCAATTTTCCTCACGTCAGCAGGACCCGTAGATAGCAACAAATTAACAAATTAGGTTGCTTTGTGACTGACTGCCCCCCCCCCCCCACCACGAAAGGTGGGAACATCACAATGGCACCGCATTCTAATCAGAAAGAAAATTCACTCTCACCAAAAACGAACCTTTTAAAAGCTCGAAAAGACAAAAAAAAAAATATGTGTCACTATCACCGGCTAATTTCAGAAGAAAAATGCATGTGTCGACACCGATTTTTGGGCACGGATCCCAAAGGCTATGCTACACGGTCATTTGCTTCGGAACAGCAGCAACCCATCCTTGTCAGTAAGAACGTTACAGTTTTAATCGACTGGATACAAGGTTTTTCAATCTAATATTCCAGCTGATAAATGTGTCTCTTGCTGCTGGACAAATGTCAAAAGGGCAAGAAATAGCCAGAGAATTAATATTTACCGAGAACAATAATTTGATGGAGTTGTCCTCAGCGTCCCTTTAAACAGGTGCAGCTCTCAGTCAGTACAATGGCCATCACCATCATTATAACTTCTTAATAAAACAGAACCGTCTTCACAGCCATACAATTGTCATACGGGTTTGTTTCTTCTCTTTCGAAGTACTTCAACAGCTGAACCTTTCTCCCACCCGCTTACAATTTGCAAAATTAGTTGTCAACAGTATTGCTAGGCACCCATTAAAATAACTGCCTGCACCTTTAATGTAGAGCAGAAAGGGTGCTGAAGCAGACCCGCAGCTTGTGAAAGTTGGTCGGGCACATTAGCTGGGAGAAATGCAGCTTGTCAAACAATAGTACTGAGCACAAAATATGTGAACTAGTACCATCCGAGAAGGAAAAATGATAATGGTAATGTTAAAAGGCAGGAAGAGAGCAGAGGGGGGTGAAAGAACAAACACAAGTTATTAACGTCCCAGCTGAAATCGAGAAAACAGTCACCGACAGGACATTTAATGCAAAGAACTCACAACCAGTGGTGGTTAAGGGCAACCATCTGTATTCCAATCGAAGGTAAGCGTAGCAAGGGGTGAAAGAGAGTCAGGTTAGCAGATGAGATTAAGAAGGCTGCAGGGAAAGGGTTGCCATAGATGGCACAGGACAGGGTTAATTGCAGGTCAGTGGCAGAGGCCTCTGTCATGCAGTAGACATATGCTTTATCTCACAAGTAGTTTGCAGCACCGTAGATATTATGGCGACCTGATCCAATCACGATGGCGTGCACTCCATTCCTCCGCATTTGTATTAGCCGACTGGTGGCTCCATCTCAGGGAAGGAAAGAGTACCAGCAGTCAGCTACTCTTATTTTCACAGCAAGTGGCACTTGGTCTCTCTTAAGCTTCTTTGTTTCTTTTTTTTTTCAATGCAGTGATTCGATGCAATGCGAATCAAGGACTTGCAGGGCTAACTGCTTCGCTTAATTGTAGAAACAGTGCAATTTCAACGAACGGTGCGAACGAGGCACGAGCGACATGGCAGGCACCATGTTTGCAAATGGCGGCGCACCAATTCCTAGCAGTTCTCTGCAGAATTATGTCCGTGCGGGCTTTCTCTGTTAATTTATCCAGTGATTCAAACGCTAGCTGTATCTGAAAAACAGGAGCCCTAACTAAGAAGTCAATAACTGCATTTATTGTTCAAAAATAGTTCTACACTGTACAGATATCCCGGGGACTAATTGTTGTGCTCCTACAGCCGATTGGACGAGAGAGCTGCAGGTTCTATGCTGCTGCAAACTACTTGTGAGATGGAGTATAGACACGTCGATGATGACCATCATTATCATCATGGCATGCAGGTGCTGCATACTTGCTCCTTTGTCTGCACCTTTTGCATGCATTTACCTGCACTAAAAGACTGCCGTCATACCACAGCGTGCTTCACCAGCAAAACCAGGAATCAGTTTGCATCAAGCCATTTACAGTAAGGGTAATCTAAGTTTACACTGATCAGAACTGATATCACTGCTTGACCTCTGGTGACCATCTAGCCGAGCTATTTTTATTTCTCGACAAATGCTTTCAAAGCTGTCAAATGTAAAGATCTTATGAAACACAGGGGCTTTTCCCAGAAAGAAAGCAGCTTAAAGATAACGTGCCCGTGACAACTGACTATGCAGTTTCTCGTGCTAAGAGTGATGGTGATTTTGAGACCAGCAAGTTCACAGGTCATGCTTCATGAACTATGTTCAAGAAATAGTAACACTCAGATAATGATAAAATAGTCTGTGGCTAGAAGCCATTTTTTTTCTCATATTAATTTGTGAATGATGAGGACAAAGCAAAAGCAAGAACAGAACCTAAAAACTGAAAGGCGCTTACGCTTCGCCTTTAAGAGTGGAACGCGACAGTGCGTTGCAGCGCTGCCACGGAGTCCATGGAACGTCACCGCCTGTTCAGCGCAATGCCTTGACCGTTGGAAACACCATTGAATGCATTTTTAAATTGTTTCAATTATTAATTGATCAATTACACACTCTAATTTTTATACTAACCATCATCAAACATTGGCATTTTCATTCTGAGCATATTGAAACCTTTGAGCCATCCTTTTCATATTTTTAATTTGTTTAATTAATCAATTAATTAATATGATTTCATTATTGCCACCGCCGATCACACACAAATCAATCATCAATCACTAGAACCACAAATTACCATGACATGATTTTTTTTTATGCAGTCCCCGATTATTTCCGACACGCGGTGCCGACCAATACTATGCAGACGGTTTTTCGAACGAACGAGCTGTATACGCTGTCATGTAAAACAGCACAAGGAAATGCCACTGCGACATGCAATCTAATGACACCATGCATGAAGTCGACTTCAGCCTCACTGGTGTGAACTACACATTTGCTTGTTCCAATTTTTTTTCTCTCTCTCAAGCATGTTACTGTTATTTATAGCAAGCTCATGTTCTTATTAACAGTTTCTTATCCTCAAGTTGTCACTGCAAGTTTCTTGACCAAAAAACAGCTTTCCGTGCCCAACAAAATGGTAATCAATCATTAATTTAACTACCACCTGCCATGGTGGGCAGTTTGCTCACAATCCGGTGGGCAGGTTGTGACGAAGCCACAAGGTCCTGTGACCTAGGGGCCTACCTAGATTGCTTCTCTGGTGATTTTTCGTGGATTTGTCACTCACGGTCAGTGACCTCAATGGCGCCGGATTTTCTGCGACACGGAATTCTTAACACTATCGTGCTAAAACAGCACTTACCAAACAGCTCAATCAAATTAAAAATGATGATGGAGGCAGCAATGACGGCTGACTGGCCTGCTTCAAGCCCATTGATACCGGCAAGAATGTTGATGGCATTTGTGCAGAACACAGCCAGCATACCCATGTAGATGTAGTATAATGGACCTGCAAATCCACAACAGAAACACATGAAAAAAAAAACATCGCAACAAACTTGTATTAAAACACACAAGTTTTAGTTTTAGTTTAGTTTTAATGGTATTTGGATGAAACCCTCAAAGTTGAGTATGTTTCGATTAGGAAATAATTGCCAATTAGCACTGACTGGTTGGTGCTGATCAGTAATTATTCCCTAATTTAAACCTACTACACCTTGAAGGTTTCCTCAAAATACAAAGAATCAACACTATTCCTGCCACGAGTTGCTGATCGATTCAGCCTTGCCTTAATATCTGCTAGCTGTCCTGGTTAGCTTAGTCGGTAGAGTGGTTGGCCCACAGAGATGGTGTTCCCGGGTACAATCCCCAGATTAGACATTTTTATTCAACTGAAAACCTTCCACAAAAGCTGTACAACTTTCCTTTGGAGCTGTTTGGCTGCACTCAGACGGATGTTAGAGTAATTTCTCCCTAAAAGATGTTTTAGTGATTTGTTCAGCTGTATGTTACAGTATGTTTTGACACTGCAAGCATTTTTGTGTGCTGCTGTTGCTCCATCTTCTAGCACATTCCAAAAAAAACAGTATCCCCAATGGGAAAAGTTAAAATTCCAGTGTACGTCTTAAAAGTTGTACAAGAACAATTCTTAATGCAAGTAAAATCGACATCATCATCAGTACGAGTATTATTTGCTACACTAAAAACGGTGGCACTCTGGGAACACTTGTTCATAGAAATAGGGGCACCCACCCATGTGCAGTTTCCTCAAACAAACACTGCAGGTGGATAGTTTCATTTCCAGCCAACAAGCCATTCAGGCCCGTGAAACAAACACGCACCCTCCATCCCATGGCCAATCCAAATGTCAGCGAAAGCCACCGCAAAAAACAATGAGCAAACAGCTGAACCATACCAGAACATCAGGGAAAACTGCAATTTTTCCCCCTCCTCACCCGTGACAAAGCTCAATAGCCGGACTGTCTGGAGACGAGGGCAGACACTAAACACACTCAGTACTTATGTAACACTGCCATCACCTCTCATTTTCCTTACCCTCCCCCTTCTTCCTGGAGTGCTTGGCTTCACTTGGGCTCAGTAGATTATCAGCAGTCCTTAGCAGAGCAAATGCTCCTTTTTAATGGGCCTTAGTGCTGACTCTGAATAGTTTTAACCTCCTCCAGAGTGCCACTAACATAACAGCATGCCAGATAAGCAGCCTAAAGCAAACTAGTATTTAATGTTAGTGCTCTTTTCTGGACATCACGGCAGCCTCAGTACATGACAGTGTATCAAAAGAACTCATTTGGTCACATTGACAGCCGGTCAAAATGTTTTCCAAGCCATGTCCGCAATCAATACTTAGTAAAAGGTGCTTATGTTGCTTATGTATATATAGGGCCTTTCGTTTCAGGTTTTATTTTTGCTCCAGTTTGGGTGTGGGGGGGGGGGGGGGGTAAAAATTAGGAGATACTTTTCGCGCTCAAATTTGGGTGGGAATCTGGTTATACAGAAAAAAGTTCCAAATTTCGTGTTTTTTTTCAGGTAATTTTTTGCAGCGGAAGACAGTTCACTATAACACTTTTTTTTAATCTAGACATAAAATGAACTATTGTGTGCCCATTATTTTATAAACATGGAAATCGTGGGTCCCACTAAAAAATTGCTACAAATAAAAAATTTTTAAAAATCTATTACAGATATTCTGTCATGTATGTATCTTACCGAGAACTCCAGGGGCTGAGAAAGAGCGGCCTGCCTTTATCTGTATAGTGCAAAAACATTTAACCAGCGACGATTTTAAGCATGCAAGGCCCTCCGATCATGGAGTCATTAGCATGGGTAATGCTTCATACAGTGATTCCAGTAAGACGTCTGTAGCCATGGTTTGGTTTGCAATAAGCAGTAGATATCCAAAAATTTTCTTGCGGTGTCCAGCTTATTGAAGTGGAAAATCAACATCATCTACTAGAAGGCTTATTTTTGGTGAGTAATCAGGTTTTACACGATTTTTAAGAAATATATTCAAGACTCAAGGATTTATTACATTGTTCCATCATCACTCACCAACTAGTATGAAACAAATGACTGACACGAATGAGGCAAGTACACAGCCCAGGATGAAAGCCACCACCATCTTTCAATTTTCTTTACAGCTCGATATAAAAGAGGCACTCAATGTTTTTACAATCGACCATATGAGACTGTGTCCACCTAAGAAGGCCTGAAATTAACTGACCCAGCCACAAGTCATTGCCAAGCAGCAAGCGCAACGGCTTGGGCACAATTATGGTTGTGTTGTTAAAAGTCACATAGTAGACGACAAGCAGTGGCAGGGAGGCCAATGTCGGCAGCAGCAGCTTGTCTCTCCATTTGAGATCCAGCACATCATCTGCGAAACCCAGAAGCAGCATGCAGCAGATGGACAGCAATGCTGCCAACAGCTCCACAAACTGCAAGAAAAGAGAAAAAGAACACAAGCGAAATTCGATAAGACTGTAGCCTGTTCGGGTTTTATTTCCTCAAGACATCTACCTCAACAGTGTTTCTCCACGACTTCCACAAGCGTAGAAAGAAATTGAAAATTGACGCACAGTATGCACGGGCAGTTTAAAGCGATTATTCAGGCAAGAGAACAAGGGTGCATGAATTGCGCTGGAGAATATTTACTTATTTAGTCATGACAAGGGCCTCTACAAGCCCATACAAAGGTGGGTTGATGCTACATTAAACAAGATGCAAGCATAAAAGCTTGGGGAAACAAGGAAATAAAAAGGAAAAAAAGACTCGAACCAAGTTTTCAGACTTTTACACAATGCAAAAGAAAAGACAACTAAAACCAACAACAAAATCTCATCTCTGAAATAACAGGAAAAAGATAGAATTGCAGACTTTTTTGAATATATAACACCTCAATCTAATGAGTAATATGATGGCATATGAAATATTCAGAACATCATGGAGTAATGCATTTCATGTCTCTACAGCCTGTGGGGAATAAAAAAAAAAAGTGTCACATTTTTAAGCAATCAGCCTAATAGAATAACCAGCAGATTCATCACTTGATCTGAAATGTAAACTTAAGCAATGTACTCTGCAAATATAAAGCAGGACTGAAAACAAGAAAAGGACACGAAACAGACCAATAAGTGCCTTGTGTTTTTTCTCAGTCTACATGTACGTCTTTACGTTCTCATAACACAGTGCATGAGTTTACATGTCAATCCAGATGACTAATCAAGTAGTCCACATGGAAGCCTTGTTCAATGCTCACCATGTTTTATAGTAGGAGCTCAATAATAAGAAATAAGGTAAAGCAAATTCACACTATTCAATACGAAAATGCCTCTGGACTAAATTCCAGGAGCATATAAGCATCTAAAGTACAGATAAAAACAAACAGCACAATAAAAATGTGGCAATATGTCAAATTTTGGCTCCATCTGCCAGCAGTATTATAATTATCCTTTTCTTTCTTTTCAGGCTTCATTGGACATGTCTACCCAAGCCAGCGTCAATACTTTCGGATACCACAGCAGTGGCCTCGTGGTCTAAGCATCCGCCTCGCAGGCGGGAGATGCGGGGTTCGATCCCCCAGAGCCGCTGGGTGCCCAGTGACGTTGCAATGGGTACAGGCTTTTTCCCTGGCCTAGTGCTCATTTTTTTTTTTAGGGGGGGGTGAAATGCTTGCAGAAATAGGTCTTTGACCCTGCCTTGAGTAGATAAGAAAAAAATTTGCACCACGGTGCTCTTTAACCATAGATGCCATTGCGTTATAAAAATTCATCACCATCATCAATATTTTTACCCATTTTCAAGGTCACCGCAGCGGTGGCCAAGTGGCTGAGCATCCGGCTCGCATGCGGTAGGTGCGGGGTTCGATCCCCAGTGCCGCCGGGTACCCACCGGTGATACAATGGGTACAAGCTTTCCCCTGGTCTGGTGCTCGGCTTATTTAGGGTGAAATGCTTGGGAAATGGGTCTTCGACCCCACCTTGAGAATTTGAAGAATACCTTGTGCCATGGCGCTCTTTGGCCATTGATGCCCTTGCGCCATAAAAATCCATCATCATCATCACCATTTTCAAGGTCAATGATTTCTTCCAGCTTCATGCATTCTAATGATAAAACCAATGTGTGTTCCAAGGCATGTATTCAGCCGCTATACTCCCTTTCTGCAGGTGGCAGCAAAAGCAAGCAGTACTAAACAACTTGAAGAGTGTTTGGTTTCTGATGCTCATGTATTACAAATGCAAACAGTGCCAGTGAGGTCATGACCTTGTTCTTAGCATGAAAAACAACTGCACGCTTCCTACCCATGGATAATAATAATAATAATTGGTTTTTTGGGGAAAGGAAATGGCGCAGTATCTGTCTCATATATTGTCCAACACCTGAACTGCACCGTAAGGGAAGGGATAAGGAGGGAGTGAAAGAAGAAACGAAGAAAGAGGTGCCGTAGTGGAGGGCTCCGGAATAATTTCGACCACCTGGGGATCTTTGTGCACTGACATCCCACAGCACACGGGCGCCTTAGCGTTTTTCCTCCATAAAAACGCAGCCGCCGCGGTCGGGTTCGAACCCGGGAACTCCGGATCAGTAGTCGAGCGCCCTAACCACTGAGCCACCGCGGCGGGTTACCCATGGATGCAGATATCAGTTCCAGTACTATGCCACAAGTGTGTCTGGAGCAGGCTAGTGCTGAACCAGGACACTACTGTATGGAAATACCAACTAACATAAGAAATACCAACTAACATAACATGGATATAAAGATTCCGTTTTCGGTGTATGGTCAGAAGTCCATTTCACCACAAACAAAAATTTTTAAAACAAGCAAATTTCGCTCAGGATGCACGTACTATGATGACCAGTGATGTGGAGACTGGCAAAGCCCCTACCTAAGCGGTGATGGCAGAGCTTTGGTCATCACCTCTAATCGGTGACGACATGGAATGAAACAATACTTGCATGTCAACGATGCAGTCAAGAAATACCCGACAAGGCAATTGCCACAGGATTTGCATAACCACTTTGGTCCGTGCAGACTGTTTAAAAGCCCCAAGTGTAGAGGTGACAAAAGTGCAACAACAGCTGCCTCCAATTTCATCTTAGATCACGTTGGCTGAAACTGTACTTGTCAATGAATCAATAATTGCAATTTAAAAGTTGATATTACAGAACTTGTACTATAAACACTTCACAGTTTATATGACAGCATTCGGGACAACAAACAGGTGACTGTGTTTTATTTAAAGGCACAAAGAGCTTCTATCCAACCAACATGATTCGAGGTGGAGATGGTGGTGACATTTGCCATTGTTTGGACCAAGAGAACGCACCTAGTTTGAAGAAGCTCTGAAAATGGCTCTTAATAAAGTTTTGGTATGCCTGGGATGTTAAAGGGTGCCGCCTCACAAATTTTTTTAATGCATTTGTTAAAATCAGAGTTTTCTGTGGTAAAAATTTTAACTTCTACACCTTTGTGGCTTTCCCTCTCCTCTCTTCACTTTTTGCATGCTCAAAGGTTGGCACTGCTCTGCCGGCTGCACCCAGTGAGCCCACCATAGTGGTTTTAAGGGAAGGAAATGGAGCAGTAACTGCCTCACTTCTTGGTGGACACCTCAACCGTGCTGTGACGAAAGAGAGGAAGGTGGGAGTGAAAAACAGAGAGAAAGGGGTGCCGTAGTGGAGGGCTCCAGAAGTTTCGACCACCTGGGGATCTCCAATGTGCACTGACATCACACGCACATGGGCGCCTTTTGTGTTTTGCCTCCATCAAAGTGCGGTCACTGCGGCTGGGTTTGAACCCGGGTGCTCCAGCTCACACCATCGGCTGTCAACACAAACTGGATTTTCCCGGAGAGGGGGGGAGGCTAACCGACCCTCCCCGAAGCAATGCAGCTGACTGGCTACAGCCATGGCAGCTGCGTGATGTCTGAAATAATTAACTAACCAATAGCCATCTTTTCCCCAACATACCTAGACACTCCGCGCGGAGGAGAACGAGAGTTTCAAAATGTCGCCGGAAAGGGCACGCCCACTTTACAGTTCATGGGGGTTTAACGTATCAAAGTGACTGAGGCTATGAGGGACGCCGTAGTGAAGGGCTCCAGAAATTTCGACCATCTAGGGATCTTTAAACGTGCACTGACACCGCATAGTACACGGGCCTCTAGAATTTCGCCTCCATCGAAATTAAACAGCCGCAGACGGGATCGAACCCGCGTCTTTCTACTC
Source organism: Amblyomma americanum (assembly GCF_052857255.1). NCBI lineage: Eukaryota > Metazoa > Arthropoda > Arachnida > Ixodida > Ixodidae > Amblyomma > Amblyomma americanum. The sequence continues at coordinate 27,967,251 of NC_135502.1, forward strand.
AGCAGCCGAGTGCCATAACCACTGAGCCACCACGGCGGACATGCTCGCCAACTTTTGCGTACGATTGTGGGTTCTCTGCTTCGTGTATAAGTGTATTATTTGGCTCAGGTGTTCGTGAGAACACAATGTAGTGACTGAGCGAGTTTACATGCTCTCCTCAGAAGGCGTTTCAGGGCCCTTTTAAGCCATACCCATTTGAACATGACCACTTCGAGGACACTTCTGTAATATGAGCCTAGTGTCTCAGGCCCCGGCAATAATGTCAGTGACAACAAATAGGAACCTGTGCAAGTTTTGCACCATCAGAAAGCATTACAAATGAATGAGCAGCTCTGGGACTTCATTTCAGTGGAAGGCCTCTTGCTCCTCTACATACAGAAGTAAGGCGTCTCGAAGTGAGATGTGAGCAGAACTGCTGTAAGACACAGCTCGTTACTGACTTTCTTTTTAGTGAACAATGCAACCACTTTTTATGCTGTCACTAATGTTTTTGCATTGGCCATGTTGCTTTTTTTTTTCTGCATATCCAAGGAATAACAAATACCAGTTATAGCGATGAGGTCTCCTTGTTCTTTCAATATTGTTATAGTAGGATACAACTTGAAAAGGCAGTAGTTGTTAACACTGGGCCGCAGTCAGTGCCATCCTGTACTACTCCGCTGGCCAACTGGAACAGTAAATGATGGTTTGGTTCATGGTCTATATGTGTTTAACGTCCCAAAGCCACTCAGTCTACGAGAGACGCCGTAGTGAAGGGCTCCAGAAATTTCGACCGCCTGAGGTTCTTTAACGTGCACTGACATCACAGTACACGGGCCTCTATAATTTCGCCTCCATCGAAATTCGACCACCGCGGCCGGTATCGAACATGCGTCTTTCGGGCTAGCAGCCAAGCGCCATAACCACTCAGCCACTATGGCGGCTTGGAGCAGTAAATGAAATCAGCTTTTTAATGTTTGGCTATATTAAACAAGCCAAGTATCAAAGTTCTAGAGCTTATAATTTTTTCTTATGAGTAGCCCCAATGGACTACATTTTTACTGTGGAGGAATTCTGTGCAGCGGTGCTGAATGTGGGCGGAAGGTTCACTGCAGACTTAAGTTGCACCGGACTATAGAAGTAAGCTGGACTGTACTAAAATTAAGCCAAAGATGTTAGAACCTTGAGCACATTTGTGCATCATTTGGGATAGGTTATAATCTAATGCTAAGTTAATGATGTCTGTTGGTGCAGGACGGGAGGATGGAATCTGACCAGTCAACAACTGAGAAAGTAAAGTTTAATGAGAGAAAAGGTGGAGAGGTTGGCCGACAGTAATGTGACCCTGGTCTGCTGCTACACCACACGGGGGAAATGGAGAGGTAGAGTGCAAATGGAAGGCAATGATGTCATAATGCAATGAGTTGCATGGACTGATACATGGCATCAAAAGTACCTCTTGTTGGTAGTAGTGCTGACACCTAATGGTAAAATAAGTTCTCTGACAGCTATTAAGGTGCCGCTTTCTCTTTTTTCTGCTCCTATGCAGATTTACATTACATCAATACGCAAGCACCTTCGTCAAATCCAGAATACGGGTATTACTATTTTAAACGCACAAGCAAAATCAGTAGTGTTGAGGCTTCTAATGTTAGTCTACAATTATGATGATTGTGCAGGAAGAGAAGTTTCAAATAGTAAGTACATGTGAGCGACACACGTGAATCTACAAATGATACCGATTGGTTGTGGAAACTGGCTGCCATATTTGTGAACAGGAAGCATGGTTAAAGGCTGTTCACTCATCTAGTCTGCTTATTGATACCTGGAAGCTATATCTGGTGCACCATTATGGCGCCCATGAGGTCACGTACAAGCTATCTGCACGACCAGGCCGCTGTCGCACAGGTTCGCTTTGAGCCAGAGAGGTTTAGCCCCTGCAGTTTGGCTATAAAGGCGACTTGGCGTTTCGTGCAATCGTGGTGGACAAAAAAAAAAAACTTACATCACTGTGTGGAAAGCTTGATGCATCGGTCAGGTAGTTGAAGAAAGGGACAGGTATGAACAGGAATGTAGTAATCAAGAAGACGGTCGCTGAAATCACGCCAATCGCTTCTGGTCTGAAAGCGAAATGTGGGAAAAAAAAAGGAACCTGCAGCATGCGCAAATGAAAATATCTGCGTAATATCAGACACATTGATAGCACAACCTTCTACACTGGGAACCAGAAAACGCTCAGCTGCCATCATCGGATTTTACGACTCGAGAGTATCGCACACTGACAGAGCACAGTCCGTGATCCAAAGTTTGTTTACTTACACCTTCGCTTTCGTAGTTTTGCTCATGTCGACACCTGATAGCCCAGATTTAATAAACACATCTCTGAAGCGAGGTATTAAGTTGAGCGTGACTAGGTGAGCAAGAACTGACATCGCTACATTAATTCCGAGGACGGTTAGCGAGTTCATTGTGGACGCTCCTGTGTGGACACTCGTCAGAAATGTTCGCACTCCAAAACAAGCAAGCAGGCACACGCTGCACACATCAGAGTCCACAAAGACGACATGCAAACCGACACGTCGCCACGAATGACGCTTGACACACAAGAACGAAAAGCACTGAAGAAAGCACGGCACGATGCTGACGACGCTTCGCTATGCTTCGTGTGTTATGGATGAGTACGAAAGCTGTGACGTAAACGATACACACGCCCTAAAAATAATTCCCACCGCCATCTGTTTAAACGGCACTGGGGCGGAAGGCCACAAATCAAAACTGATTTAAAATCAAAACAAGCTTTTAGTTCAAACTAAAAATATTTATATGTTTTTTAAATCTAATTGCTTAGGTAAGCTTTCTTGGTTACTTTATTGTTGAAATTTCTTACTGTAATCTTAATCTTAGATTACATACGGTTGGTAACTATTTTTTCGCGTCAGAATGGTTGCAACAGCTGCAATGAGGCCTGTGAGGCTGTGGTAAAATGTACCGACTGTGATTTTTGTTTCCATATTTGTTTTTGCAGCACTTGGCGTTGGTTTTTGTGTCGAGCTTAATTCAAAACGTTGAAAGAAAGCATTGCTTATTACTTTGAATATTATTTCAGCGTTGTAATTAGAGCATTTTTTTTTTTAACACGATCCGGTTTTCTGTGACGAACATTGGCCTGCGTTTGATGCGCCTGCGCAGTACGCGTCTTCTCCTCGTCTCCTCGTTGGGCATCCTTCGCCATTCTGTGCGGACGTGTGGAATTCGTCTTCTGGCACTGTTGGGTTTCCTTTGACAAGACTGGGAACAAGGCCGTAAACGAATACGAGAGGTAAGGTTTTGTCAGATATGTTATGCATGTCAATGGTGGGTTTCTCGGTAACGTCGTTTTTTCATCGGCTGCCGGCGTCTTGCCCGGTCGTTATTGTTTCAGCCGGCCGCCATTGCTACGCAGTGGAGGCGGTTCAAGCTAAGCTCCTTGCTGCCGCCTAATCAGTCCCGTAGCGTCATTTAGGTGTGACATGCAGACGACTGTATGCTTGCCTTGAATGTATAGGTTTTTCGAACTGGTTGCTGAGCGAACGCTATCTAGCTTAACTGAATCCCATCCTGCTGAGTTTTTGTATACGGTTACTTTTTCTACCCGGGCGTTGAAGAAATGCAAGTTACGCTGATAGTACTGGGTTGTTGCTTACACTACACAGGCTCGCTGATTTCCACCACAGTCCTGTATGTTTTCAGCCTTTATTTGCGACAGCTGATACATGAGCCGAAATCGGACGCGTTTTAGCAGCTAAGCCTAACGAGTGCTTGGCGCGTCCACCGGTTGTGCTACTTGCCAGCCTGCCCATTGTTTTTCTTAGCGACGCGGACACGATGCGTAAGGCTGATTTGGGAAGCCGTGCTTGCCTGGTCATGAGTGTTAGCGTTCATGGGCATTTGGGATTGGGTTTGGCTTTTTCGAAGCTATTTGCACGAACAGGTAGGTGAATGACACCGATGCTACAAGGAAATGAAAATGGCGCAGGTAGTACCGGCGCCTCCGCATTTCTAAGGCCCGTTTCACATGCTGCGAATTCTGCCGCACCGACACTGCGAATTAGGTGACGCCGCAATGCGAATGCCGCTCAGTCCTTTCACATGCAACGCAGAACCTGCGAATTCGTTCGGTGTGAATAAATGCGGCAGTAATGTAACATGGAATGTGCTTATGTTGCAGTCGTGCGCACTTTTAGATACAAGGTAACATTTCGTATCTTTCTGTCAAAGTAAACAGTTCCGAATTATTTGAAAAGTACGATGGCCAAAGCCAAGCCTGACAGAGCCAAGCAGTGGTCAGTCGCAGAGCGAACACACCGCCGCTGCGAATGAATTCCAACCGGACGGAAATCGTTCGCAAGCCGTCTGCAAGAGCGGCGGCCCTCTCCAGCCGCAGACCGAATTCGCAGCATGTGAAACGGGCCTAAGGTGTAGGTTGCCCTTTGATGGTGGTTGAAGTCGTTGCTGAAAGATTAGATAAAGGTGTTCATAGGGACGGTAGTTGCTATCTAGGCTCGCTATATGCCTCTTGCTCCATTAAAGTCGGTGTAAGACATTTGGATTGTTAGAGCGGTGTACGAAGGTGGGAACATTTGTCCTAGAGTGCTCGAGCAGTGCCTTGTGGAAGAGAAGAAAGATTTTGAAGCAGGTACCGAGTTTCATGGGACAATACTTGCGCTAGAGAGCAGCCAGAATTCCATACAACCGTGAAGGCTCCAGCACCCTGCCGCTAGAAAGCAGCTGCATGAAGGTTATACTTGATCTGTTCGAGCACTCTAGACAAGCGTGCTCATCTTTGCACTGCTTTGCATTCAAAACAGTGCCTGGTAGCAGCTGCTTGATTCTACTGCTCTTGCGCAGAAGCAGAGCTACGTAGACCAGCAGGCTGGTTAGGCAGGAACGCGTTACCTGCAAACAGTCAGCTTCTCTCTGATTGTAGTCTGCAGCACGCCGCATGAGCACTTTGAATACCTATTAGCACTTCAGTATCTCGTTTCGGCACAAAAGAACCGTTGTATTTACCTTGCAGAGGGCATATTTGGAAGCCTTTGCTGAAGAAAAGAGAAAAGTGCTCAGAAATTGTATACAAAATAGAAAAGCACATCTTTGTGTTCTTGTAAAAGACATTCACATCTGTGTTCAAAGCTCTGCTCTTTCTCTGGGTAAGGGCCATTTTGAAACAAGTGTTAAATTTTTATTTGGGGAGCTTGTGAATTTCCAATATTTTCATGATGGCCCTAGTTAGTAGTTTAACAAAAAAAATATGCTTTTCAGGGTGGCCACCCCAGGGAGGACTTAAGGTAAATATGTTCAGCGCTGCTACCATATCTAGCATGTTGCACACCTATGTCATGCACCTGTGGTGTCACCATTTATTTCTGCTAGAGCTTTGGCTCGTCTGCCTTGAGAGGTAACTGTTTAGCCAGCAGGATTCAGAACTTCACTGGATCATTTAGTACTACTGTATTGTTTTTACAGTTTAATTACCTGAAGCCAGTGTTGCTTCGTAGCAGTAAAACTGCAATAGACAGGCACAGATATCCATCCTCAGAATGATGGCTGTCTGCCAAGATCAAGATTAAGTTACATTGGTACCATAAAAATACAGTTTGCTCGCTCTGTTTGGATTGAACTGCAGCCTTTGTTATATTGCAAAGTTGAGGTCAAATATTTGAGGCTTGGCTTATTGACATCTTCAATCTAAAAGTAAATTTTTTTGTTTACATATGTGGTTACCTTATCATTTTGTACTTTATCCTGTTGGTGAGGATGTATGGATCATCTGATTAGTAGTTGCTTTGCTGCTGCTTGGTTTACAGCTTAATAGAACCAACAGGCACGATCGAACTAAATGAGAGAACACTTCAGTCACGTGCTCTTCAGGCAGGAAAAGATGTGTGTGGTATTTTATATTGCTATGTAGTTAATTTATTACTCCTAGCATTTCACTGTCGTTATGAAACAGGCTATTGCCATCACAGTACCGTATCTGCTACCAATGTCTTTGCTGAGGTCAAGGACGCAGGTTTCATTTCCTGCTTTTTAATAGGCAAGGCGTTAACGCAACTCTGCCACGATCAGTGCAGAGCTCCAGGTAGGATCAAACAAGTGGAGTCCTAAATTATTTGATACCTTCACTCTGTCTTGAAACAAAGCCCTACACGGCAATGTAATTCTGAGTTATGCTATTACGTCTGTATGTTTTGTGTGCATATTATAGTGGCTTCTTGGCGGGCTGCTGTCGGCATCATAGTAGCTGACATTGATATACTATTTTCTTTTAACTGCGTGATGTGGAAGTTCATTTATGTTTTCAAAATTCTCCGATAGAATAATGCTGTCCAGTGGTTTAACAAAGTTATAGTTCTGCTCAGAAGCTAATGCAAAGTTACAGAATTCGGTTAGTACAGCTGAAGTTGCCTGTTATTGGTATGTATAACCGGCATTCATACTGGCCCTCAAATTGTATGTTCAAGCACAAGAAATGGAATGTGCTCCGAATAAACATTAATTACTTATAGCGATCCCTTGCTTGAAACTTGCTTGGGATTGCAAAGTTTTAACGCAGCTACAAGAAACAGAGCTTCTCTGTTTTGAGGAGAATGGTTCTGTTTAGTAGTTGCTTATTTGCAGGGGTTGGACTCTTTTGGTTTTTATTTTTTCAGAATTCGGCAGACTTTCTTCTTTCGGGATGCTGATTCTTTTTTTTTATTTTGGCGAATATAATTTTCGACATGAGATACGGACTTTTTTTCAATGACTGTGCTTAGAAAAAATTGCTACCCTTATTAAATGTGTCGCTCAGTTCAAGTGAAATAGCCGACAGACAAAACGGAAGTGGAAGTTGACTTCTAAGAACTAGGTTAATATGTTATTGTTGGGTTGCCAGGCTGCGTAGAGCACAAGGGCAGGGCATCACGTGGTCTGTGTTTGGAACTGCCGCTCAGTCGTCGCGATAACCAGAACGTATTTTTTGTGATGCCCGTTCACGGTTTCATGTCAATGTTATGCATTTGATTGACCTGATTAACCAACTGCTCTATGCAGGTTATGATAGTGAAGAAAGGACATAGCTAGAAGACTGCGAGGAGATGATGCTTCCCATTCTGCAGAGGCATGGAGTTAGCGGAGCAGTAGCTCAAATCGCACAAGTTCGCTGCTTGTTCTACAATACCATCGTCTCATCATGTCCCTGGATTCTCTATTTGCATAATTTTCAACTTTAAGTTAATGTAACTCGCATTCAGCAGCCAGCTAGCTATGCTTGCAAGTAAAAAATACTGACCTTTTTCGGCTAAAAACCAGTTTCGAAAAATGGATTTGGCGTACTTTTATCTCTTTTTTCCCAGATTAAACCGAAAAGTTCAACCCCTACTTATATGACATACTAATTTATTTCGTGAGCTCTAATACCTTCTACATACAAGCAGGTAACTAATAGCTGACCTCTTGAAGCAGAACATAGCTGTTCTATTCATTCTGTGCCACATTTGTTAAAAATCTATGTGCTTTGCATATAAGGCCCTTTATGTTTGGTTAAAAACCATAGTTGGTGCCTTTTTTGCATGTCATTTGTGGTGTAGCTTATCAAAAACCAAATGCTAGAAGCAAGCTGCCTGAGAGGTGCAGGTGCTGACCCAGCATCATCATTTCATCAAGGGCTGCACATGCCAACAATGGCCTGGTCTAACTACACTGATGTGTGTCTGAAGTGGCAGCTAGCGCATTGGACATTTTTGCAGTGCTCTTTTGTGTAATCCACTGCGGTGAATTGTTTGGAAAAACGATCAGGAATAGAATACATAGGTGTCATAGTGAAACAAACAGGTGGTAATATTAAATTATTCTCTTTGGAACCCAAATGGAGCACTTTTGCATAGAAAAAGAAAAATCTTTGTACTCAGTTTTCAACTTTGAACCTGTTTTTTTTTACCCCCGAGGTTTCAAAAAAAAAGAAAACAAAAAATGAAAGGCCCTATCTGTACTGAAGTGTGCTATAACTACGGTATGATTAGAACTCTGGCTAAATGCTGTGATTATATTCCTTAACACAGGACCAACTGTTCACCGAAAAGTTTGTTCAGGTCTGCCTGGTGGCTGGCCATTTTACTGTAGCTCAGGTAGCATTGCTAAGAAAGTTGCCAGGATTCTCGTGGAGACTCTAAGCTTTGCAGTCAAGTGAAAGAACATTTAGGGCTGTAAATACACTGGCAGGGTGGCGCTGTAGTTCTTGGCAGTACGTTGTTTATGCTGTCTACATGAGTAGTCAAAAGTAAACATTAATACTTTGTTTTTAACCCTAATGTTCCTGGCTACCTTTTTTTTTTTTTGAAACATTATCAGAGCTCGTCATTAGTGCAGCCACATGCAACTAAAAAGGTAACAAAGGTTTTTTTGAAGGATCTGTTTCAGTGTGTAAGTTTGCAATTAAAACATACTTTGGTATTGCTCATGAGAGGTAACATAATGCGTGAATGTAGGGCAGTTGTGGCACTATAAAAGGCATTTTTCAGACACTTGGACTTCAAGAACAGTTTACTAAAGCAGTGGAAATGGTTTATAGTATAATGCTTAATTTCCTGCTTAGTTGCTTACATTGGAGGGAGTTGTAATAGATTAATGTGTTCTGAAGCTATTCCATCTGCTTTGGAAGTGGGGGTGGTCGCCGAACCTTGGCTATTCATTGGGAACTAAAATGATCAAACATAATTCTTATGTCGAAACATATTTAATTGGGAAGGGTGGAGAAAAGTTTCAATGGTTGCACACTTGGTATCAGCTGGAAAATTATTTAAGTATATGCACAGAAGGTCTAATAAAAGTTGAATACTATATGAGAGTTTAAGCATCGTCCTAATTCATTTCTCTCAAATAAGTATTAAAGGGGCCTTGCCTTGCATATTAAGCAAGTAATCACTATTGCTTGTCTGTATAGTGCGTAGCATTGGAACTCAATGCTCAGATGTTAACAGAATGAGAATACTTGATCTGCAAGCTTGCTCACTTATGTCAGACTCTACATGGGACATATCACATGGGACAAATGATTCGAAATGATAAATGAGTGGGAAAATGGGTCTTGAGCATTTAATTTTCTGCTTGTAAAACAGGCGAAAAGAAACAGAATCAATGAAAGTAACACAAAAGGGTATACCATCTGCTACTTTGCTTCAGACCTGCATGGGAGAGAGCAAAGAATGCCAGTCAACACACCACACAGCCATAAAGGAACTGGAAGATCTTATATCGAAAGGATTATAAGCAGGGACTGTGATGGCATGGTGCGTTTCACCATGCTCCGATACTGCCGCACACCTAGTTATCAAAATGGCAGTATAAAGGTGTGTGGCTTCAGCATGGGTTGTGATCTGCCTTTTTGAGGCAAACGCAACACAAGCTTCTGCAGCGTGTATGTTTGATGCTGTAATGAGTGTAGTAACGACGAGCAGTGTTCAGTATGAGTGAAATGTTGCGCCTTCTGCCTGTTTTAACTATTCCAAGTGGGGTAACTTTGACAAGTTACGTGAACTTTGTGTGCAGGTCTCGGTAAATTATGAGAAACTTGTTGGAGCATAATTTTCTACTGTGGATTAAGTGTCACAAAGCTCTATTTCAAATGTCTGAGTTAGATTTTAATGTGACCATTTCTATTGTTGCACACTGGTGGTACAAGTGAACAATTTTTTCAAATAAGCAGTGATGTGGGGATCACTATAGACAAAGTGCATTGACAATTTTAGTCTTGACCTGGCTTTTTTTTTTTTTTCATTTTAGCTTGCTGACTCCTAAGGTGCATTTCACTAAACTGACAGCAGTGATTCCAAGTAGGACATTACTGGTTAACCAGAGCAATGTATGCACCCATAATGACCTTCTTTGTAAATGCCTAAGGAAGAGCATTAAAGCATATTTAGTTTAATATGTTTTCATTTTTGCCTAATGAGGTTAGCTATGCAATTCACATTAGACCTGGCCAGGATCCTTCTAGCACAATAAAAGGCAGGCCTCTTATATGCATGCTCTGCACTGCTTTGAGTCATGCAAGTGAACCTGTGTGTGTGTAGTGTGCTAGAGGCTTGGAGCAACCTGGAGGAGGTGCAGCATGAGCTTCCACGAGAACACAGAGCCACGCCAGCGGCCGCCCATCTACAGGCCCAAGGACCCGCCACCTGATGTGGCGCTTGATCGGAGCCGCATTTACATTGGCAATCTGCCTCACTCCGTGACCGAGGACGATGTGCGGGAACTGGTTGAGCCCTATGGGGCAGTGCGGGACGTCTTTGTGAACAGCCAGAAAGGCTTTGCTTTTGTCAAGATGGACAGTCCACAGAGTGCCGAGGCCGTGGTGACCAACCTGGACATGAACCTGAGACGAGGCCGGCGATTGCGTGTGACGCCAGCGTCCAATGCCAAGGGCAAGCTGGCCAAAGCGTTGGGCCATGGGGGTGCTGCTGTGCGTCCGCGAGACGAGAAACCGGGTGGCCGCTGCCGCCTGTTCGTGGGCAACCTGCCTGCAAGCACAGGCGAAGAAGAGCTGCGGCGGTTGTTCTCCGAGCACGGGGAAGTGCAAGAGACATTTCTCAATGCTGAAAAGGGCTTTGGTTTCGTCAAGATGGCTTCCTATGAAGCAGCCGAGGCTGCCAAGGCAGCACTCGACGATGCGCCTGTTGACGGGCGGCGCATTCAGGTGCGCTTCGCCACTCAGGGTACATGCCTTAGCGTGCGCAATCTGGGACCCTGGGTCTCCAATGAACTGCTGGAGAGTGCTTTCTCCATCTTTGGTGAAGTGGAAAGGGCCGTGGTCATAGTGGACGACAGGGGGCGCTCTGTTGGTGAGGGGATCGTGGAGTTTGCACGCAAGCCCGCAGCTCAGGCGGCCCTGAAACGCTGCCTTGAAGGCTGCTTCCTGCTCACCAGTGAGCCAAGACCAGTGTGGGCAGAGCCACTGGAGTACCGAGACTGGGTCCTAGGCTTGCCTGAACGGACAGTGTCGCGGCGAGGTCGGGGATATGCACGGGAGCGAGAGCTGGGACCACGTTTCGCACGACCAGGCACACAGGAGCATAGGGTGGCAGAGCGCTGGAAGCGCTTTCTCGACTTTGAAAAGGACAAGCGGGAAGAGTTAGAGAAGGTTCTCAATGAAGAGCGCAGGAAATTGGAAGAAGAGGTAGAGCGCTTTCGCAGGGAACAAGTGCTGGAACGCCCTTTCCCACCATGGCAAGATGGCCCTCATGATCAGTATGCCAGCTACCTGGGCTATGACACAGGCTACCTTGGCTACCCACCACAGTATGGTGCTGGCTGGAATCATCGCAGTCCTTACTGAGTAGCAGCCTCTCATGGGACAGTGGCAGGGACCTTGTGCTTCATCGGATCAATGTTGCCTCTTTCACTCCCCCATTTTTTTTTTTTTTTAATGGAATGGGGCAAGACACTGTACTGAAGTCATTACATACAGGTCAACATGTGACTGTTGCTGTGTTCTTTTCTGATTCTCTGTTAGGAGGCAGCTCGTCATGAGTTGCATTTTCTGTCTTTGCTGCAACGACACATTAACAGCTTGTTCTTTTTCTCAGGCAGGAGCTAAGCGTCTGCCAAGCCCAGCCAGCTGCTACTCTGCATCCGTTTTGAGTCAGTGGCACGCAAGCTGCGCTTAGCCTGAAGCGTTGCATTAGGAATCTGTGCTACTGTGCACCATCCTTGGCGCGTGTGAAGAAATAGATCTTTTTCGGTAAGATATACTGCCTTGCTTGTCACTTGTGCGCTTCTGTTTGCTTGGTGACCACTGAGTGACTGAGGCTTGAGTCAGCTAAAGACTGACTCGCGTGTCTGAAATGTAGAATTATCATCCCAGACATCGTAATGCTACGAGTTCCCATTTAAAGGGTACAGCACCCTTCAGCATATGATTTATATGCTAACGCTGCTTTGTGGTTCTGAAACAGTACTGGATTTTAAGCCGATTGGAAATGTTTTTTACATATCTGAGTTTTTTGTGAAGTCATTAAGTGCCATGAGCTTAGGTTTGCGATTGCAATTTTCTGATGACAGGGTCTGAATACAGTGCTAATGGATGCGGCAAAAAATATTGGCAAGTGTCGATGTTTAATTGCCTTACCCTGGCTCCAATGGAAAGTGTTACTGTGGTAACTTGTGCTTCAGCCTTCAACATGGAATGTATCCTCAGCTTGAAAAACACTCCTGCTACCTTTTCCAGTATACTTTTTCGTCCAGCTGCTGCGGTGGCTCAGTGGTTATGGCGCTAGCCTGCTGACCCGAAAGTCACGGGTTCGATCTCGGCCGCGCCGGTCGAATTTCGATGGAGACGAAATTCTATAGGCCCGTGTAGTGTGCGATGTCAGTGCACGTTAAAGAACTCCAGGTGATTGAAATGTCCGGAGCCCTTCACTGTGGCGTCTCTCATAGCCTGAATCGCTTTGAGATGTTAAACCCCCATAAACCATACTTTTCATCCCTCAGGGCTGATCTTACTACGCTAGATGTATTTCGCTCTATCTTCAACTGAAACCAAGCTACCATGCGGTTTCCATTTGCTTGCACTGGCCCTGATTCCTCCTTTTGAAAACGACGGATAATTCACCAAGTTTCATGTGTTACTGAAACCGTTGCACGCTAGAAATTGATGTTTGCGTTCTTACCTCAAGATTTACTCTCACCAGGCAATCGCCTGGCGGCCTCTCCTTAAGCTGGGAGTTTGTTGTACATCACATACCTTCACAAAATATTCACTGTGCAGTCTTCAGGCTGTCCACGTTGCTTGTGCCAAATTATGGAGCCATGCAACGCATTCTTTTTGTACAAATAAGTGTAGACTTGTCCGCAGTGTAGCATCAGGGGTGGAGGGAAGCGTCGGGGGGGAGGTGTTCCGAGAGAAACCCCGCGTCTTCCACTTCTGAAGCTTTCCCCATGTTGGTTTTTTCTCTCCACTTGCTAACTACAAGTATTCTATTTCTTTTTGTTGCTTCAGAATCACAATCGAGGCAGTTATCACTTGCAGTCCTTAGTATGACCACTCGCTGCATACACGAGTTTGGTCGTGTCTCTTACATAATCGCTGCATTCACATACTGTCTTTAGCCTTGCACCTGATTTTTTGTTTCTGCGTTGCCGTTTCATTGTACTGGACATTTGAAAAGGTTTGTGATGAGGGGGTTAAAGAAGCATCATGTCATCGGCTGAAAATGTTGAGAACCATCAACTTCAATTCAGTGTCTGTGGATTTGCTTGGATGCTCTCAGTTTAAAATGCTTAGGCGCAGTTGGCTTGTAAGCATCTTTTTCTCATTTTGCATCAAATAATCGTACTTGAGTTGGGGTACTAATTGGCACAGTTAGGGCTAAGCCCTAAGATTGTTTCCAAATCACTCTTTACTTCTGCTGAACTTTGTTTTGGTCATTAAATTGTCTTGTAAAAGCAACGAGGCCTTGCATCCATAAAAAGGTGCGATCGTTTGCTGCATTTTTTTTTTTTTTTTCAAACTGATTCTTTAGCACAAATATATTGCTCAGGAAGAAATGCAGTATTGGAAAAGGTGCAGAAGAGAATGTACTTTCAAAATTGTGATAAAATGAACAAAAAAATTTATACATATCCTGTCTCTCTATAATATTTGCAGCTGGTCTCAGTCAAATTTTGCACACCCATTGACTCTTCAGATTGAATCCTTGATAAAATGTGGGAGAGCGACTGAGGAGTGCATATTCTGCTAAACTCGCTTGTTTGCACTTCCCTATTAGGGAAGTTGATGCTTCTTGACTACGCAAACTCCTGCATATCTAGGAGACAAGATAGTATTGCTCGAAAAATTGCATGCCCTGCCCAAGCTCCAGCGCTCTTCTTTTAGTGCTTGATGTCTCCTAGCCTTTACTGCTGGATGCAGAGTTATAACCCCCCTCTGCTACAATGTATTTGGATGTGGCATTGCAACACTTCTGTTCCTATCAAGTATTTGCGAACACTATTAAATTTGCCAAAGCTGGTTGGGATCCTAATGAGAATGTGGACTTTGTGTCCCTGTCTCATTGCAAACTTGCTAGTGTTGTCCTAGATGCAACTTTGTCATTTATTTTCACAAGTATGACCTGTAGGCCGTTAGATTGATATGTAGTCTGTAAGCATGCCTACGGAGCTTCTTATCTTGTGGCAATCTTTAAGTTCTTACCATAGCTACTTGGGCCTTTGTATCAAGAATGTACTTGATTATTTATCTGTGTGCTGGAAGAGTTATAATGGTCTTCAAAGCACTAAACTGTGATTCGGGAGGATAGTAACGCTGACTTTTTGCTCTACTGACTTCTATTAGTTTACAAAGATTCGTGCTGTTTTTCTGTATATACGGTTCCTCGCTTATGGGATGAAAGGTGTGGGGCCAGGTGGAATCCCTATTGGGGCACATGTTGTGGCATTAATTTCTCCGGAAATGTTTTTTTCCTTTGTTAAATAACTGCCCAAAAATTTCTCTCCCAGGAAAATATGTAAGCTGCTCAGTGCTATGCTCAGTTTCTCACTGCAACTGCAAGTTGCTAGAGTCATTAAACTCATTTCATACTTAAGGTGCAACGCTGTGAAAGCTAGCGCACTTGTTTGCGCTGCCTACATCTGCTATCAAAAAGTTGTCCATTCCTTGTGAGCGAAATATAAGCTTTGCGTGCAGGCTTATTACATGATACATTTGTCATGAACATGATATAATGCGCTCTTACAGCTGACGACACACTGGCGCTTACTCGTGCCAGAGACCACTCGGCCACAAAACAAGTGCCATGTAAAACACCTCTTTACCTTTTCATGCGTACTACTTCAGCACCTTTCAAAGCGTTGCACCTTCTATATGAAATGGGGGACCGAATGTGAAAATATGCAGCAGAAAATTAATTCAGAATATGGTGCGGGCATGAGACGTTGAAATTGTTTAAAAGCAAAACTTGCAGAGCCTTTTTTTTTTTTGCTTATAAGTTATCAGTGCTCATATTTGCCAAGCTTGCTGAACATCATGCTGAAAACTGGGTTTGCATGTGCCTTGCACCTGCCCTTGTGCAGTGTTGAGAACTATTGAGGTGCTTTTGCAGCCATCTTGTAAGGCAGTTTTTTTTTTAGCATTCATCACTTTTTTTTCTTTCAGTGGAAAACTCAGAGGTGCATTGTTATTGCTGCACTGAGCCTGTTAGATTTATGCAATGGTTGTGATCGTCATGGTATTTCTAAAGCAAGCATAGAGCTTGACTAAACTCTGTTTTGGCTTTGCTATGCTTTTCTGTCTTGTTACACCGTAGCACGCTGAAAGTGAGAAGTGCATTGGAGGAGAAAATGAACACACTGCGATTTATTTTTATTTTTTAATGAATACTGAAGGGGCTCAGATATAAGGTGAGGTGTAAAAACGAAGCTCGTGATCTGCTCAAGCTTGAGGTCTGGTTTAGGTGGTGGCAAGTGCCCGCCACCACTCGATTAATGACGCATGAAAAAGTGCCTAGAGTACTGGACTGTACCAAGTGTTGCTTTATTTTTAATAGAAACTGTCAAAAAAATTTCGTACAGGGTGCTTCAGAAAAGCTTCTGAATAGTATCTAAAATAAAGCATTTTGAAATGCAAAGTGGTTTTGTGGTGTGGGGCCTCTAGCCTTCCGCGAAAAATGAAGGATACCAGCTTTCATGGAATTCTATTTTGCATTGTATTTTACTGTAGTCATTGCATAGGAATCCAGACGTTAAGCCGTCGGAATTCTCATAAAGCTGCTAATTCCTGGTCGCGAATGAATTCCTGCTGACACCTTGACATGCTTTTGCTCCATTTGTCCACCCCAGCAGGCAAGCACTTCAAACGCAGTGGCTGTGGTGACGAGTTCACACCATTCTTCTGGAAGAGCCACGATACTGGCACCCTTTGTAGCAAATGTTAATAGCAATGGATCAATTCCAACATTAGCGTAGTAGGTTCCAGTAACGACCGGTGTCTGCAGGTGACATCCTGTTGTGATAGTGGACCCTTTCGGAAAAGAGTAGCACAAGTGGGTGGCCATGCTTTTGTAGGGTTGGTCGCTTCCCACTTAGTGGCGTGGTCACCGGCAGAAGGTACCGAATGGTCGGACTGGAGGTTCAGGAGAGATGACATTCAGTTGATAAGGGGTATCGCATTAAAAGAATACCACTAGCCAAGCGAATAGAATTTAAAGGTCAATGAGATGCTGATCTACCATAGCTAGATTTTAATTATATTGAAAGCACATTTGGGGCATGGAAGGCATGCTCTAGAAATAACCTTTTGTAGTTAATTTGGGCATGCTAAATCTTCAATGGAATTTTGCAGATTCTTGAATCTGGCTCTGTGGCATTGAAAATTTTATGGCAGAAAAATTTAGAGGCACTATGATATTAGTGGTATCATATCAGCAACAGGTGAATTGTGTTAGCTAGTGAGCTATTTAACGAAATTTTTAGTTGATTACAATTAGACACCATTGTTATTGTTTGAAAATTTGTGCTGACCATTAGTAATAGCCATATTAGCGTTGGTAGCTTCGAAATTATGAACCTGCTCATAGCTGCCGAGCATGTTCAACATCAACTGCCAGGAAACCTATCAACAACGGACATGTGTCCTGTCTTCCTCTGTCCCAAGCATTGGCCCAAGTGAGTCAGGGAAATTGATGACGCATGCGCCCGAGACTGCACGAAATTACTCTGGTGTATGGGGCGGTAAATACCTACAATCCTTGGGATGTGCATGGTACAAAATGCCAAATGGCTAAAATCTGGAGCAAAAACCTCACCGTATATGTGCGTACTTCACAACTCTCCCGGATTTTGAACGAACCTCCTGATATTGCAGACATGGACTTATTTTTCCCAAAAATTGTCCACAATGTTGTTTGAAATAATTTTCTTCATAAAAAAAACCGTACAGTAGAGGTGAACCATGTGCTAGCACATGTTATATGGCTGAAGCCAATGCAACCATAGTTACTGCAGCTTCCACTAAATTTTTCAGCGTAAATATGGACTTACTTGTGCTTATACTCCGTTTCATACATCAGGTGCAACGCTGTGAAAGGTACGTTAGTAGTCCGGACAGGAAAATAAAGGGAGGCGTGTTACTCCGTGCTTGTTCTGGGGCCAAGTGGTCTAAGGCATGAGAAAGGTAAAAGTGTGGTGTCAGCAGTAAGAGCCCATTTGATCAAGTTCATGACAAATGTGTCATGTAGTAAGCCAGTAGACAAAGGATTCACTATGTTTCGCTCACCACAAAGGATGCACTACTTTTTGGTCGTGGATGCAGGCAGCGCAAGCTAGTGCGCTAGCTTTGACAGCGTTGCACCTGATGTATGAAACGGGGTATAGTCATTAGCCGCCCGCTTTCTCATTGGACTAATGCATGTTTGTGACTAACTTTTCAAAATGAGCGAAGTTTGAAAGTTTGGTTTTACAAAATGAATAGCTCATTAATGGCGCCGATCCTGCAGTGCAGGAGCTGCAGTGATGAATGCTCTTTTCGTTTAGCGCGTTTCTTCCAGTTTTTATGGTATGATTCTGGCCTGTCCACCGTTTTCCTCGCGATCCTTGGGACGTGTTATGAAATAGCACAATCAAGGCAGAAAAGGTTAGACACTGGGGGCATGTTGGCAGCTCGAAACCATCATGTTCTCGCATTAGATAAAAGGAATGACTCAGCATGTAGCCTGCGATATCATCTGTGCTGCTAAAAATAAGCATCATCGAAGGTGACACGGTTATGCACTTGCTCACTGCAAGCCAGGCACCCATTTCCAAGCCGATTTTTGGAGTAATGGAATGCATGGTTCTGTCGTGCAGTTACGTGGAGCTAAGACTGCAGCGCTAATGGGCTGTCCGCAGTGTTGCGTGCATTGTCCATTACTGTATTGAAGAACCTGCAGACAGCTTCTCTTTCAGAAATAATCTGCTGCAATTTCTCGCATTGCCCTGCGAATCTTGCAAACAGATTATCTCTAGACCCTCTCTACATTGTCTGTACCTCATGCAACATAAGGCTCAGAAAAATGCTGGCACTCAAAGTGCCATTTATTTAAAAAAGAACACTTAGACAATCGATTGTAAGAATTACCTGAAGTGAGAAAAAGTTGCTCTAAATGTGTACTGGTAGTAGCCTGGACACATTCCGTTCATGTGTCCTTGTCCTGTTATGGCAGGTTGGCAGGTACGTTTTCTGTTTTGTTTTTCGTCACGGAGGGGGGATAGCGTTTATATGCTTTCATGTGTGAGAGTGTATGTGCGTGTGTGAATGTGTTTTGTTTTATGAGAGGAATGTGCAGATATCATAAAGTCCTGAAGTGTTTTTGTGCGCCCACTCCATGCATCCTTAACACTTGGCCCTAACAGAGCAGTACGTTTGAAATGTCATTTTAGCTAAGCGAAGAAAGGTAAATCATCACAAGGGCTCCCCCTTATAACTTTTGCAACTACAACCAAAGCAGAAATTTTTTGCCCGCCATGCAAAAAAACAAATTGGTTACTTCTAAATAGTTCATAGTGACTTATACCATGTAAAACTAAACAGCTTAGGTGGTACACATTTTTTAACAAATTTATAACAAAGTTGAAGCAATGGCTGCCATTTTGGACCAGCTGGATAAGTAGCGCACTTCCGTAAAGCTTTGCACTCCTCTCAGCTTGTATGGGAGGGGAACAGAAGAGCCAGCCTGCTCGCACACTCCTGGGCTCGTATCCCAAGTTTCTGTTATAATTGTTACTGTCAATCTGCCACATCTGATTGGTCAGAACTGCAGATGATGTGGCAGCTTGAATGCATTGATTGGAAAAAATCTGACTGACGTCACTCGCATAACATATGCTTCATAGCAGATGCTCAAGGACCTTGGTGAGAACAGCCGATATGGCCAATGCGCTCTGCTTCAGTGTGAACTCATCTTTGTTACTGCGTTTTACGACGCCTCAGATGGCTATAAATTGGTACTGGCTTTCACTTTGTCTTGTCTTGCCTATGACAAATGGGATGGACAATCAATTTGGCTTGTTTTTTATTCCATTGGATGATTTGGTAGCTCCTAGGTGTAAAGAGCACCGGTTTGCTACAGAAATGGTTCGCTTCAACAAAACGAGATGGCGCCACTATAACCGGAGTTACCATCGTTTCTACGTTTGCATATGTTAAGTGATGTAACGTAAAGCATAATGTCCCTCAAAATGATTATGTTTACTATGTGCAAACATGAATTTGCTGTTCTAGAATCCTGTTAATTGTTAAAGCGCCCTGCATCATGATAGTGTGCAATGCCTGGCAGCATGACCCTGCTCATCATGTGCACGGATGGTCGGTCTTTTAGTGATGTGCCACTACATCGATGCGTTTCACATGCCAGAGGTGGTTCTTCGCCGTCCCCTCTCTGTTCTGAATAGCCGTGGCATGGTTGCTCTGCGTTGCGCTCGCAAGTTAGCTCGGAATCTAGTTTTCAGTCGTCAAGGGGCATGCATGTGCTTCATGCTATGGCGAACCTCAGAAAACTGTCTACGACGTCTTCAAATTCATTCATGAAGAGCAATGCAGGAAGATTTTTTTTTTTAGCACATCTTATATTTATTTAGTGGAAAAAAATTAAAAGCCTAACTGTGGCATCTCGCAGTTCTTGCAGTACCTGCATGAAAGGAATTGAAAACTTAAGTTACTGTCTGCAAAACTGTCCGATCACAGCAGCAGCTTAGCTTTAACGGTGCTGCAGACAAGTCGTCCGGCGTTTTGATGGTTCAGCACGGCAGTGAGTCCACGGCACAAATATTCCTCTCCGCTCCTTTTTTTCTCCTCAAAAGAAATACAAAATACAGTATTGTGCCAACAAGCTAGCTATCTTATTTACCATTGGCGATCGGCGGCTGCCATCTATGACTGCAAAGGCATGCGGTGTTGCGTACAGTGCAGAAAAGAGTAGCCAAAAAATTTTTATTTCCTGAAGTCCATTGGGTGAATTAAGCGGCTTTTGATTACCTCTTTACTGTGCCACCTAATGCACAGCTAATATTGTTGCTGAATTTTTCTTCTGCCGCGTTCCTTTTCTTGGCAAAGAGCAATAGCGCCGCTGGACGTTTTGCTACGCCAACCGCAACACAGTGACAACCTGCTGCAACTCGCAGTCGCAGCCGAACTGACATCCGCTTCCGCCATTTCCACCAATCAGGTGAGGCCGAAAATGACGGTATCGATTATGACGCAAACTCGGAATATAGGCCCTGGTTAAAAGTTTCACAAATGTGCTATATCTCCCACTCGTTAGCTGAACAAAGCGGAGGCTCAGCTGCGCTGTGAAAAACCTTTCTTCTTGTACCACCTTAAAGGCTGCCTGTGATTGTTTTGTTGGTTGCAATAAAATGCTTTCATTACATAGAGTAAAGGCTATTGAGCGGTCATGCCACACAGGAGTCTTCATTAGTCACTTAATAATTTAGAAATCTTATTTTTGCTACGACGTCCGGTGGCAGTCTCCCGCGTGAATTTTCCTCTTCAGCATCTTAAGGCACGTGATGTTAACAGTTAAGGGCTGTCGTTGGCTTACCGAAGACAGCAAGGATGTAGAATTCTAAATTGCTGTAGGCTGCTTTTATTATTTTCAATAGGAAAATTATCCATCAGTGAAGTAAGATGTGATGGGCTGTTCAAGTGAATGTGCTGCTCAAAAGTACCCCCACCCGTGCGTTTGTTCCACAAGAAAGCACTGGTTTCAGAAACGCTTGCTGGTTAGTGTATGAAACCATACCATGAGTGACTTTAGTATCAAAATTAGGTAGGGTGGGGAACAAAGGAGCTGAGCTTATGATTGTGGAGTGGATATTGGCATGAAATGGTTTTGGGCAGTGGGTGAGCAAATTCATCTGTGGTGGTGTAGGTGCACTGTTACATATATAACTTGCTAATATAAGCAGCTTCCGTACATACTTCCACACCGTTCAGTGTGCTTGTCAGGGCAGTTCGTGTAGCTTTCATAGCTCTCAATTTGCTAAGACATTGGAACAATCTGCTTTATACAGTTATTTGCAGTGTTTATCTGATGGAAACTGGCCCGTTCAACCGAGTGATCTTAGGGGTAAAAAAAAAAATTTCCAGAATCTTTCACAGTGCTATTTGATTTGGTAGAACTTCTTTTTGGCATCTGTTTCACCTCCATTGTGACACTACTACTTTTGAGGCCTTGTTTTTTTTTTTTTTTTTTTTTGTGGACGAGCGGGCACTTACTTTGCTGACACCCTTTCCTTTCAATGCGATTACCCCTTATGGGTGCTTGCCGAAAACTGCGGCAGTTCTGGCATATTTCGAGGTCATATCTTCGTGCATGGCTCGTTAAGCGTGTGAGATGCGGTGGGCCGTAATTCAAATTTTTAGAGTGGATGCCCAAGGTTCGTGCCATTAGAAAGTACTCGGTGAGACCTTTGGAATGCCGCGCAGATTTCTCATAACATGGTGGATGCAGTGGTTGTTAATAACTTTCTTTTGTGTGTGTCTACTCGTAATTTGGACGCGGGGGTGTAAGGTGGAAAATGAATTCTGCATTGATGCAGTTACTTAGGGCAGGAATTTTTATTTGCGTTTCTGATACATTCAGTCGGTGTTTTTTTTTTTATAGATGTTAACAGCTGTTTTTTGAAAGGTCATGGCGTCAGGCTAGCAGAAAGTTGTGCAAGAAGTTTTGAAAGCATTTCATGCTTAAAGGCCAACTGCATTGCCAATTTTTTCCCCGTAAAAATACATTTTTCGTGTACTATGTCAACAGAGAACCGTAAAAATGAGATGGGAAAGAAGCGAATGCTTCAGGGATCGCTTGCAAAAACTACGGTTTTTAAGCAACTATAAAAACGACCGCCATTATTAAGTTTTGGAAATAATGTAGAAACGGACCACTCAGTCCAAATAGGTGCTGTTCAGCCCCATAGTGGTGTGATTTGGGAGGCTTGTTGCTTCCCATAGAAACCACAGCGAGCAAGCTCGCGTTGCATGTGTTATTGGGAATGTGAATGCCGACAGAATTTAAACGTTGCTAATGAATGTACACAAGCAGAGATCTCCGCATGTTTCAGGGCATGTGCTTATGAACCGGCTCTCTAAGAAGTGTAGAACTTTGTACCTGTTAGTTTTATGACGTATGCAACATATTAAGATACAGTGTAGCCGAAGCAAGATTTAATTGCAATTGGCCTTTTTTTATTTAAAATGCTTTATGCTTTGCCACTGTGATAGGGGCCATTGGTTTCACATTTCATTGAAAGCCTTCATCAGCCGTTCTCTGGAGAGCAAGGCTAATTTTCAAGAAAAAAAAATAGTGGCGAGTGGGGAAGCCTTTTGTGCTCCTTTATTTCAGTTGTAACTTTTGTACAGTTCTCAGCTTCCTAATCCTTCAGAAGTTAAGTTGATGCCATGTTTCTCATTCCCTGTGAAGTCGTCAGTAATGTGTGTCGTGAATTAGCTTGGTATTGCGTAATTGGTCTACTTCTCTGAAGCATCTGAGTAGGCTGCTTGTGTAAAACAAGGTCCCATTTGGGTTGTGTATGCATGAATGTGCCTGCAGTGATCTTTCTTTCCATTGCACCACTGTTGCTCATTCATATAAGCCACACGTGCTGTCGGTAATCTTGGTGCCGATTGCACATGTGTTTGTATTTAGTAAATTATCTGAGCCACATTGGTGCAGCATGTACAATAGTCCACACACCTGTCTAGAGCGCTTGATTGGCTCACTGTGGAGTATACCTCAGCCATTTACGAGTGCCCAAGAGCTTGAAACAATACCTTATCATGCATGCATATTTGCATAAATTGTGTTCTCTTCATGTCTTTAAAAGCTACCGTAAAAACCGGAATACAGGTTGAACTTCTTTAAAAAAATCCATGGCATAAAGTAGACCCCCGTCTTATATGCCAGTCATTGGCGGAAAAACTACGGAAGTCTTGCAACAATGGGCGGCTGAAGTCAACAGCCTCCATCACCATTGCTATCAGCAGTGGCGTGGCGACGTTGTGGCACCTTCATTATGTGTTTCCATTGTTGCAAAGCTATTTTGGTTAAAGGCTGCTTTTTCACATTTTGTTTCAAAATGAGCGGAACCAGACGGCAATTCACCGTCGCCTCCAAGAAAGACTACTGGGTACGCGGAAGCTCACGGCAACCTGGCGGCAAAGCGCAAATTAGGAGTTTCTGAAAGGGGCATTTGGTACTGGCGGAGGCAGTAGCTGCGTATTACAACTTGCAGCAACCAGAAAAAAACATCATTCCGTGGGCGGACCACAGAGTATCCAGAATTGGAAGGAAAGGATGCGGAGTTCATCCGGGAGCTGCGTGCAAGATCGCTGCCTGTGACTGCTGAATGCATCACGTGAAAGCGGTAGAGATCACGGCACGGAGCGGCAAAAGAAGTGAGAGTAAGCGCATGTGTACACATACGCATACCTAGTTTTCGCCGCTCCTTGCCATATGATATGATAAGGTGCTGACAAACACGCAGGTCGATGGGCGCCCAATACTGTTTAAAAATTGGCCCGGTGTACATATGAGCAGCATTTAAATGAAGATAAATACTGTCGCCATTGTGCAACCTGTTGAGTCGCATTTGTTTCAAGGTAAGGGTGACTTCGGTACCTTCTCTATTGAAAAAGATTTTTCATTTTTAGGATTGGTTAGTTGGGGGGTCAACCTATGTTCCGGTCCGACCTATAGTCCGGTTTTTAAGGTATATTGGGTCTGGGTATGCAGCCGCAATGTCATAATGCCCAATAGAGCGCACCGTTTGAGCGTTCTAGACAGGTGTGTGGACGACTGTACAAGTGTCTTACATGTAATGCTCTCTTACAGTTCTTTGAATTCTGCACTGCTGCAGTTGCATTCCTTACTGTGCAGTTTTAGTACATCTCTTTAAATGCAGTAATTAAAAATCTTGCGTGGTCAAAAGCTTGACGTGATCGCTGGCAATGTAGTTGTAATGCCTTTTCATGGATAGAATCTGGGAACTTAAATATGCTGAAGTTCATGGTGGTTATTAGAGACAACTAGTTCGAGATTTTATTATACCGGCTTGGTATTCACTTTCTTATATTTTTTTCGGTCTGTTATCACCGACGTCAAATATCTCCTGTGCTCTTCTATTGACCATTAGTCAAAAATGATGCCTTAATCGGCGAGAAAAATACATAAATGCACTTAACGCATCATTGCATTTATTGTACATCAATTGGTGTGGATACTATTTTGATATTGTTTTAACTCTTTTCTTACTGCAAGAAAACGTGCCTTCAAGGTGGTGTGCATAAAACAACTATTTTCCCATCAGTTAAAAATTAGGTATAGTTTGCTGTAGCACATCATAGCTTAGCTAGTAGTTTTCTTTTTAATAACATTAAGAAAAAGGGTATAGTGCTGTCAAAAAAAGTTGTCAAAATTTCACTAAATATTGACAAAAAGATTAAATATATTCCGGTAAAAAAACTGAATAAAGAACCAAGAATGTGTATGCGTTACAATGTCGGAAGTGACTATTCAAAGTTTCAGTACTCTTCGTGCTATCTTTCCCATCAGTAGAAAAAGACTTGTGCAAAGCGCTTTAGGCTATTCCGCAGTGCACTGCTAAGGCCCAGGCCATCTTGGAGACAACTTGCTCCACTTCACTGCTGGTGGCACGGAATAATTCAGGACATGTCCGGTAGCATGAGAGAGGCTCGGAAAGCAGCGAATATCCTTTGTCAACGGTGAAAATGAAGGGTGGGCACCTATCTGTATTTGGGCAGAGCGGAGCAGCCATCCCTGTTATAGCTAAAATCGAACGAATTGACTTCATTTTTCCGCACAAAGTTGTTGTTTGCATCTACAAACACAAATGTGGATGCTGTGGTATCTGGAGAACGCCATTGCTCAGGAGAATCTGTGTGAGAAGAGGACGCTACCTTGGATGCCATGCTCACCGTGATGTGATGGCTGCGCATTGATATGTTTCGCGAGGAGAAACATGCTCATCATGTAGCTTGCGAAAGAACCAAATCGGAAACTGAAGTGCAGTTTTTGGCGTTTTACTAAGAGGAGGCTTTACTTGACCAGAAGGGACCTGGATTGCACAGTCATTCAGATTTCACACTTTGAATAGGCACGGTAAGGAAAGAGTTAATGTGGATAAAATTCTTGAATTGAAGGAAAGCCTGGGATTCATGACGCCAACGCACTTAGTGCGCCCTACACAGTATAGTAGCCTGCTTGCAGTTGGAGCACGTGGCAGTTGGCTGTCAGACATGCAAATTTTCGGAGACACCAGTGATTGTCGTGCATTTGATTTGCGTCATTGGGTATGGGAGTTGACGCTCAGGATAAATACTTCTCTGTCGATCCTGGGAGATCTTTTTCTTTTCGGAATGCCGCCTGCAGTCTTCATTGCACTTCCCTTACTTGAACAAAAAAAAAAACTTGTGCTTTCTAGTTTATCAGGGCAGTGCAAATGAAATTTCTTGCAAATGCTGCAGCATGCTAGAGCAGCGAGGCGTGCAAACACCCGGAGTTTGTCAGTCTTAGCAGTGTGTTTGTCTTTTTTTATCACCGTGTCTGCAGAGGTTTCGTGTGCCGATAGCGAAGTTAGATGTCTGGAAGACGTGGCTCATCATCTTACCCGCCGCGGCACTCGCCATACGGTGGTGGACCAAACCGCTATGGCAGCGGTGGCCGGCAGTACGACGATCGCAACAGCCATTATGGCCAGCATGATGGTGCGCGTAGCCCTCACCAGCAGAGTCAGCAGGACAGTCGGTATCCACCCAAGTCAATGCCACCACCCCAGCAGCAGCCACGGCAACAGACCACCAAGCCTTCACCGCAGCCGCAACAGCAGTCGCCACGTCAGTCTCCTCAACAGCAGCAACAGTCTCCCCGCCAGCCGGTGCAACCGCAGACGCCACCACAACAGTCGCCTCAACAGCTTAATCACCAGCAGCAGAAACCACCGGCACAGCAACAAAAGCCCTCTCCCGCGCAGCAGCAGCCGGGGAAGAAAGAAACGCCACCAAACAGCCAGCAGACACCATCGGGCACGAAACCTGCCCCTAAGGTGGAGCCTCCATCTCCCAAGCCTGACCAAAAAGGTTCACAGCCGGCCACAAATGCATCTGGTGGTCAGGGTATGCCTAGTGCTGCAGCCAATGCCGCTCCCAACGCCACAAATGCAACCAATGCCAACAGCAGCAAACAAGGTGGCGAAAATGCTGAGAACTGCAAACTTTTCGTCTCAAATGTGCCGAATGTGATGAATGACGAGTCATTCCGCAAGATGTTTGAAGAGCATGGAGAGGTGCGTGACATCTTCCTCAACAAGACGAAGTGGTTTGGCTTTGTGTTGTTCAAGACGCATGAGCAGGCAGAGAAGGCACTGCGGTCCCTGAATGGCACCGAAAAGCATGGCCGGCGTTTGAATGTGCGATACGCAACACAGCAAAAGCCTGACCAAGGCGGTGCCCAAGGTGGGCCCGGTGGTCAGCAGCAGCAACAGCAGCAGGGACCGTACGGCCAGGGGGGACCGGGCCAGGGCATGCCACCGCCGCCAGCACAGCCCGTCAAGCGCAGTGGAGCACGTTGCCGCTTGTTTGTGGGCAACCTGGGAACCAACATGACTGAAGAAGAGTTCCGGCGCATGTTTGGCGCGTTTGGAGAGCTGGTTGAAGTGTTTTTGCACGCTCAGAAAGGTTTTGGCTTTGTCAAGTTTGACCAGCGGCAGCAGGCTGAGGCAGCCAAGGCTGCACTGGACAACACGCCAAATGAAGGCCGCTACCTGCAGGTCCGCTTTGCCACGCAGGGTTCATCACTCAAGGTGAAGAACCTCAGTCCATATGTGTCCAACGAGTTGCTGGAGGATGCATTCTCCATCTTTGGGGAGATTGACCGTGCTGTGGTCATTGTGGACGACAGAGGCCGGTCAGTGGGCGAGGGCATTGTGGAGTTTGCGCGCAAGACAAGTGCCATGGCTGCTCTCAAAAAGGCTACGCAGGGCTGCCTGCTGTTGACTGCGTCACCGCGGCCAGTGCTTGTGGAGCCACTGGACTTGCGTGACGAAGAGGATGGGTTTCCTGAGAAGAACGTTAACAAGAACAACCCACAGTTTCTTAAGGAGCGTGAGCTGGGCCCACGTTTTGCAGAGCCGGGTACCTTCGAGTTCGAGTTCTCAAGCCGCTGGAAGAAGCTTTTGGAACTGGAAAAACAGAAGCGAGAGTTCCTTGAGCGCGAGCTGGAAGATGAGCGGCGTAAATTGGAGGAAGAGATGGAGTACTACCGTTATGAGCATGAAACACGTCTGCTGCGCGAGCAGCTGCGAATCATGGAGGAGCAGAGCAAGATGTTTTTGCATGAGCGAGAGATGCGGCTTGCTGAGCAGAAGCGCCGCGAGGAGATCCGCCGCCAGGAAGAGCTGGTTTTGCGCCAGCGTGAAGAGGACATTCTGGGCTTCCCACGGCGTGAGCAGGCACAACAACCAGCAGCCAGCATGGCACAGATGGCTCCCCAGCAGCATGACCCAATGGCTACAGCGGCTGCGCAGACCAAGGCAGCTGCTGCTGGCATCGAGGGGGCCACTTTTGTCAGCACATATGACAGTGGCGCACGTATGTCACGGTTTGACCAGCAGCAGGCACCACAGCCCCACTATGGGATGCAGGATGACAGCCGCCGTGCTGTTGGCGATGACTATGCGGACAGAGATCCCAAGCGGCGCCGCTACTGATAACTTAACGGGCGCCATTCTCGTTTTAAAGCAACAGCAGGCCAGGTCGTGTCACATTCACCTTTTCTTCTCTGTCGTCTTCTTGTAAACATTGTTTTACATTTCACTGTCAGCCTGTCGGCCATTAAACATAGTTCAAACACCAAGCAAGCGTCTGTGTACGCGCCTGTTTTGCGCACTAGTGGCTCGCGGCAGTGCCAGCTGGCTCTTATGGCAAGCACTGCTGCAAGCGCATATCGCATCAATACTCACACCTGTGCATCCATCTGGGCTGTGCCCTGCCACTGTGTGCGCCTACCAGTGAGTAGGAAAGAAGGGCATATGCTGGACAGGCTGCATGCTGGAGCACTCAAAGGAGCCTTTGGTCCTTTGTACACAGTGGCTATTTGAAGTTCTGAGTGGTTCCATTCACTTACTGCGCAATTTAGAGGCACTGACAACAGACACATTTCTAGTCGCTGCCAAGAGGAGAAACTTGTTCTGGAGAATTCTAGCGAACATTGGATTAACGTCATTTCCACTCCAGTCCATTGAGCCATCTGGTAGTCTTGGCTTAGAGCTAGTCTTGTTCTCTGAGGAGTGCAGTCCTAAATTTCTGCCTTGACTTTGTCTTGTTACAGTTAGGGGTTGGTGGCGGTATATACTATATTGTTTGCTGGTACAAGGCGTCACTGTGGCAGCTGAAATGGACTTTTCTACAGTTTTATTTTATGTAAACGGTTTCACTTTAGTATGAATTATTTGTAAAGCCGAACTTTTTTATACTACCTTGTAACAAAGAGATAGTCACTGCAGAGGCAAATGACATTTTACTTGTCATTGAGCGTTCTTCTAAATCGGTAATGTTTAAGTGCTTGCTTTCACTTTAAGATGCAGGATTAGTGCTCCAATCACGTGCAAGTTGGACACAGTGGCAGCTGTTGGCTCCCATATAATGCATTGATGTAACCTGCTCATAATCATGTACAGCGAGCCCTCGTTTGCTTAAATTTGCAGATCTCGAAATGTCATTTGTTGCAAATATTTCATGCTTCAGGATGAACTCAATTAGTTGTGTTTGTTACTGAGTATCAATTTTTCCCGTCAAAAAAAAAAGGCTATTAATGAGTGGTTCGCTTGGAGTGCTGCTTTGCACTGCTCCTTTGGCTTCGGCGGGCACTGCCTCCACTTTGAACAAGAGGGAGACACTGAGAGGGGGCATGTGCAAAACAGTGGCCTGTTCTGACATCCCCAATCCACTTGCTGGGTTGGAGTTTGCTACAACGGAAGTGGCAGCAGCCAGTGCCACGTCGTCCCAAGTAGTTGCATGCTTCATTGGCTGCGTTCCCTTCACTGCCATCCGCTTGGGAGGACTCCTTTGATTAGTTAAATGCTCGACACATATTGGGTTGCAATACAAACAAGGGCTTTACGAGTGATAAGCACATTGAAAATTTCGGTATTTTATTTCACCCAAAATGTTCCATTTTTGCCCCTTCATGGCCCTTGCTGAACAGATCTGCCTGTGGAGATCAGTACGATTGGTAATATGTTTGAGAATGTAAATTAAGCCAGCTACCACCATTTATAATTGTGAACAAAGATGTAAAGTAAATTGAAGGATTGGCTATGAGTTCCACAGAGGATGTCGTGATGAACCTACCACTTGTTGAATTCGTTATTGGCTGCTACTTCGACAAATATGCAGTTTATCATTCCATCCGTACGAGGCATTCATTGAGGTTTTTTGTGAGCAATTTACAAGTGGCCCTTGCATGATGCTGACAGAGTTGAGAGACAATTTTCTTCATTACAAAGGGGATGCTGGGGCTAACAGTTCGGCACAAGGCCCCATCTCCAATTGGTTGAGTTGGGTCTGTTTTTTGGGTGAAGGCTTCGTGGCCAGGTTTGAGTAAATCCTAGCAGGTCTGGTGAGCCTATCTGCTGTGGGCAAGTTGACTGTCTTTACTTGCTTTTTAAACTTTATTCATGCCTTGGAATTAGGTAGGGGCATTCACAAACAGTGTGCCGCAATTGTAGAGACAGTTTGCATGCTCAGATTACCCTCTTTGATATTTGGTACTTTGTGGTGCTGCTATCCCAATCACCTTCAAACTTTCACATAAGCACAGTTATTGCATCTTTGTGGTCTTATTTGGGCTAACTCTACCTGCCCCTGTTTTAAATGGGCCTCTTTTGTAGTCTTTTCATTGTCCTGTGGACATTTGTGTTGTTTGTTTCTTATGCTTCATCAGCTTGCTACAGTAGCTTTTGAATCATTTTTCCGAACTGTTTGGTTTTGTCGTCTCTACATGCCTTGTAAGGTTCTATGCATAAGTGCAGTTCCAAGCTATTTGGTTCTAATGTAGCATGTTTGACCTCTGTACCTCTAGCTAAAAAGAACAACGTTAAAGAACCCCAGGTGGTCGAAATTTCTGGAGCCCTTCACTACGGCGTCTCATAGCCTGGGTCGCTTTGGGACTTTAAACCCCCATAAACCATCATCAAGGTCAAACTTCTGCTCATGATATGTATAGCTCATTTGCATTTTCAGGGGTCTTAAATTTATCTGAACTGCTGTGTTCTTTTGTGTAAAATTTGGTGAAAATCCAGCAAGACACACATAAGACATTGTATTTGAGCAAAGCAGGATTTAAATACAATTTTTATTGTCGCACAGTCCGTGTGATCTGTATTCTGCCGTCTTTTTGTTGGTCATGTGGACGTTTGTGTTTGTTTCAAAACTTGTGAATGTGCAGGTTTGTTTACCAACTTCTACTTCATCAGCTTGCTGGTGTGCAGTTAATATCCATGGGGCATGAACTGCATAGATATTGCTTGGTGGCAAGGCAATGGAATGTCTCTGAACATGAATTCCTTGTAGGGTGGTGAGAGCTTGAATAAGGACTCATTAGGTCCACACTACCCCAGAGCTTCGCAATGCCCACTGTGTACAACAGCCTGTCCCAGCAACTGACAAGTTTTTTTAGATGTGTTGTTCCACATGGCCTTACCTCACACAAACTGCGTGCGCACTCTGTTATGCAAGGCTCTTGGGGACATACCATTGGGATCTAATGAGCGCACGTGTGAAAGTGCTGATCCTGTCGAAAATCTCTTAATAGGAGCCTTTTACAAATATGGGTTACCATATATTGCCCTGTAAAAGTGCAAATTTAGAAAAATGGCAATCCAAAATGGGGGGCGGGAGTGGGGGGTGGGGGGCAATATATTTTGCGGGTTCTGCAGTAGTTTTAGCGAGCCGCAGGCAGTACATGCCAGTGCCCATTCCAGCCAGGATGCATGATACCCTATGTAATGATAATTTAAACTGTGTGCCGTTTTTCTTATGGTTGCTTTCCTAGTCAGGTGATAGATGGCGCAAGAACAAACTGTCGGTAACATTCGCAGCATGCACCCTTATGTTGCGCCATGATCCAAAACTACATGGAGCAGCTGCGATATAGGGGGTCGACTTGCATGCGGCAGTATCACGTTAGTTCCCCGACTCACTCGCATGTGAGGAATAGCTAATTACCTCACAATTTCTTGCACCCAGGTTGCCAGAATGATCTCAAGAACTTGTTTGCTTTTTACAAACTTGACATGTCAATCAGTGGTGATGACACACAAAACATCGAAAAACTAAAGCTTTAAGAGCAAACTTTTTTTCTTGTAAGGTCTTGTACCTACAGTAAAGCAAAATTCAGGGGCAGTAATAGGAACGTACACCTTTGCCTGTCAACAGCATCAAAATAGTCTTCATTGCCGGTCTCACTGTATTTAAAATTACTGCTTCAGCTAACAGGCTATTTTCGCTCTTTTAAGTACTACAGGATCGCTCGGCCTTAACTGATTTTTGGAGAGCCGTCTATTCATCTAGCCAGTGTGTGTAAGTAACGTCCACTGTGTTGGTGCGCTTACAAGCAAGAACACTGATGAGAAAGGATGGCTGCATGCAGAGATCTGCTTTTAAGTTAGGTAGATGTATGTCTTTCCAATGTGAAAGGAAAAAAACCGGTTTGCAAAGCGACCATTTTGTGGTTATATCTCTAGTTACTGAATTTGAAAATAACGTCCTGTTCCTCCAGGCAGTGGTGCCTATCTGTCTGGCAGAAATATCTTCTAATTTGGGTCGGATATGGAAGAAATTAAATTTCACTCGTCACTTTTCGAAGCGTACTTCCTTATACAAACAATATTAGTGCACACAGCTGTCTTTGTTGTTACGATCGCCAACTTCTTTGTTATTGAAGCGTGTAAAAAAAGGTTCAAGTTAGCATGCTAGCACAGTTATGAAAAGTAAATAAGCTCTTTATGTACTAGTTCTTTAAAGAGGATTAAATAGTAACAAGTCAATGTTATCAGCTACAAGACTAAGCTTCCCCCCCCCCCCCCCCCCTTAACTGTTTCTATAGTGTAGACAATATCCTTAGCCCACAATTTTGAATGTAGTGTGGGTTTTGTTTGGGTTTTCAGCATAAATTAGTCTTATGTGTACCACGTGTACAAGTAACGAGATAACGCTACAACAAGTGGTACTGTAAAAGCTTGTTAATTCGAACTTCAAGGGACCAGAAAAAAAATACATCTTCCGAAAGTTCGATTTATCAAATGACCCCGAAAAGACTCAAGAATTGCTGGTGGCACAGTAAATCTACTTGGTGAAAAACTGGGCAATGGTTGCCCGATTTTAATAGAAAAGTGCTGCATTGGCGGTTCATGTTTCCATCAATGCTTGATTGGGTGCATGCTGTCTGTAGCATTGAAGCAGAAGGGCTCCAAAATCTTAAGGGCCCCCTGCATTCTTCATGGTGCGACCCAGTAGAGCTCTACCACTATCGCATCACGCCTTACATTAACATGGTGTTGTGTGAGGAGGCATCACCACACGAAGAGCGAGCGGCACTTGATGAACGCGCTTTTCGGCGCAGTGGAAAATTGAAACTGTGCAGAAGAAAACAAGCGATATGTCAACCGTTGCCTTATACTGTGCTCATCTTGGTTAGGTTGGATGTCTGATGTTGGCACGTTGAGCCGTCACCACTGGTGACTGGCACAAAGCTCACAAAAACAAGATCGACACTAAGCGTTCGATGCATTCTTAGATATGGGGCTGCCTGGTAATCGGCACTCCTGCTGTCACCACACACACACACGTCAGATGTGCGTGAGGGACTATACAGCTTGGAGTTCAGGTTTTGATGGGGGTTATTTCGACAATCTCTTGCCGCGCCAATAGTTTCTGTACCTGGCCTCCCTTCAGGAGCTCGTTCGAATTGGGTGCGTAATCTGTAGTACCCGAATTATTCAGCGTCCAATGCCATGGACTTACATGGGCGTTGGCCAGAACCGAGCCGACTGTTCTGATTTCTAAATTAATGTGCCTTTACTGTAATGCAGCGGTTTGGTGTAAAATGGGGTCAAATTTTGTTGGTCAAAGCCTTGTAGTGCAGTGAAGCTTTCACAAGCGTGCTTTCCTGATGCACTCGTGTTTATGGCTTCTACCCCACTGCAAGGAGTTGAGATGTTGGAACAGCGGCTGTGAGCTAGTACTGGCGAGTTTAAAAGTTTACGGGACCAGTGTACAGAAACATTATTCGGTGCAGTCGTATAATCCAGTGACCTGAAATGGGTCAAAGTATGAGGCAACATTCGTGCTCTATCCGCTAGTGACAATACCACGCAACTGGGTTGTGAGGGAGAGATGCATGAAGCGTTTTTCTGAGAATACGTGTCTTCTAATGTTTTGATCACAATAGTACATTCCACGAAAGTCTGGTCCCTTTTTTTGGGACATTTAACACACAAGGTAAGCGCCAGAGCAACGGCTTCAGTAAATGCGGCTTGCCTAGCTTGCACACCTTCCCACATATGCCCACGTGGGATTGGAGCCTGTCTGTGCCAGCTACTTGGTTCTGAAACGGAGCTGAAGCGCCCGACAAGAATCGGAAGGTGCTTAGACTGCAGAAGGGTTGAAATGCGGCCCAGTTGGTACATTGTAAATTGAAAATAACCAGTCACAAAAACAAGTGACAAGAAAGGGAGCGCCACAACAACTGGGGCTTAGACTGCTTTGTTTGTCGCTTCTAATTGGCCTCCGACCTCACGAATGAAAGGAGCAAGACGCGTGTGCAGGATGCCAAGTGATTTTTTTTTAGCACCCTCATTAAAGAATGGAAACGAATGTAGTTCGTGGCTTGTCACAAAGGACGCTCAGTTTATGTTGGTGCTCGTGGAAAAGGCGGATGATCGAGGCGGCCTCAAGCTACACTTGCTCGACATTTGAGGCTTGCGCTTTCGTGGGAGGTAGCATTTCATGCTATGCCTTGGATTGGTAGTCCGCGATATTTTGTCGGGCGCTTCTCTCCGTTTTTCAGCTAGCCTGGTGGCACCTTCACACAGTGTCAGTGTTGTACGCGTGCTAAAGCAAGTGTCCTCTGACGTATATCTCGCATGGGGCTAAATGATCGCTACCAATGGTTCTAGTGCTGCCCTTTGGTTAGCCATTACCGGTTTTGGTTGCAAAAATCCTTTGAAAAAAGCACTACTTGCGGAGTTTCGTTTCGTTGGCCAGCCCTTTTGGTTCGAAAAGTGCAGGAAATTGTCTTAGATGGGAAAATTTTCAAATCACAAAGAACTGTTCGCCACCTCTTGCGAGAAGAGACTCTTGTGTAAGAAAAGTATAGTCATTGCAGTAGTATATGCACGTGGCTGATACTTTTATCATTGTTACTCATCTGTGCGTCGTGGGCTTTCACAAGAATTTGTGGGTTAGAAAAACGGCGAGGCTGGCCAGTTAGTGAAGATAATTGTAACATTTTGAGCCCGGTTACGTCTCATTAAGAGCAACTTGGAGAGATAGGATCAGTCTTGGGCCATTCCTCACGATGAGCTTAATATAAAAGATCATCTTGAGGTTGCCGAGCAAGCTATCTCATACGATTAGTTGATTGTACTGCGTGACCATCCTGGCACAATGTGGCAGCCAGAGTTCAGGCGGGGTTGGGTCCAGCACTTGCAGTAAACTGCACTGCCACTCAAGTTGGGGTGGCTGCTTCAACCGTGAAGCTTTCGTAAGCGGGGCGATGGTCCTGCATGGACAGATTGCACACGCAAGTCAAGGGAATGCACAGAAAATCTTGCTAAGGCGAATTTGCATGTGCTAAATTTTGTACATTGCATTCCTGTGCTCTTGTGCATTTCTAAAAACTCGAAACATCACTAATAACCTGCCCGACAGTCTTTAAATTGTTGATGCATTTTCTTGAGGCAAAAGCTAGTTTTTAGCCTTATTTTACTTTGTTCAAAGTACCCTAGTTACACTACTCTGCAGTGCACTGAAATTATGAATGACATTTCGTGCATGCATTTCAAAAAAAAAAATTAAGTTGCATTTTTTTTTTTTGCGAAAGTGGAAGAAAAAATCCACAAGACAAACAGCACAAGCCTGTGAATTATCTAAAGGGGGCACCAAATGTTTCTGTTTTGGTGCCGTTAAATGTTTCCAATGGTCAATACCTGTGTGCCACAGGATAAAACAGTTCCTTGCGTGCAGCATGCCGAGAAGAGCAGAAAACTGGCTTTTGAACGTTATCCTTAGAATAACACCATAAAAAGCTGCCTTCACCCAAGTAGAGATAGTTATGAGAAGTATGTAGCACCCATGTGCATGAGCAAGCTTATGAATGACACGTGCACTGGTAAGACATTTCACCAACCAGCACCTTCAGTATACCACTTGCTCAGGGTGTGCATCCAGACACATATATTCATTTTGAATGAAATCCTACGGCGTCTACATCTGCTGTGAAAAGTAGCCTGGAGTCAGTTGCTCTCATGAGCCGTTTAGCTTCACTGCAGAGCACTGTCGATGTCGATGGGGGCGGTTTAGCCCCAGGTATTTTTCCCACCAGTTCAGTCTGCCTGTTCAAGGAAAAATTGCAACACTACTGAAGCAAAGTAAAAGGCCCGAACTTTGGGCACTCGATACCACTGCAAGACGAGCGCACGAAGAACGAATTCTGTTCTCCGTTCTCGGAGAATCATTCAAACAAAAAAAAAAAGCGTTTTCAGTTGACTAATACAGGGCCATTTGGACAAGCTCGAAGACGACGACTGCAAGACAGTTTGCCTGCAACTTCGGAAGAAAGAAGATTGCAAGAAAGATCTAGAATGAACTTGCCGCTCATATCTCATACGTATATAAAGATTACCGTTCATTTACTTTGGCTTTTTTGTTGTTCTCCATGAAACTGAGGTGTGCGATGCTGTCCAGGGTCCGAAAGTTTGATCCAGCCGTGGACATGCAACGAAATCGCATGATGTGCGTATCGCTGTTGTATGCAGAATGAGCATGCAGCAGTGCGCTGATGCTGCAGCCTTGCAGCCGTGCAGGGACAAAAGAATGGGCAGCGGAAGCGTGCTATATGCTCAACTGCAGTCACCACCAAGTGATAGTTGTCTACGTGTATCTGAGGCAGGGTTGCGGAGTGGCCACTCATTCTAATGCGATCTATTCCAGCAAATATGGTGGAGTGGAGTATTTTTTTGGGGGGGTCCGAGTTACTGCAGGGGAGAACAAATTTCCATTCCTGAAATGACTATGCCATATTTTTATTCTGACAATTTGCAACACTGCATTAAGGTTCCCCTACCCCGTGTTTATTCCTTGATGCATTTTTCTTGATGGTATTTAAAAGGTACTAGCAACGGAACTAGTTTGCAGATGCTGTTAGCAACGGCTAGTGTCATGGCTATGAAAATATGGGCTAGCGGTAGATTGGTGCCGATGGTTTTGCCATTTTATCGGGCCAACCCACCTGCCACTCTTGAGATTACGGGGTAGTCGTGAGTCAACCTTAAGAAAACTTTCGGTCAGTCTTAAAAAAAAACATTACGAACAAGGTGTTGAAATACAAACATTACAGTAGACGTAACATTGGGAATTCAAAGGAAGGCAAGTTTCACAAATTACAGAAGTTGGACGATATTGAATATGAAAGCTATGGAAGGTGGATAGTTTACAAGGTGTAATGTGATGGGAGAGGATAAGATGCACGAGAACAGTACGAGGTGCGCCGATAGCTTATGAGTTCGAGAGGGTGGAGGCGTTTCAGCGGAATGGTGGGGTCCAGCCCAGAGAGTGTCAGCCTGCCGGTTGCTCGCTGGGGCGGCTGCAATGTCAAGCTTACAGGCAGACTGTGGCAGCATGGATTTTGTGACCGACTAGCTTTCAAACGGCGCAAGAGTGGCAGTTCCACTGCACCTTTGCTGTTAAGATTCGCAATCGTGCAAAATTCGAAATGCTGGCTCCGCAACTCTGGTGCAAGATCGCGTCATGCTAATCTAAATCTATCTCCCTTGTCACATTGTTGTGTAAAAAAGAAATTGTTCTGGAACAGGGGCTCTCAGAAAGCATAGAATGGCTTTCAGCAATTGCTAAAGATGCCTTAATTGCACTGCACTCTCACGGCTTTGTGCCACCCTCCCTCTGACTGGGCTGCAGCCAGGTTGTCCTGGAACCGTTGCTTTTGCATTGGTAAATTTGAACTGTGGCACAGAAGTGCCGAGTGGTTTTTTGGGCTTGTTTCGAGTCTCGAATTGAGAGCCTCTGGTCTGGAAGGTGGGCAAAAAGTATCTCTTGACGCTTCGCTGCTGACATTGGTGTCAGGCAGTTCATGATAAATCTTATTACTTCGGCTCTTATCCGATTACATTTGCCCGCCTCGCCGGCGTCTGGATCTGGGCCGTATAGGCACCACTTGGACCAGCGAGGGACAGACATGATTTTCAGTAGAATCTGTTTCGGAACTGCAAGGGCCGTGCCCTTGCTTATATCGGCCTGATAAAAGGGAGGCAGTTGTCTGGGTAGAAACTTGCCTTAACCCTGTAACATTTGGTCGGTGCATCACGTATAGCACTGACTACCATTTGGTAGTCTAGCTTCTGTTCTTGCTCACAAATGAATATCTTGTCTTGACAGGCCTCGTCTTTCATTTCTCTCAAAGGGGAGTAAAATTGTGGCCTGCCAGGCATGCAGAAGAAAATTCAGCACGTACAGTTGGTTTAGGCCCAGTATTTTCGTTGCGTGTACCTCAGAGGGGTAAACACCGAGAAGTGTGACGGTGCAGTGCATTGGCTAAGGCTCCAGTGGCCATGATGATCAGTTGGTGAGGGTCACTTCGCGGTCTTCATGCTGCCCACCGCAGCCGCATTTAGTTTGAGGGAACATACCTTGCAGCCCCCAGTTTGTCGTGAAAATTAATAATCCTTCGATTAACCGAAGGGTCATTTATGTGTTGAGCTATCGTGGTGACCTACTTTATGATACAGTCAAGTGCTTTTCATTTGTAAATAATTAGTAAACTAGTAGTGTTTTGTCAATTTCTCGTTTCCGTAGAGACGTTTTGTCGTCGATACATACTTATTGAGCCTTCTTTCGGTAGCGTGTGGAACCCGAGAAGACTTCATTGTGCTCTGCCTAGCAAGGCTTGCTAAAAGTGTGCAAATGTTCATATTTGAAAGCGGATTTAATACGAATAGTGGGCATGCATTTCATACGTAATAATGCCCGACGTCTGCATTTTCATTTGGTACTGTAGCGTGCAGCTGTGACGATTTCCCAGATTGTTGTAAGCAGCATAAACGTGATCCCCATGCACTCTGTCAAGCATAGCTGTTTTTTTCCGCTTGTACAGGAAAACGTACAGCGTTGATAAGACTAGTTGGTAACAAATGGAAGTTGAACTCGTTCGCATTCCAAATAGGACAGGGTATTTGAACAGTCTAGTAGTCTTAATACTGTCCGCACTAAAGTCTTCCAGGTATGGTGACGGCAATCTCGTTTTTTGTATGCATATGTTTCTATAACCCTGTTAATATCGTGACGAAGTGGTTCGCAGATTTGCTACTACGGCAGCGTGTGGTTAACTTCTCGTTAGCCTGCCCGTGCACGCCCGTGCACTTGCCGATGAGTTGGGCACCATTGGTGCAGACGTCAGAAAAATTGCAGAATTGCATGTGTGCTTAAGACCGCAAATACGAATTCCCCTGTTGTCATTCTCCCTTCATTTTTCAGTTTATTTTTTGTAATTATTGGGGTTTTTCTATCTCATTACATATGCATTGCGTAATCTAATTTACATTTTTGTTTTATTTACCACACAACCTATTATTGACAGTTGGTGCGGGCAAATTCCGTCCACGCCACTCATGAGCCAAGGAAGGCTTTTGCCTTAAAATATACTTGTACCATAGCCTAGTGGAATACCGAAGCATGGCCTTGTAGTAGAGCATCCG
Organism: Amblyomma americanum; assembly: GCF_052857255.1. Lineage (NCBI taxonomy): Eukaryota > Metazoa > Arthropoda > Arachnida > Ixodida > Ixodidae > Amblyomma > Amblyomma americanum. Next base: position 28,006,275 of record NC_135502.1, read on the forward strand.
CCTCGCATTCTGGAGGTGCTGGGTTTGTTCCCCAGTGCCGCTGGGTGCCACCCACTGGTTTTTAATGGGCATAAGATTTCCTCCGCCCTGGTGCTCGGCTCTTCTGGGGTGAGATGCTTGGGAAAAGGGTCTTGGCCACAGCTGCCTTGGCAGATCAGCGATAAGTTCCGCCGTCAAGCAACGTTAAATCCGCCTCGTGCGGTAGAAGCCCATTTGTGGCCTTTTTTTTTTCTCTCTCTCACAGTAAGACGGCCAAAAAAACCGGACTTGCCCAGGACCGCAGTGATACTCTGCATCGCTTCTGACGAAGGACCTTAGTGTTGAACTTGACGCTGGTTAGAGCGTGTGAGTTTTGAGCTGAACTCTTCACTTGGGAGTGAAACACGGACCACCTTTGCAGGCTGAGTGTTCGAAACTGGGTTTGCCCCCGAAAGGGCGCAGCGGGGTTTGCGGAGCCTCCTCCAAGCGCACACCCCTGAAGAAGCAGGGCGCCGGGCGGGGGTGGCTTGTACCCATTTTTAATGGTGGGTGTCCGGCGGTGGGTTTCGAACCAACCACCTCCCGCAGCCGAAGCCGACGCCATTCCACTAGCTAGGCCCAAACCCCAAGGTTGATGACATTTGCCATTTTCAGTAGGGCTATCCTCAACCACCGCATCGAACAGTGTATTAGGTTTTGAAAGCATCGAGCATTTGCACACTTTTAGTGCACACGCTAGTTTACATTGCTGGCGTCATTGAGCCGGCTCTTCTACGAATGGTACCCACGAACGCCTGAGTTACTGGGGGTGCAAGTCGCTCAGATTGCCTGGGACAGTCTCAGTTGGAGCGTTGAACAGTTGCAGCTCACTGAATTGAGCCGAGCGTTTCTGCCGACGGTCTACGCTCTGAGGGAGCCGCCACTTTGGCACTTCGAAAGGCGAGTGTAGAGCTGCAAAACGAACTTGATCCACTGATTTGGTGGGGTCTACCTGGACAAACATTGGTTGTCTGAGCATTATGGTCGTGTGATGCGTGTGCTTTCTTATGCAAGTAAATTTAGTTGCTTTGAGGGCGCATACCTCAATATGTAATGGCACACTGTGCAATTCATGCACTCAGAATTGGGATGCATATCTATGCGAGGCTGAGTGCTAAGACGGCGCTATAATTCGCCTTTCTACCCTGATAGTGTCACTATTTGGCCTTTTCACAACCGGTGTGCGCAGGAGCAATAAAGCAAACAACGTGGCACGCATTTCGGCATTGTAGTGCCCGTTGTGCTGTGCCTAGAAACTTTGGCCTCGAGTCGATTCACTGTGAGGAGAGCTTGCTTAGTGGCCAACTGCCACATACTTTTTTGCGCACAAACTATTTGATATCGCTGGAGGCGCTGAACAGGGGCACTGGTGGTAATTTGCAACGAGAACTATCACATGTCTGCACGACTTATTATCCGTCGGTAATCTGTTCGTAAATCCACGTTGTCTTCTACTTCGTAGTGGAATACGATGTAAGAGGCTGGTGCCAGCGTGCTGCCGGCACTGCCTGAAACATTTCTCAGCTGGGCCACTGCGGTGGCTCAGTGGTTATGGCGCACAGCTGCTGACCTGAAAAACGCGGGTTCGATCCCGGCCGCGGCAGTCGATGGATGCGAAATTCTAGAGGCCCGTGTACTGTGCGATGTCAGTGCACTAAAGAACCCCAGTTGGTCGAAGTTTCCGGATTTCACTACTGCGTCCCTCATCGCCTGAGTTGCTTTCGGGCGTTGAACCCCGTTAAAACCATTTTGAACTGGGAACATCATTGGCCGTCGGTTGCTTTGCATCTCGCGTTTATGCAGCGGTTTGACGGGAGGGCCGCCCGCTAATCGAGATTTTTTTTTTTTGTCCGAGTGCCCCTGGTGAGAGCGCATCTGTTAATTCAACCTCGTTGTTTTTGCTAGTGCATCGCTGACACTGCAATACATCATATGTCTGATATCCGCCATAACTTTCCGCATTTCGGTTGTACGATTATACCTATACGGACGGAGGGAAATTATCAGGAATTAGCTGAACGGGGGAGAAGCACAAGCGTGTCTTCCGTCTAGTTGCACAGACACGTGGTTTTTCTCTTTAGCTTAGTGTGTCAAAATCTGGAAAGGTGCCTTTCATTCTGTTGCGCCTCCCCGGGCTTCCTTTGTCAAAAATATTCGGATTCGCTTCTCGCTCGCATCGCTCGAAGTCCTAAGCACTGGGAGGGGTAAGTGTGAGAGGTCTTGCCATATTCAAAAGATCTTGAACGCTGTCGACGCAAAGCAAGCCATTCGGCGTAGCTCGGAAGCAAACCCTGTGCGCCTCATGTTTCGTCAAAAATGCTGCCGTTTTCTTACCCCGAGCAGGCCGCGTGTCCCTCGCAGCGGTGGGCTTGCCAGAAAGTAGTACACGCATTCCTTTAGTCGCCTTCCTCATGAAAGCAGTGCTTGCGTAGTGCATCAATTCAAAAATTGGCGCCTATTGCAACGCAAAAGCAGAGGCGGTTTTCTGCTCGAGCGGAACACGCTGCGTTTTTGTGATGGTCGCCCGCTGGGCACGGCTGCGGATGGAAGGAGTCGTTGCCCAGCGCCGCTGGCTTGATCTGATCGTAGAGGGATACTGAGGGCAACTCGTCAAATTTTAGTTCTCGGTAAAAATCGATTCCGTTGCTCATTTCATTGCTGAGGAAGTTTCATTTTAATTAAAAATTCATTCGTACGCGTGACGTCTACAGCGGAAACGACTCGGTGGCCACTGTTTAGTAGTAAATGACTGTGTATCCTAGCCTCCGGGATCCGCGATAAAAATATCGTCGACGCACCGTAGTTGCGAAATCTACCGGTGATGGCGACACCTGTATTTAATTTTTTCATTTCATTCTGCCCTTTTCAAGCGTATAAAAAGCTTTGTTGTTTGGATGCGGTAATCTATCGACGCACGCCGGCCTCTGCTAGCCCGCGGTACGGCCCCTATTTCGTCCTCAAGAGCATTGACGGTCAATAGGACCTTGCCCCTGCTACGTGAAGAAACGTGTAGCAGTGACCATCCGCTGTCGACATTATGCCCTGCAAGGAGCGTTCGGGTGGGTACACCTTCGTTGCTATTTCTCATTGTTTGTGTGACTTCTATACCTATGTCGCTCGACCGAAGCCGCGTTGCGGTCTGGTGGCGGTGCAGTTCTTGGCGGCAGGCCTTTGTAAGCGCTCTGCTGCCTTGGCAATTAGGGAACCCGGTCGCAATCGAGGCATTTGCGTCGTGGTCGTGTGCGTGATTGATGGACGCGTGGAGGTGTCTCGGCTGTCGGGCCTCCTCGAAGTCTCCGCGTGGCGGGTGCGTTTTTTTCTTTTCGCGTGCTGATGGCCACCGATCGGTTGCACTGGTGGGTGTGCAGAGGCGCAGTGCAGGATCTAGCATCGCGGGCCACGCCGCCGCTTCCCACAAGACGGACGCGTTTGTCGTGACGGAAGCAAGCTGTATCCGCCGCAGGTGTTCCTTGTCTGCCGTCGGGACAGCCGCCGGCTGCTAATTGTCCCACGTCGGGACCACTGGCGGCTGAAAGCGTGGAGTGCTCTCTCTCTCTCGGCTGTGCGGTGACACAAAAATGTCCCGTGTAAGCCGTTTAGCGTAGACGTTTGCTGCAGCCTCATTCTAGGGTGGGAGTTCGTCGTTTTTACCAGCCACGAAGAATTAAACCATATTTAAGGGCGCACTACAGTGACTGGTGCCGACCACCTTTTGTGTTGTCACGAAGCAGCTCGTGCGAATTCTAGTCCACTATGTCTACTGCTTGGCCTGGTGCAACTGGACGAGAGGCTCTGTAAGAGCGTGCACGTTTAAAAAAAAAAACAAAATGGGCTAAAAGAAAAAGCTCGCTGCACTCTGAAGTAGCGAGTTATTTGCGTCTAGCGTAGTGTGCTGAGTAGGACCTTAGTTGAAATTAAATTAAAAATTCGCTACGGAATGTTGCAAGGCCAGGTAAAAAGCTGTAAAAGCAACTTGAGGCCTGACCTCCTCCTACACAGCAGCATGCGACGAAATCAGCTAAAATACATCACGTCAGAAAGCTAACAGAACGGAAAAAAAAGCTACTCAGAGAAAAGGCAAAGTATGTTATCAAACATGCCACGCCTTTGTTGACATCGTGGGTATGTCGTTTGTCTCCATTAAGATTAACAGTCGTCAGTAATACCATCCGTTTTCCGTAGCGCGGCATTTGGTGGCGTTCCAGTGAAACCAGCACAAGACTTCGTCCTTGATAATTTGACGGAGCAATACAGCTTGCCTTCTATTTTGTGAAGACTGCCCATAATAGTGGCAAGACGTTGGTTTGTGAATTTTATTTTTGCTATAGAGAGTACTTTTCATTTGTGCCCTCTTTATTTTTTTTAAATCGTGGCTTCTCGTTTCATGGAGGCACCTAACTCGGTCGTGATGTTCCTCGAGCGGAAGCGCGTAGGCCTTGTATAGAATAATTGGGTAGCAAACCGGTTATTCTTCTGGTTAACCTCCCTGCCTTTCCTCGTCCTCCTACGTGGCTCGATCAGCGACATTCCCAGGTTTTTCGTTTTCAGTCTCGGTGAAGATTGCGGAGAGGTTTCCAGCCGCGTTACACGTTGACTAATTGAAATTGGGAGTTTTGGCTTGTGCCAAGCTGGCGTCTTATTCTGGTGTCGTTTCTGGGGGGCCATGCAATGTTTATTTCTGCTAGCAAAGGTGCGATATGTCTGCACCGTACAGCGTTTCACTCCGGAACGTACAGTTCGTGAGGGGCAGGGGGAAAATCGGCATGCGATGTACTTTCAAAAGGAGTTTACGTGCTTGTTGAAAGGAAATGTGCGGCGCTACCTACGGTCTGCCGTTAATCAGCAGATTGGTTACATTGGCCTACAACTCGCGTGCTGTTTGAGCGTTTCACGTAATTCATTTCGCCATACTAAAGCGTCTCGTTCTCGCCGCGATGGCTTAGGGGTTATGGCGCTCGGCTGCTGACCCGGACGAGGCGGGTTCGATCCCGGCCGCGTCGGTCGAATTTCGGCGAAATTCTAGGGGTCTGTGTACTGTGCGATGTCAGGTGGTCGAAATTTCCGGCGACCTTCACTATGCGGCCCCCATAGCCTGAGTCGCTTTGGGACGTTAAACGCCCATAAACCAAAACTTTTTTTTTAAGCTTGTAATTGTCGACTTGTGTACAGGTGCTAGAAAAAAAATGTTAGTGTTCAATGGGCGCACAAGAAATTGAGCTGTAATGGGAATGTACGGAAGCGAACTTCATTGCTATAGTTTCGACTTTACGTAGGGTTGGGGTCAGATTTAGTGCACAAAGCCTTGATTTGTATAGGTTTTTGTACAGTATTCGGCGCTTTAGTATTTGATTAGCAATACTAGCAAATTCTCCAAACCCTTGCATCACTTAATTTGCTGGCGGCAATAGCGCCTAGATATAAACGACAATTTTCTCCCTCGTAGCGATAGCAAAAGGTCCTACAAGAGTGTGGTGCGAGCATGCTTACAAAACTCCTGCATTATTTTCTCGCTCGAGTAACTGGGAATCGGAAGGGAGAGGAAGAGCGATGTGGACAGAAGTGCGAAACGGAAGGTCACCACAGTTCGGTATCGTGTTATAGTGCTGCAAAATGTTCCAAAAGCGCAGCCGTGCCTCTTAAATACGCGCGCACGTGCCGAGGAGGAGGCGAAAACATTATTGCACTACTAAGTTGGGAATAGGTGGTGGGGGTGGTTGTTGCGCTGGGTGGCAGCCCCTATTCTGTGACGTCATTGGCCGCCGCTGCTGCCCGTGCTTTCTGGACCAGGGCCCGCTGGGCCTCCAGGTCCGAGCTGGGCAGGGCCGCCTCCCTAGTTGGCTTATAACGGCTATATGTGTATAGTTCTGGCAGGCCCACACCATGTGGTATAGGTCAGAACACTGCCCGCAGAATCTGCACCTGCCCGTGAATGCAGGGTCCGCGTGTTTTAGTATGGCGGGATTTAAGAAGGACCCGGTTTGGAGACTTCTAAGGTGGCCCTCCTCGGTTCTGTCGAGACCCGCCTTCAGAGGCGAAGATGGTTTGTGATATCCGCATAAGAGATTAGCGGGATTAGTATGATTGCCGCAGCAGAACCGGGGGATTGAGTAGTCTGCAAGAGTTTTGGTGTCCCTCCCCCAGCTCCGCATTCAAACCACCTTACCCGGCCACCCTCATTTTCCAGCTCGAAAGCGCCCAATTCAGTAGGCGAACCGGCTCACTCTACCAGAAGGCTTTGGTTAAGCCCTTTGGAGTTATCCTTTCTTCATGATCATCCCCGGATTTTGTGCACCATTAAAGACGTTCTCTCTCTCTCTCGATCTACCTTTGGAAGCCACCTCTTGCCTTTTTCTTCCCCCTTTGTTCGCAACCAAGAGCGGTCAGAAATGAATACGTGCTCTGCGTGCTGACTCCTGAGTGAGAGCCAGGTAGTGACGTGTGATGGGCGGGACGTTTACCTGGCAGGGTGTCGGTGACGTGAAAAAAAAAACGGGAGTTGTCAAGGACCCGCCGCGGTGGCTCAGTGGTTAGGGAGCTCGACTACTGACCCGGAGTTCCCGGGTTCGAACCCGACCGCGGCGGCTGCGTTTTTATGGAGGAAAAACGCTAAGGCGCCCGTGTGCTGTGCGATGTCAGTGCACGTTAGAGATCCCCAGGTGGTCGAAATTATTCCGGAGCCCTCCACTACGGCATCTCATTCTTCCTTTCTTCTCTCACTCCCTTCCTTATCCCTTCCCTTACGGCGCGGTGCAGGTGTCCAACGATATATGAGACAGATACTGCGCCATTTCCTTTCCCCCAAAACCAATTATTATTATTATTAGTTGTCAAGGAAAAGGAAGGAGGATTGTCGGGGGTAACGTCAAAAAAATTTTAAGTGGCGAAGTCTGGGAAGGGGACCGACTGAAAGATTGTACTATGAGTGCGGACACGCGGGACGTTCACATTGGCGTGGCATTTTGCTCGAGACATGTATAAGGCATGGCAGGCTGTCCGTTATAGCTTCCTCTTATTCTGGTTACGAGCGTGGCAATTTTTTTTAATAGACGTAGCAACTTTAAACCTTATTTTCTGTGGAAGAAGCAATGTGCGGAATTAATGTACTTTCATTGTCTGGAAAGCTTGCTTGCTCTCGGGCCGCGTCGATCACGTAGGCCGTGCGGAAAGAAGCTCAGATCTCTGATTGCCCTGTGGTTCGAACTGCGACGACAAGGTCCTAAAAAGCTGAGACTTTTTATGAAAATCTCAAGTGTTTCTCCCGTGGCTTTCCCGCTGTCGAATGGGGCGCCGGAGTGAGCAAAGGCTGCCTTCAGTTGACAGGCGGCATAAACTGGTGTTCACCGACGATGCACCAGCCTAGAGTCGCTCGAAAAAGAACGCGATACTCGGAACTTATCCCCCATGCCGCCTTGCTTGGAGGACTGGACTGGTTCGCAGAGCCCACGCTGCGGCCCAAACCACTGGCTGCCGGACTGCACCCAAGGCTGCGAGATTCCAATAAAGTTTTCAGTGTCAGAAGTACGGCCGTCGCGGTTCAGAAATCTCCGAACCAGCAAATGCCAACGTTTGTAGGGAATTTTCATAAAGCGCATGTATGCGTTATGTGCTGCTTCAATAAGTTACGAAAATTGTTTCTCGTTTTGTCTGAGTGCGCTGCTAACATCATGGATATTGGGAACGGGCAAACTGCGCAAGTTTATAATTTTTAACGACGTTGATAAGACGGATGCACAGGGAACCATGGATGCGGTTGCAATGCTGGGAACATCAGGCGTGAAGTTTGGATCCAAATCTGGTGGAGGGGAGAGGATGATCTAGCGATTCTAAACCAACAGGGCGTTGTCAGCCAAGTACTTTCTCAATACAATGAGTAGTCGAACCAGGATGCTCGAAAGGATTGCGAAATAGTTCGATATATAAAAAATCGTAATGGGTAACCTTGTATGTAACCTACAAGCACGTATACATTGCACCATGCTAGTGATGCGCGCTTAGCTACGTGCCGCCCGCAGGTGTCCCGGCAATGCACTGCTCGCACGGCAACCTGCTTCGCATCAAAGCCGCTGCTTTGGGACTATCCGCTGCCTACCATACGATGTCTTAATTTTGTTACCAGTACACTATGAATGAAATAATCGCACATTAAAATTGAAGTGCGGGTGGTTGCCGATACGCCTTCGGCAGCGAAGGACGCCGCGCTTGAACCGCCGCTAAGCTTGCTTAGGTTGGCGATGTAGCGTGAACAGTGAGTGCAAGACGTACACCTCGTCACGTGATTTCCCCGCGCTATCGGCAGGTGCCCATGGCCGGCGAAATTGTACAGCGAGACATATACTTTCGCACAGGATTTTAAAGGGGATAATTTGTGCTCGATATGTCTCGTAATTCTAAGTAACAGGATTCGAAATACCCGTGCTTGACTATATTGCCGAAAGCGCGGGGACGGTGTCTTTTAGATTTCTCTAAGTGGAGCTGCCTGCTTGTCTTAATTGCGAAAGTACGCGTGCAAGTATACGTACTATGCATGTTTTTTTTTTTCCCACAAAGTGGAAGGAGGCGGAGGGAAGAGCCGTGCATTTGCGGCTTGAGAAATCATCCGCCCCCTTACAAGAAGTGTACTTAGCAGCAGAGTGGGGCAAGAGACATGCAATGACGCATCTTTTTTTTTTTGCGAAGAAAAAGCACTATATAGCATCAGGCAATAGAATAAGCATAAATAAGAGTTTTAACAGAGCACCGATTTCCATCACACCACTCTTTTGCACTATTAAAACAGCACAAAAACTGAGCGTAATTTTAACTCAAATCTTAGCTTAGATCGGTCGGGCACTTTTGGTGTGCGTGCTGACAAGAAAAACTGCTGCCGGAATTAGCTGCGCTGATTCCTGGTTGAGATGTGACTGCATTTTTGGATCCGTAACGGCCGGCTATTGCAGTGGGAAGAAAATAATATGCAAGGGTTAAGCGGGCGGTGGTCCGTCGTGGGTATCTCACGTGCACTGACATCGCACAGCACACGGGCACCTTTTGCGGTTCGCCTCCACCGAAACGCAGCCGTCGCGGCCGGGTTCGAACCTAGGACCTGCGGCTCTGTAGCCGAGCGCGCTAACCACCGGGCCACCGTCGCGGAAAGGGAGAATGGAGAGGGTTGTCTTGCGAAAGGTCTCGCTTTGTAGTTGAAGCTGCTGCTGTTCGTTGATAATGCGGGTCATGATGTTTCTCAGCAGTGCGCGACGTCGTGTCTCGCAATTCTACCTTGCTTGACCCACTAGCAGGAAATGTGCCTTTGGTGTCTCTGGACAAACTGTGACAAGAGGAGCATGTCCACTTGCAGAAAACGAATTGTACCCCTTCATCGTTTCCCTTCATTACGTGATTCCCGGTAGGCGCTGGGATATAAACGGGGAGGTGTTGAATAATCGTATTATTGCCCTCAAGGCCTGGGGCATTTCAGAGAGGAAGTGGTTGAATGAGATAAATACAATTCAGAAAAGATAACACGAAGCAGACAAATGAATGATCGACATATACAATGGTGGCTAATGCGGTTCTAAAAGGAGTAATGTCTACAATGCTGGCAATGGATCGTTACCGGTTTTTCATCACTGCCTTTTTCGCCAATACGTTTGTCTAAACTTTTTTTTTAATATTTGAACTACTCTATTATTATCTCCCTTATCCGCTTAAAAAAAATGCATTTCACGAACACTTAGTGGAAGCATCAGATGCTTGGAAGAATTGGGAAAAGGGCAGCCACCCATAATAGCTGGAAGAGAAGCAGCAGCGGTAGCTTAAGCCAGATTCAGAGATTCGATTACTCTCTGAAGCAAGGTCAGCTTCAAGCAGGAAATGCAAATCTGCTTTGAATGCAGCTGTTGCAATTTAAGTCTCTTTTTTTTCTGTATGTGTACTGTCCGCTATAATCGGCAGCTGTTTTCCGGCATCTTCAGCGGTCATGGCATGTTGACAAATAGTTGGAAGAAACATGGAAAGAAGCTGGGAATTTGGAATGAGCTTGCTAGATACATGTCTGGTGGAATTTAAGGCGCCTTCATTGACGTCATCACGTTCCCTGTGGAAACGAAAAAGAAGGTTGGCGCCATGCGAGGCTTGTAACTGCCGTGTTCAATTGCAGGCAGCGGTTGGACGCGGCTCATAGCGATGGGCTTCGCTGTCACCGTGAGGTACCGAGGCGCGTTGGTTGGTAGTGGTGTAAGCGGTGGCCTGCGCAGGGGCTGATGGTGGAAACCTGACTTGTAACCGCGTCGAGAAAGTACCTTCGCCGTGTAGCACCGTGTCACCGAAGTTGCACCTCATGAAGCGAATGCACTCGGTAAAAATGACGCTAAATTTATTGCCTGACAAGTATAGCCCGTGCCAAGCTTGGAAAAACGTGTTCAGTACATCCGCAGTTTGCGCATCTGTGCAGTTCTCTGTCGAAATAACATGCGCGCATACTGCATGAACCGGCGAGCAGTGTGTAGGGGAGAGTTTTGCCGGGGCTAGTCAGAGCCGCTTCTACTTTCTCTTACCCGACCGTTGGCTTGGCGTTCCGAGCAGCGTGCGCTGACGGTGTCGCCAGGTGGTGGTGCTCTTCGTAAGGTATATCCGGTAATACTGCTGTCGCAAATGACTTCCAAGAGGCACAGCTTGGTGATTTGTTGCTGTGAGTCATAAAACCGGAGTTTTTTTTTTTTCGCTTCCAGGTTCCGCCGTAGTGAAAGCGCTTGATTTTGTTTTAACTGAATTGCTAGCGTGGTTCTTGCAAGTCGAGTGACGCGTTCCTGCAACGGATATTTGCCACGTGCATCACGTTCTATGTTCTGCTTTGGCAGTCATAGTCCCACAGCAGTGTGTGTGCTGCAACGTCGTGTCAGCTACTGCAACAAGCTTGCCTCCCCCCCCCCCCCCCCCCTCCCTGGGTGAAATGATTCTTCACGACTACAACTTTAACACAGAAGCTTGTAAATACTGTCTTGAAAGCTTAGCTCAGAATTTCAGAATTTTTTTAGCCATTTGAGTAGATTCGTAGATTCATATGCAGAAGGCGGTCTCATGGTCGACGACTAAAAGGGGATCTCCTTTACAGAATAACCCTGTGATGACAAACAATGCGCCCCATTTCAGGAATGAAAGGTGACAACTAGAACATAATACGCACAATCGGACACCCGGAACATGAACTTAGAAAAACAGAGGAAGCTAAAATTAGGTGGATATTGGCATGTATGTTATCATTGCCTAATGCTCATCTTTCAAAATCATTTATTTTTCCTTTGGAGCCAAGTATAGTTTTACATGTGCGGGCAGGGGTCCAAGCACATGGCAAGTGAGACCGGCAGACAGAGGAAGCTAATGGTTCTTAGGTGTTCTTTTAGTGTCTTTAAAATTAAGTAGTGTACGGGAATTTTTGATGTACAGGGGTATGGTTGGCTGGCAAGAATCTCTGCTGTTTTTTTTTTCCCTAGCTTTGTCATTTCGCTTTCAAAAAGTGCGGCCTTCCTACTGCTTTCCGAATGATATCGCAGTTCGCTGCACGAATCCGTTGGCAGCTCGCACTCCTGTGTAGCGCACTGCATTGGGCCATTTTCTGTGCCACTTTTATTGGCTCGTTTCTACAAAAGACACACATGGAATATAACGTTCCATTTACGGGCTCTCCACCGTACTGAAAAAAAAAATAAATGCGCAGTTGCTTTCTTACCTTTTGGTTGTCGACGATGTAAACGTCTCTTTTGCCCACGGGCATTAATGGAAACAACGCTCTGTCGACGACAATGCCCTGTACAATTCGTGTGCACCTGTTGCAGGCTTCTGGGGTCGGTGAAGCTTTTCGCACTCGCACATCACCGCTGTTGTAATTGTTTCAACCTCGTGCAAATAATGTTAGATTTATGCTTCTCGCGGCGTTCGTTTGGTGGCGCTCACGCTTTGCTTGCAAGCACTGGAACGCATGATCCGGCAGCCACTGACGCTTACTCACCTTTATTGCAGCTTGCCAGTGGAACTCTGCTGAAAGGCAACGGTGGAACGTCTCAAGCTGCTAACGAAAATGTGTTCTCGTTTTTACCTAGGTTCCTGTGAAGAAGCAGGACCCTGCGATGAACGGAGGTCCCAAGCGACCTGCTGCGTCCATTCGAGTGAAATAAAGCGTGCATACCGGCACACTGTACTGTCAATCGCTGGTTTTCTGACTGCTTCATTGCGCTGCCTGGCTAAACTTCGTTCTTACCGGACTCCGGTCATGACCCCACGGCTGCCGTCGGTGGAACGGGAAAGGTTAGTATCATGAAGTGGGCTCGAGAATGGCGCCGCCGTGCGGAATGGTAGGTATCTTCCTGTGGTACAGTTTCTGTCGGTTGATAGCCCGTTACGGGTACTTAGGTGCGAGCGTAATAATCTACCGATGCCTTGGTAAAATAAGTGATTTGTGTGAGCTCCCTTAGAAAATGAGAACATGAAGGGTGCGGACTGTTGCGCAGTGTCATTGGCATTGCGAGAAGTGCGCGCGATCGAAGAGCTACAGCTATAACTATAGTCCCTGAAAGGGTGTACGCATTCCGGTTGTGCAGGAGCCCACTACAAGTTTACGAGAGATCGAAGCAGTACATGTGGCGTACGCATGATGTCGGAGCACAGCCCAATGGTCGCCATTACATTCGCTCGCGAAGATGGCTAGGCGATTGTAGCGGTCGGCTGCAGTGCACTGGCTCAGCCGCTAGATAGCAGCATGACATTGTGAAGCGGGATCTGATCTGTGCTGCATTTCGATGGAGGCGGAGTGCAAATGACCGCCGTGTGCTGTGCGATATCGCTACATATTGCAGTGGCCAAAAAAGTACCCACCAAGTACATATTGGAGTCCCTACCTGCTCTGGCTACACCAGCGTCACGGCGTCGAAATGAGCCTGCACCACGTAGCAGTTTGGTCATCCCGTGGTATGAAAGCCACACCGGAAAGTACACATTCATTCACAAACAGCTCGTCACGTACTACTGGGGACAAAAGTTTCCGGGACGCTAGTTGCTAGGAGAAACGTTTATTGTAGCTACACCTTGCTACCCAGTCGCCTGATATTGTACGTAGGCATTAGACGCTTAAATGCTCTTCACAATATCGGGCGACTGGGTAGCGAGGTAGAGCTACACTAAGGGTTTTTTTTTTTTTTTTTTCTAGAATTCGCGTCCCGGAAAATTGTCGCCAGTAGTACGAGTTCGGCCGAAGTGGAACAACTGCACGCTGCCGCGGCCCTCATACTAGTGTCTACAGGTAGCTCGCATCCTTCGACAGATGCAATTCAGTGCACCTGTCGTAGCATTGTCTGTACATAGACATTAAAATCGGGAAACGTACAAATAGGGCTACCGTTGCCAGTTTGGCGCCCCCTCCCCACCAGTGCTGTTCTGCGGTACATGGCGTCCACCTAAGCTAGTTGGTGCATGGAGGCGACTCAACGGGCACGCACGACAGACTTCCTGTCCTTGTGCCATTAGCATTTGGCCTCGCAATCAGCTTTTACCACAGGAATCGGAATATCAACAGGCTATAAAAAACGCGAAACTTCGGTTATACGACTGACTAGCCTGATTCTGGCGTGTTCGGACTCTCCAGCCGTCATCTCATCGAAGCGTCGCATCCAGCACGAGACCTCGTTACGATGAACCTGCGTTTGTTTCAGCGCTAGTACGCTACATTTTGAGGTTGCACGAACGAGTTTCCACCAACGCTCCTTCCTGCATTGCAAGGGTGCACACCATGAGAATTAGTTCAGACATCACACGTGTCGCGAAGCTAAGATTGTGCCCAACGAAGTTCTACAGTCTGGGACAAAAGTCTTAAGGCCATACCAAGAAGGCCAAAGCGCTTCTCAACTCCCGAGTCTTGACAAGAACTAGTGAAAAATGACAGCATATTAAGTATCTGGCCTGTTGCACGAGGTTATCACGACGCTTGAGTTAAAGACCTTCGTGTACGAAGATAATTTGGCGCGGACGCAACTTTCCGTCTTGCTAGAGAAGTGGACAGCCTAACAAACATAGGCGAAGACCTGAGGATTAAGCCCCTAGCATCTTTTACAGTATAAGTGCCCAACGGCAAATTGTTCCAAAACCATCCAGCGGAACACATCTTGGATGTCAGTTTCTATTTCCGTGCCCAAATAATTTACCCCTATGTGAAGAACGAGCTGCCACTTCCCCTACCCGAGAGGACTGTGAGGTGGCTCAGCTCGGCTGCAAGGAACTATCGGCCCAACAGGCCCTGGTTCGGCGGACCTGCGCAGCGGTCAGGACCAACGGGGTCCCGGAATGAGTGTCTCCGCCTTGTATTGGAAGGGGCGAGACCCACTAGGGGCGGTCTCCCCGAGCACCTCTGTATATATAAATTCTTTTCACCACCATGTGAATTCAAGCAATGTGAACTTATATAAGTGAGTGTTCCACATGGTCGCCGGTAGGTGCTATCGTTGGCCATCCGTTGTTTTAGGAACTGCTAGCGTGCGACTGGCCCGTATTAACCCAAGCGTCCCCAGCGCTCATGTTGAGTGCGCATTCTCAAGATTGCGTGCTGGGAACACAAGCGCACAGGCATGGCAGATGACAATATCTAAAGCTTAAATCTATTGCAGTAAACTGCAAATAACGCTTGCACGAATGAGGTCAACAAAATTTGGCCTGTTTCGCATCTATAACCTCTTGTGCTTTGAGAATATTTGTACCAATAATCGCTGCTTTTAGCGCTTGCACCATGCAACTAGCCTAAAAACAGCCGAATTTTCTGAAAAATTGTATCGTCGGAAAGTGGGATAAAGCGAGTCTAGAGTTGGCATTAGAAACCTACCTCTCGATGGAAATATTTGTGAGGTGGTGAGTATGTTCTGCGGGGCGATAGGTAATGTTGGAGAATGTGCTAATAGATCCGGGCGGCTGTTCTCCAGTCACGGCCGGTCTCAAGGAGAACGCGCGCGGTTTCCTGTAGACCGGCCATGCTTTGCTTGGAATAGGGTGGCCCTCTAACGGAGGACAACCTTTCCAACCCAGTCCGCAAGCTGGACTTTCATTACAGTCCCATAGGTTGTGTTCTGTTGCTGTTTCCGCAATGTAAGCATTTGGGATCGATGTTTTTTTGTTGTAATTTTAGACCGAACAATGGGGGTTGTGACTGTCCCAGTTTGGGCTTTACGTAGGCTTCTGGCCTGTTTCTTGCGGATCCGGGTGAGGTGCAGGGTAAAGTTTCCGCGCCTCTCGGAGGTGGTTGGTCATTTCCCTGTATGGAAGTTTCGTTGACGGGGAACTCTGGGACACTCCCCGATCCATCCCGGTTTGCTAGAGCTCGGACATATCAGTTCGCCTTCATGTTTCTGGTATCTCCCCCGTGTGCAGGGACCCAAATAATTTCTACTTGGATTACGCTTTGGCTGTCAAGTCCTGTGGCTGCAGAGCAAATTAGGCCTTCCTTGTAGTTTTGGATCGCAATCTTTGAGTTGCTAATTATTGTGCCTACACCGCCGCCCCTGAGAGCTGATTAAGGCATTGGCTACTTTCGAATTTCCAAAAGAGAAATGCCGTAGTGGAAGGCGCCGGAAAAATTTCGGCCACCTGCGGATCTAACGCGCACTGAGATTGCACAGCACATGGGCGCCTGTTGCGTTTCGCCTCTATCGAAACGCGGCCGCTGAGGTCCGGTTCGAACCCGGATACTCCGGCTCGGTAGCTGAGCGTTCTAACCACTGGGCCATCTCGGCGGGTATAAGGGTCAGCGCATCCCACTTAGGCGTGTCGAAGGGCGCCGACAACAGTCCCCTCTGCCACGCCTTGGGGTGGGGGTCATTCTCGAATTTGCCGGTCTACAGGATTGCCTCGCTCGTGCGGGCGCGACCGCAATCTTGGGCGCCATGGTTGCCTGCATATGGCTCAGATTTAAAGGGCCACTGACCACCCTCCGGTCAAAATTATTTTCTACCCCGGTGACTGAGAGGCATAGCCTCCGGAACGCGCCTCCTCCCACGCTGAATCTAAATTCATCATATCCGACTCGCGAGGGGCTTGCCAGAATTATGAACTGGGCTGGATAACGCCAACAGCGCAACGGATACTTCGGAGAGCAGCTCGGGATCAGGACCCCACGACCGGAGTTTTCATTTGGACTCCAGGGAATGAGGCCGCCAACTCGGTCGCCCGCGCACTCACTAACCGGGCCCCCGACGTAGACCCTACCGATCTGGGCCAGGACTCGTATCCTCTGTTAACATTCAAAGATATCTCCGCTTATTACCGGGACTCGCACCGTCAGTACCCGGCTGCTCTCAAGGGGCTAGGGAAAGCGGACGAGAGAATACTGCTTAGACTTTTTACTAACACTCTACTGTGCCCGGCAGTGCTCAAACATTTCGACACTTCTTTCTCTGGCCTCTGCTCTTTCTGTGGGGAGGTTCCTGACACTTTCCACATGGTCCAGGCATGTCAACACAATCCTCTTCCGCCCCTACCCGAGAGGACTGGGAGGCGGCCCTGCTCAGCTGCCTGGACCTACCGGCCCAACAAGCCCTAGTTCAGCGAGCTCGAGTGGCGGCCCAGACCAACGGGGTCCCTGAATAAGGGACTCCACCTAGTACTGTAAGGGGAGCGGCCCACTAGGGATTGCTCCCCACGCAACCTCTCTGCAACTTTCAAATAAATGCTTTCACCACCGGAACGTGCGGCAGCAAACATTTTTTGCGCAGCTACAGCCACCGGAATCAATCGATATCGCCGTGCTCCTCTCCTTCCGTTCCCGCTCGGAGCATGGCCTAGCCTCCGCAAGCCAAATTCCCTTTCCTCCTCCGCGTTTGGAGGTAGTCTGGTGGAGCAGGAACTCTGCGTGCGCGAAAACGGAAGGGGCGAGAGAAAAACGCTCAACGAGCGGCTAACAAAATGAGTGGTATAGATCCACCCTTCATTCGTCAGAGACGGACCATAGTCCTCTATGGACGGACATGGATACCGTTTCCGTTTGTATATCCATAGTCCTTCAATGCTATGGTAGCAATAAAGGACTACGGTGCATTGAATGACTATGACACATCGTATCCAAGGTTAGACGGGCCAGCGTAGATGAGGAGGTTTTGTTTGGCGCTCCGAAAGGAAGCGTGAGAGAGCTTTCATTTGTATATTTGCTGCTTTTAGGCGCGGGCACCGCTTTACTCTTTGCAATTACTCCGTTACCTAATCGAAGCACTGGGCTTGTTTGTTTTAAACGTTCATATCCTGGTCAGTGACGTGACCCTTTCAGTCTGCAGCAAAGCTCCGCCGACATTCAAGGCCGCTGCACAGAATACCTCCACGACAAAAAGTAGTTCATTAAACTTTTCTTGTTACCTAAACAAGAAGCTCTAGAATTTTGTTACCTGGCTTTGATACCGTTCACTGTTGTGATTAATTAGTGGAATCATAGAAGACGCCGTGGCCCAGTGTTACCAACTGCTGTTTTTTTTAATTTTATCCTACATAATACAGTCCTTAGCTAGACATATAATTATTTTTTGCATTTTAAGTAGTTACTTGCTGTTCCTTTCGACACGTTTTTTTTAGATTTGTGCACTTCATGGAGTTTTTCACGGCGCGGTTGAGGTGCCCACCGATAAGTGAGACAGTTGCTGCTCCTTTTCCCAAAACCCAATTTTCGGGTGCCCACACTGGGAAATTGTTGCTGCTCTGCGACTTTTCTCATAAGAGGAGAGTGGAGGTCCACTCTCCGAGGCTGCAGACACTGGTATTTTCGCACTGTGACCCGGCGCTACTTTCGCAGTAAATAATCTTCCTGAGGTTTCAGCTGTATGTAGGATAAGTGAGGCTCGGTGACTTCGCCATCAAGCCTGTCTGAGTTATGAAAACCCCCTGCTCCAAGGTCAGCATGGCACAAGAGTCTCTAGCGCCTCGCCACAGCAAAACCATATATATATATATCAAAGGATGCTCAAAGGGTTTTCCCACCAAACATGAAGTAGGGCGGGGAGTCCTCACAGTTCTATATCTGTTATGCCCGCACCCTCGAATTTGTTGGCATTGGCATCCTCGGGAAAAACCGAGAAAAAGTCATGTTGCGGGATTGGTGCGTGCTTTTCCATGCGCCCGCAAAAGAAAAATGAGCTTTTAGAGCGTTAGCTCTACTGGTCGCGTTTCGAGCCTCCGAGTTATGCGGATTCCGCGGATAGAATCCAAGATGGCGGCCTCCAAGTCGTTGCCATATGGTAGCCGAGGTGGTTACATAATGGAATAAAATAACAGGCGGCAGTGTGCTGCCCGAGCGCCACAACTCCAAACTATGTAGATCTGGTATATACAGGGTGTTCGTATTTATCTGTTCGGATTGTAAGAAATTCTCCTGCGCAATCTGCCGGTTTATTTCGGCTCAAGCACAGACCACAGGATTGCTTATGATGGTCTGCGATTTTCGATAAATAATTTAACATCGGAACTTACCAGGACTGCGGGGAAAAATTGCTTGGAGCAGGGGTAGGTCTCGCAGTACCTCAGATGGCGCAGCCTGTCAAATCTGCTGCTCTGCTCGCCTCGACGAAAATTCTGCGCCCAGACGACTGCAGTTATTTGCCGCTTCCCGACAATCCAGGCAAGTTTCAATGCTAAACTACTTAGATATAAAATAAAACAGACCGCCTTAAGCTACCTTGTGGTCTGTAGTTGAGCACTAATAAGCTAGTAGTTTGCGGAGAATTTTTTTACAGCCCGGAGAGATATATATATACGGAACACCCTGTGTATATTCCTGTCTAGCAGGCGTCAAAGTTGGGCTACATAGTCCCGACATTCGTGTAAAATTTGTGTGCCAACCGTTTTAGCGTTTCGTGCAGCATAAACTTACTAGTTAAATTGGAGCCTAGAAAGCGGCAGGGATTCGGACCCATGTTAGGTGTGCTAACGCTCGATATTCGACCGCTGCCTCAGCGTCAACTACGTGGAGTACGCCAATTTCAGTGGTTATGAAACCGAAGATCCGGCAACGTTGATTCGGTCGAGTCGCGGCCAATCCGTAAAGCCGCGTAGCCGCGTGTAGCCTGACCGGCCGGCCTTGGTTTTCTTTTACCCGGGGGGCACGTTTATCCTCTTTTTATCTGTAATGATTGCTAGAGGCTGTATACTTTTTCAGGCCACATCTCGTCTGGGCGCTCTACGGTCAGCTCGTCCGCTCACAAAAATGGTAAGTAGAAACGCGGAGATGGTGACCAAAAATATTTTGTTCGCACCGTCGTAAGGCACGATTTAGCCGTCTGCATCTGTATTTCCTTTGCGCAGTCGAAACTGCGCGAAATTTGAGGGGGAACTGGATCAACAAGTGGTCGGCCGTTTTCCGTCTGCGCCATTTCGGCAGTTAGGCTCCGTGTGCGGACGTTTTACAGTACTTGCAAACGTTAAACAGGATGTTTCAGAGCTCGACGAGAACTGCACATTTACCATCCTAAAACACATTGTCTTGACTGCAGTCTGTTTGATGCTTAAACGGCATATTTACAGTCCGAATACTTCTTCACAGCAGTGTGCTCGATTCTTTGCCGGCACTGCTGGCCGTTTTACTGATATGGGATTCGCACAGTAATAAAAGCACACCCAGGGGTCTTTCAGGTCTCAAATTTTACAGCTCTCTTGCACGAGTGTGAATGACTCAGTGCAGAAATTGGGTAGCTTATCTTACATAATTAGTATTTTTTTTTTTGGGGGGGGGGGGGGGGGAGAGGATATTTAACGACGAAGCGATTCGCGGGCTGAGGTATGCGGCAGTGGTGGGCTCCGGTTTAATTTAGGCCACTTTTAACTTGCGATAACTTTGTACAGCACGCGAATAGAAATAGGCCGCTGCAGACGTGATCGAACCGGTGACCTTGAGATCAGATTCTTTTAAAGAAGGCGCTGATGTACTTATATATCCATAGCTTTATGGCTCGTTTGTACACGCCCAAATTATGCTCGACATTTTAATCGATGCGCCTGACGATTATCGCGGTTTAATATTTTTCCAGCGCAAATATTTCCTGTTTATAAAGCTGTCTGTTATAAGCGCAACATCTCTGGCGTCATGTTCGAGCGCCGCGGTGCCTTGCATCACCAGGAAAATATCAGTTGCGTTCGACGGTGAGCGGGGACACCAATTATTTTTCTCATAATAACCATTCTGCAAGAAGCCATGGCTAACGTGCTACTTTTGACTCAGTCTGCTACGCCAGCGCCTGCTACACTCGCCCAGTAACATGGCGGACCGCATGCATTTCTCCTCCTTCAAAGCTGAGCTGCTTATAGTCGATGATCTTAGTCGATCATGGCTTTAACTGCTTCGTTGGGTGTATATATTATATAATTGGCTTTTGGGGAAAGGAAATGGCGCAGTATCTGTCTCATATATGGTTGGACACCTGAACCGCGCCGTTAGGGAAGAGATAAAGGAGGGAGTGAAAGAAGAAAGGAAGAAGGAGGTGCCGTAGTGGAGGGCTCCGGAATAATTTCGACCACCTGGGGATCTTTAACGTGCACACATCGCACAGCACACGGGCGCCTTAGCGTTTCTCCTCCATAAAAACGCAGCCGCCGCGGTCGGGTTTGAACCCGGGAACTCCGCATCAGTAGTCGAGCGCCCTAACCACTGAGCCACCGCGGCGGGTCGTTGGGTGTGCACAAAGTCAGTTTGCACGGTACAGCCTGCCGCTTCGTTCGCCGCTGGTGTGTGCTGTAGGATGACGGTTTAGCGTGGGTACATGTCTCCTCGTTTCTTCCGGCCACAGTTTTCACTTGCGCTACAACCGCAAACTAAGAATATCAACATGCCAGAACATGCTCACTAGTTTAGCTTCATTCAAGTAAAGTTTGCATTTGGGCTATTTGGTTGAATACCAATGGGAGCATTTGCATGTGCTGCAGTTTAAACACACAGGTTCAATCAAGTCAAAGTTTGAGCGTCCGCCTCGCATGTGGGAGGTGCAGGGTTCAATCCCCAGCGCTGCCGGGTACCCGCTGGCGATACAATAGGTACAAACTTCCCCTGGCCCGATGCTCGGCTTATCTGGAGTGAAACTCTTGGGAAATGGGTCTTCGATCGCACCTTTTTGTTGATGAGAAAACGGCCACAATGGGCTTTACCGCACAAAGCGGATTTCTGTCCCTCACGGGTAGGTTTTCCATCGAGGGAGGGGCGAGGTTGATCAAAGGCCCTTTTCCAAGCATTTTGCCCCAGATGAGCCGAGCACCTGGCCAGGGGAAATCTCTTACCCATTAGAGAATCAGTGGGTATCCAGCAGCACTAAGGGTCGAACCCAGCACCTCCTGTATACGAGGCAGATGCTCTACCACAAGGCCACCACTTCGGTGTCTGTCATAACCATGCTGCACCTGCAAGTGCTCCCATCAGTAGCCTTATTCCCCAAAGAAGTCTTTCTGGACACGCTCACGCGCCCTGGTCCCGGCGCTTTTTACTGAGCCGAGTTGTGCGAACAGGGTGACAGCAGCTGCACCGCTGGTGCTGAAATAACACCTTCTAAGCATTTTTTTGGCTGTGTTGTCCCTGAAGGCTTCGAAGAGGGCAAAGCTTACTGAAGAGGAGAGGAAGACTAGCCTGACACCCCTCCTTGATGCCGGCTGGACAAAAGTCAAAGACCGTGATGCTATATACAAGGAATTCTTGTTCAAAAACTTCAACCAGGTAAGCTGTAAAATGGTAAATGTAGTTTTGAAAAAAAGGTTGAAACTTTGAGTCAATTTTGTAACACAATATAAAAAGGAATTAGCAACAACCTTTTATGCATTATCGCTTGAGAATTACTGTAACCAGAACTGAACCACTTTATTGTGAAGATTTTTTTTTCTTCCATCTAGTTTTCACTAGTTTGCGCATACTTTTTCCTCTGTAGCACAAGTTGAGAGTGAACTTTCTGACGGGCGTACTGCTGCTTTTGGGATTATTTCTTAGTACTCACTTCGTATCTATCCACAAATCCCAGCAGATGAGTTTGAAGTATCAGGTCGGGTGCCGTATTCTCTAACCCCTCTCACTTCATGTACTGTCTCTCTGTCACCTGTTTTAGAGGCATATCTCTTTGTTTGTTGTCTTCAGGGGCGACTTTGTGAGGGCGGCTGCAAAGAAGTCAAATGTTCATTGTTGCATCTCATTGCAAGCATGTTCTTGACTCGGGCTACCTAGGCATGGATATCAGAGGGAAGGGTTTTAAGCAAAAAAGTGGGGAAGCATTTTGGATGGCAGTTTGCCCTCCCTAGTGGCTGTGCAGTGACGAGGCGTGGTTTGTGGCCTTTTTTGGCCATCATGCATGCAACGCTGGAGAGTTTTGGTGATGAATGACCTCCAAGGCAGAGGGCACAGGCTTCAAGCAACGTGGCTAGTGGCTGTTCGTAATGTGCAAGAATTGCAGAGTGTCAGGGCTAGCCAGCTGCATGGCCCACTGGTGGTGCCACAATCATCCACAACCTGAGCAACCATCAAGCCCAAGTTTTAGTTTGCAGTAAAAATGTGGTGGATGGGTCATGCAGCCTGTTGGTGCCCAATGAAGTATGGCGTGTGCACATACCACAACATACCACAAGTAATTGCAGTTGCTTTTTAAAATTAGTGCAGCAAAAGTTCACTGCTTTCAGTCTTACTTTAGCACTGCCGTTGCATGAAATAAGCATGACAAATCAGAAAAATTGACACAGCAGAACCTGAATAGTGTATGCATGTAGCAATAAACCAATCCTAATGGATAGCAACTGTCAGAAGATAATGGAAATTTCTTTACTGTGATGAAATGTAATTTTTGTGTAGACAACTCTGCATTGCTATGCAGAGTGCAGATGTAATTATCTGCCGATTTTGTTAAGCTGCAATGTAGTAATCACAAGTTGATGTGCTTGCGAAGTGCATGAATGGCGCTAAGACAAATAAGGATCAGTGCGGTGGTATTATGCAGCACAGTAAGTGAGCTACATGATGCTACATTATTTGAGTCTACAAGCAAAAATGGCATAGGAGATGCAAATGGCAGACTGCAGTGGTCTCTACAATCTGTCATTTGCATCTTCTGTGCCGTTTCAGCTTGAGGATTCACGATAAGCAAGCGCCAGACAGCTATAAAATAACAAATGTGCATGTATTGCACAATGTCTTTTTCAGTCGTTCGGCTTCATGACCCGCATAGCAATGCAAGCTGAAAAGATGGACCACCACCCAGAATGGTTCAACGTGTACAACAAAGTCCAAATAACTCTCAGCACTCATGACGTTGGTGGCCTTTCTACCAATGATGTGAAGCTCGCAAATTTCATTGAAACTGCAGCAAAGAGTGTAACTGCTTAGCACCCATCAAAACAACTGTTTTGTGGAACAACCATGCTTCTGACAAGCTGCCCAAAGAGGAGAGACCTTGTTTATGCAATTGCTGCCTCAATATGAAAATAAACAGTACGACAACCAGGACTGCTTCGTTCAAATTCTAATATAGATAAAGCCCCACACAGCTTGCCACACATTTTCAAACATACTGCAGAGGTGAGCATTAACAGCTTTTAATACAAATAAAAGGGATGGGTATCCAGCAAACAGTGCACAGTACACACCGCTAAGTAACCTCATAGACATCACCGGAACACGACATAATCCAGCAGGAGAATAGTCACGGACACTACAATATATGTATATATTACTTGGTCTAGTAACTTAAATAAAACAACACTAACAAAACATAAAACAGCTCCCTGTATGGCATCTGGAGCCCACTGTTGCAGCTGCAAGGCTTGATGATGTGCGAGTACTGCCATGGAAATGGCAACTTCATGCCTATTACTATAAGTGTGGCTAGGCAGTTCTTAATCTCATATTTAGCCACTACGAAACGAACGGCACTCTAAAGAAGGCTGTCTTTTGCACTAGCTAATAGAACATGGGTTCATGAGAAAACATGAAAGTGCCTGGAGAAAAATAGTGATACCAATGAACATGTTTCATGCAATGAGCTCAAATTTTCTTGGCTGCATACCTCACTTGTCTCACACAAAAGGTCATTACTAGTTTGATAGCAAGCACTATACAATGATGACGTGAAAACAAATGGCCTGTAGTTCTTGTAGAACAATTGTGTAGTCTCAAGATGGCTTCAATAAAATGAACAACTAGCAACAGTGGGCTGGCACACACCAAAGAACTAATGCAGGGAGTAACTGACGTCATGAAAACCTTGTGCTTTTTGTAGAGTGATATCAAATACTGTATTCATTGTTCACAGGGATGTCCATACCACTGTATAAGACTATCGTGCAAAAAGTCGGCACGACAAAAAAAAAAAAACGGAAAGAAATGTGAGTAATAGTGGTGGGGAGGGGGATGACAATGGCTAGGGTCCCGCACATAGGAGAAAGAAGTGTGAAATGACAGCTCACAGTGCATTAATAAAAGCAGCTTCAAGAGCACTTTGTAGAATCACAACTTGACTGCTGCATCACAGGTGTGCTTTCTGCCAAAGATGCTGCCAAACATTCACACTGGAGAGGTAGGCTAAAATCGTCGTCGAGAGCTCTCAAATCTCAAGGTTGCATTGCAAAGTCATTAAGTTGCATCTGCATGTCTCAGGTGGGTGCTGAATGCATGTGGTTTAGTTGCATTGTGCGCTTTTTGTACTCCTCATCACCACATGAACCGGGTTCAAAACAAACACATCTCACGAGCATAAAAACATTTGATCAGGTAAAGCACCAGGCACAAGTAAAATGTTGCAAAGGACTTTTCAGATTGTCCCCCTATAGTCTCTATGAACTGCAGCTCAAAGCCAAAATCATCACTGGGAACCGCACTCTTAAAAGCTTGCACATGCAACAAGAAGTTCTTTTAGAACAATGTCCATATGGTTGGAAGATTACAGCACCGTAATTCTTAGCTTTCTTCCAGTCAACAGCTTCTACTGGAGGTGCATATCCCTAGCCAAAGCTGCCGACTGAAGCATGCAAAGGGGAACATGCGGCTAGGGGCCAATCACTACCGCATCCAGGCCTAGGTTCTGACTGGGCAGCATTGGTCAGCATCACTCTTGCAATGTTTCTGCCAAATCCTGTACACTGGTCAAGTCATTTCACACTAGAAAAGCGAACAACCATCAAACTGCAAATTAAGTACACCAGCTCCTTGGCTAATTACCTTCAAGGAATGCACATGCAAGCTGCTAAGTGAACGAAACAAGCGTTTCAAAAATGCATAACAAAGGTTGAGACTGCACCGTACGTTTAAGTGTCTGCAATAAAACAAAGCTGCGTTGCAATGTGTCAGTACACACACCAGGCAAGAGCAAGTAAGTACTGATGCCAATTTCAAAAGCACATGGTGGCACTGTGATGGTCCAAGCAGAACTACCCATTATCTGTACGTGACAGCCTTACCACGAGCAAAGGAACAAGAGAGAAATACTACTATTCCTCGTCAAGACTATCGGACCATGACAATGCCACTGAGTAGAACAAAAGCTTAATGAATGGCCTGTTTAATTTTAGTTTGAGCTTAAATAACAAAAAAAGGCAGCCAAAAGTTTGCAGTTATAATGAAGCAGCTTTCTCCACTGTCCCAAGCAACTAGAGGGGAAGTAAAATGAGAAGATGGGAACTAGTGTGTTCCCTGTTGGCCACAGGTAAACTGCAGTGCTGTGACCGGAGCCAAGAGCCCAAAAGGAGGCTCAAAAATGAGCTCTAAAAACTGCACGTGGCATTTAAAGATGGAGGGAACAGGGTTGTCAAGCCTTGACGAGTGCTTTGTTGACCCAGTGGTACTTGTCAGGCTTCTGGCCTGGAGCAGTGCTGGGAGGAAGGCCAGCCGACAGGTTCCATAGAGTGCCGCCGCGCGACAGGAACTGTGGTGGGCTGAAGGTTGCCACTGGCCCCTTGAGGGGCGCGGCACCCCAGGGCGAGCCCCTGGCGCCACCACTGCCCACACCGCGCTTCCGCCCTGACCCCATCTCCTGCAGCAACTGCACATGAAAGCGAATGACAAGAAAGCAAACAATCCTTGAATAAATTTTTCGCTTTGAATACGCCACGCCAATAGAAGGGTTGAGCAATTTCAATCATTTCTAAAAAAGAATAAGAATATCCATAGAAGATGCAGGCAGCACAAAATTCTCTTTTGGCAATGCCAACAGCAGCAGCCTTGAAACCAACCTTGAAAAGTAAATGCAGTACAATGGCTTCGACTGAAGAATGGTAGCCTGATAACGAGGAAGGGATATTTAGTATCTAACAGGGCACACACAAGACCACAAATGCAAAACTCAAATGGGAGGCAGAGAACGTCCGAAATCAGTAAATAGCCTAGTAGTTTCAAACATGGTGGGCAAAAAAAAAAAAAAAGATGCAAGACGATATGAAAAGACATGCACTTCTTTTTGGCTTTCAATGTCTTGCACATTCTTGCACTGCTTGGAAATGCATTTCAACCAACTCGTGCAACTAACAATCCTTGTTTAGCCAAGCGCGAGACATCAAACATCTGGCTGCTTACAATAGCTTACTTCCTCCTTCAGTGTAGTTCACCAAAGACCCTTTGTTTGTCATCAACACTGTGCAAGCGCTAAAAGTGTTTTTGAACTCGAAATCCTCATTTACGGCAAACAGGTTCCATATTCCTCTTTGCAGAAACAAATGCAGAGTCCACTCTTGATGACTTGAACTGAAATGAGAACTGAAAATTTTACCTATGCAGAGTCCAAATTATGGGGTTCATTTTTATTAGCATTTGGTATTTGGAGGATCGGAGCCTTAGCTCAAATTAAGTGAGTCAAAATGAATGAGCTCTCATTGCATAATGACTTGAAACTCTGACATTACAGGACTACATTGTATGCAGTGTGCATTATTTTTCCGTCTTTATAGAAAAGTGTTGCCATCCAAAAAATATGAACCAAGTAACTAAACCGTGCCGAAAATTATTTTCATGCATATGACGTGTACTTCAAAAAGTTTGAGATAGCTGTTTCAGGCAGCTGTGGTAAAAGGTAGTAGCCATTATACGATACCCCTGTCACACAGATATTTCAAAGGCCTTCGAACCGATAGTCTATCGATAGACTGGCCAATTGAATGCTGCTTCACGGGCAGCTTAATGGCCACTGAGTCGATAGTTTATCGAGTCCATCAGATGTTGAAGGCCTCTAAGCGGTGGCAGCGGCCGGGCCGAAAAACACTGCAACCAGCAAAATACCATTGTTGCCAGTGGAACAAAAGCAATAGACACCAACTGCCTCAAAAGTGCATGAGTGCTACTACAGCTTGTCTAAAACAAAGATATTAATTTCTAGATATGAATACCAGTGTAATAAATAAACATTTCGTTTACCCTTTTCAGGTTAAACTTGAGGGCTGATTGGCCACACCACCTTGATGTGAGATGATGAATCCCTCAATGGCGATATAGTTTGTCATGCAGCAGTGGCCAACTCCTATGCGTTCGATCGCGATTGAGAATCCCAAAAGCTCTCGGCTCAATAGCCGAGCTCATTTGAAAGTGCTCATGTGACAGGGTATAAAGTATCACCTCAGTTCCTTCTGAGCGACCCGACAGCAATAACTATCCCCACCCGGCAGGGTGATGAACATCAGAACAGGGTGCGCACGGAAGTGTGCACTCCTGCGCAAAGATC
Source organism: Amblyomma americanum (assembly GCF_052857255.1). Taxonomy (NCBI): domain Eukaryota; kingdom Metazoa; phylum Arthropoda; class Arachnida; order Ixodida; family Ixodidae; genus Amblyomma; species Amblyomma americanum. Next base: position 28,033,940 of record NC_135502.1, read on the forward strand.
ACAGTATTGCTATGTTCTTGCCAGTTCAGACCACGTTTTAAAATGGAAAAAAAAAAAAACAAGAAAGAGACGGAATGACTTGGAGAAGCCACTAAAAAGCATCTTTCACAGCCAAATGCTCAAATTAACTGCAATAAAATGTGTTCTATTTGCCTACATAGTTTCTGAATGAAGCTGTTAATGAATTCAGCTGTTATACAGAAATTAATAATGATAAAGAGGTTGCTTTCAAAGATGCAGCTGCCAACAGCCACTACAACAGGATCAGTTGATAAAATGTAACAGAATCCAGAAAAGCAAACAGTTGCGAAAATGTTACAGACTCAAGAAAATAAAGTTGGGTAAAGGAAGGCTTTTTCAATGCACTGTCAGCGTCAAATTAAATGCAAACATGGCAATTGAAACTGGAGCAGCAAAACAAGAAGATTTTAGTCACAAGAGACTGAACAATAGAACACATGACTTTCCCTTCTATAGAGTCAGACCACTGTGTGGAAGTGTTAATGGACCCCAGCTGTATTTCTCCTCCAGCATCTAATACTTTTGCATTCTTGTGTCTGAGTTTCTGTTATTCTGTCTGCATTTTACTAGAGGCTGACGGTACCATACTATAAAACAGCAATGTCAAAAACGCGCTGTAATGCTGCAATTTTCCCAGTGCTGTGAAATAGTACATAGTTATTTATAGGCATTGGAAGTTTTCAGTCTAATCTTGGAGAAAAAGAATAGACGCTGAATTTGTTTCTTGAAATTTGGTTTTAAATGAAAAAGGTCAGCATCACTCAGATGTGCAGCCAGAAAAAAGTTTGCAGGACAAAGGCCCGCAGAAAAGAATTCAGCTTTGTGTGCGGAGGCAAAGCGTGTCGGTGAAAAGCATAGAAGCATGACGATATGTGTGCTTCATCCCTGGAACGAATAACAGCCGACTAGCTAACGAAGCAACACAGAAATAATTTTTTTTTTTCTGTGAATCCGCATCTTGCAAACTTTTGTCCATGAAAACACTATAACTTTCTGCCAATTGAGTACAAGTTACAGCACTTCACAACAGGAAAACAACAAAAGTGCGGCACCCAGGAGTATGGTGAGACAATGGGATCATTGCATTAAGTAGTGCAATTGTGGTTTCTTAGCTAAGAGTAGACAGCTGGGCTAGTTTAGTTGGTTGCTTGCATTTTTAAGGAACATGGTACCAGCGCAAGAGACAAGGACAAAGGGAGAAGACAACATGAACGCTGGACTTCAACTGAAATTTATTGCTTTTTCTGCGACTGCCATCACTGATCCCTTTGATTCGTAATGAATGACAGTAGAATGATTCTGTTTTTTTGTGTATGAATCCCTAGATCCTGAGGAGTGCAATAAAGCTCTAGATCTATGTAGCTATGCAACATTTTTTTAAAGTTAGTTTTGTAAGAGACATCTTCATGTAAATATGGATGCTGGAGTAAAATTTTATTTCAATCAGTACTGGTCATCTAGAAAAAGAACTGCAGTTGAACCTCATTGTAACAAAGTTTAAGGGGCCATGCAATTACTTTGTTATAGCCATCGCTTCATTGCAGTCTGTGTTAACCGAGCTTTCAAAGGGAATTGTTATTCCTTCGTTATATGCATTATTTCGGTATAAACAGTATCGTTATAGCGAGGTTTGACTGTATAACAGCTTTATTGCACAGAACAGGGCTTTATGAACATGTTGACATAAAAAACTTGTGCACTTTCTGGTTAATAATTAACACCCCAGGGGTGACTTAACGAAAGCGTGAAATGTTACTCAGCAACTATACCAGATAGCTTAAATTGAAATGCAGTTCTGAAACCAGTATAAAACGTTGCATACCTGTGCCAAATTTAGTTACTTTTCATGATTAAATAATGAAATTAGATATAGCTGTCCCGTTCCTCCTTAACTTCCAAGCCGCTAGTTTTACGGCAGTAGCATTTGATACTGCAACCACTATTCTAAATTTATACAACTGCGCGTGCTTTAACTACAAGTACAGAAATTGCTCTAGCTAACAAACAAGCCAATGAAAACTACATATGATTTTCAACAAAGAGAGGTACTGAAAAAACCAGTAATCCTTCCATAGAAATAATATGTACTTGCACCCCCCCCCCCTTCCCAAAAAAAACTGCAATGTGAAATAAACGTTGAGGAAAGTTCACTAAATTCTGAATAAATACACAAAAACCAAGAAGTCGAACCACTGGCTATGTAATACTGATATTTTTATCAACCTTGCTCAGGATGGTAAAAATTAGAAAAGACTTATTTTACCCAAAAAAGGATGGGCCGTAGCTGTCAACTGCCAGAACGGATCATGGAAGACGAAGCACCTGAAGCCCAATCCCACATATTGAAGCGTATAAACCACAATATTCATTTGCCTTTTCTTTTCTGCATTTGACTTCAGCAATTTTTTCCCTAGGAATGGTTCCTCTGAACACTGAGGCAACAAAGTACACATACCTGCTTTGGCCTGTCAATAGTGCGCTGCTCCAGCTCGTCAATGTTGATTTGGTCCACAAAGTTCTCCTTTCTGCCACCCTTGAATGATGCTAGTACATAGTATACCCCCCGACGTTCTCCAAACCTGGGGAAAAACAGAAAGGTCCCAAGCAGCTTGAGCACCACTGCCAACTATGCCTCACCACCAAAACAATAGGCAAAGCACAATGCTAAAAAAAAAAAAAACCTGTACTTCCTGGTACCCCAATGACCCATGGCCTGGATGTGCACGCTTTTGGAAGTGGGACAGCATTTTGAACCAATACATGTGCAGGTGAGGCCTTAAATAGGCACGAATAAGAAACTAAGGACACACACCACCCATTGAAAAAGTTTCCAGGCAAACATATCTATGGCTATAGCGCGGTTGGCCACGCATGCAAGTTTATGAAGCAGCTCCATTAATCTGACTATAAATCATGAGCAACAATGAAATGGTGCTTAACAACTTTCACTGAACATTTAGCGAGTGGCAGTATCTTCTATGTCACACTCACTACAGCATTGCCCCAGGGTCGTTTTCGTGAGTGCTCGAGCACAGCACCCTTTTCCAAGTGAGCATTAGTAATAAATAAGCAATAACCAAGTAAGACAGTATAATGACGTTCAGTGATGTCAACAATGGGGACAGTGCTGTGTAATGAAGCACTTCCATTGTACACACTTTGTCAAAAGTATAGACTCCAGGCGATTTCTTTCTGGGCTATGCTGCGTGGCTCCTTGCGGTTGTGAGCATTCCACATCTCTTGAAGATATGAACTCTCATTCTCGCTCCATCAAAGCTTAGGACCTACGCGGATGGTGCAAAAGTGGCTCCTTAATTTTGATAAAAGGTGTATACTTACAGAGGAAGTTCATGCTCACAAAACGTCCCTTCCTACCCGCTTTTTTTTTTTTTTTCAGTGAAGAAATAATCTAGGTTTGGGCAGTATAATGAAAACAACATCCACGTTAAAAAGCCCAGAATGGTCAAAAACAATCAAAAGCCCACCACTATAGCTTGCCTCATGGCACAGCTGCAACTTCAGCACCTAAGAATGCATCAAAATACATATGCGCCACAATATACACATTCCATAATATTTCAAGCCATTTCTGCCCTATAACAGAGCCCAATCCAACACCCCCCTCCCAATTTCCATTTAGTTCCCACATATGCAGCAGGTCATTCTCTACTTTAAATTCATGGATCCCTGGGAGTTGTCATAACCCTCCTGGTGCAGTGGTGCAGCGGTTACGCGATGCGCCACTGCCATGCGATGGCAGGTGCTCCCAGCGGTGCGCCTTGTGCGGCCCAGGTAGCTATTCCCAATCGACCAATCATACCTTTCATAACCACCTGCCACGGTGGGCAGGTTGTGATGACGCTGCAAGGACACATGACCTAGGTGGCCCACCTGCCTCCTAGGCTACTCTCTGGGGACCACTTGCCGGAGCTATGCCCATAATTTTTCGCTCACAACACTGACGTCAACGCTGACAATGTTGGCACCGGATTTTTTGGTGAACGGGGCACTTAATGCTAACGCATCAAAAAAAAGTCAGTAAATGCCGTAGCCAGAAATGTGGTGAGAAAAGAAGAGGAGACAGCTATGAGGGTAACCTGGCAACCTTATACCAATGTGAAAGCAACTGCACGCTGGCAAAGGGGAAGGGGAGATTAGGGAGCTTCCCCTGTTGTGGTCCCACCCTCCAGGCGCACCTGCTCTGCCTATGACGCGTACATGGAGCGGCGTTGCAGTCAAAATATGCAGCTGTGGGCTGCCCTGGCAAGGCAGCACTGCATGTGAGCTTCCGTTGCATGAGTGCAGCACCCAACAGTGCTGGGCAAGTGAAAAGTAAACTAATTTTGTCCAATCTTTGTATTCTCAATACTGAAAGTACAGGAACTTTCCTTCGAATGCTCAGATTTCAATTTTTTTTTGTAGTGGTATCTGGACCGCATGAGGAATCCTTTGAACCGGATGTTAAATTTTTTTTAAATTTAGTTCTGGAGCGGGACTTTTTCCAACAAGGTTCTGGCCATGCGCATAGCCTCCTCGCCACTGTTTTTACAGGTCATTCCTTGCAAAATGGCTGACAAGTTCATTGCGCACGTGTTCTTCCACAAGAAATGTTTATCGACCAACGACGTGACAGACTGCAGGTCAGTAATGAGGTGCAAAGCTAGCACTTCCTATACTCACGCAGATGTCTACGCTCTCTCCACAAGCACAGGCCTCAAGCGAGAACACGTGGTCTGGTTCTCAAGTGTCCTTGAGTCAGGGATTAAGTGCAGCACCAACAATGTACTGCACGGCAAGCATGTCCACAGATCTGTCATGCATATGTGCTCCGGCTTTACAAAGCCATCACTGCTCTTAAATACGTCTTAACAAACAGAACAGAGTAGGCTAACATTTTGAAGAATGTATATATATATATATATATATATATATATATATATATATATATATATATATATATATATATATATATATATATATATATTTCTTTTTTTGCTTTTTCATGATATGAAGTTTTCGCCTTTTTCCTGAACAAGGTCCAAGGCCTCACCTGCATCAAACAACTTTTTAACACAAAAAAATAACATTTTTAGAAACATGGGTGGGGACCAACCATGTCCAATTTTGCACCTATGAGCAATGTGCAGCTTTCCTGTTTAAAAAAAATAAAATAAAAAGGTGCACTGAGTTTCTCTAAGCTTGGAGGGATTATTAGTGCTCATCTAGCAACAACAAAAAGCTTCCTAGCATATTGTTCTCAGCCAAATTTAGCTCTCAACAGAGTGCGACTTGCATAAATAGCATTGTTTAGTGTTGTGTGCAGCTTCAGAGCCATTTCAAGAGCAATATCGATTTGTTTTCGACTCTGAGCCTCGAGTTTGACAGTTAATGGAAAAATTAACATTAAAGAGATTGTTGTGGACACATTGATTCTGTACTAATCAGCCTTGCTGACCATCATATGCTGTTCAATTCTGGCAATGCTGCCCGACACAAGGCACAGCATTTATATGGTGGTTAGAGCCTTCCGCAAATAATTATTCTTCAAAACTCTTGTTATTCGCAGCGCAAAAAGATGAGTTAAAGGTGACTTGCTTACCACAGCTACAGTGAAAGCTCTTTAATTCACAACTCGTTAATTCGAAATTTTGGATAATTCGAAATAGTCATCGTGGTCCGGTCCGCAGTGCATAGAAGTCTATGCGCGTAACAGCTCGTTAATTCACTCAAAAATTCGCGCCGCCACCCATAATTCGAACTGCGCGCCACCAAGCGCCGCTGTTGAAAACTATCGTTGGAAGCTTTCACGGCAGAACGATAGATGGCACAACCATCGGGGCGCCGCTAGGGTGCTGGAACAAATACTAACCAGTCTTTCCTGCCGCGACTGCTTCGAGGAACGGCGTTTTAGTGTTTTAGCTCTCGTTTTGAACGCCGCTTGCTGTGAGCTTGTGTCCACGAGATGTGTTCGCGTGGGAAATACTGCACCAAGACGGTGAAGGAGAAAGTGGCGATTTTATCCGAGGTGGACGAACGGAAGGCCAGCAAAGTGGAAATCGCGAAAAAGCACGGGATTCCACCAAGCACGTTGTCGACCTATATCCGAAATAGGAAGGCCATCGAGGATGCCTACGAAGCCGAAGATTTCGCCAGCAACAGAAAAAGGCTCCGATTAGCCAAGTATCCGGAAACTGAGACCGCTGTGATCACGTGGGTGAAGGAAATAAGAAGCGCAGACATTCCACTGAGCGGCCCAATTATCATGGCGAAGGCGGTTGATTTCACCCTGCGCATGAATGTGGAAGATTTTGTCGCCTCCGAAGGATGGTTTCACCGCTTTCGAGACAGACATAATCTAGTCTTCCGGGTGTTGTCCGGAGAAGCCAAAGAAGTGGACGCAGAAACTTGTGCCACATGGCAAAGCGGTGCTCTGCAGCAGTACTTAGAAAGCTACTCGGCACAACATATATTCAATGCTGATGAGACGGCTTTGTTTTATAAGCTCCAGACCGACAGAACAGTAACATTTAAAGGGGACAGCAGCGCTGGCGGCAAGCGAAGCAAAGAGCGGATTACTGTTCTGGTCGCCGCTAATATGACCGGGACGGAGAAGGTCCCTCTTTTTGTTCTCAGAAAGGCACAGAAGCCTCGGTGTTTCAAGAACATTAGGACACTGCTGACAGATTACGCCGCCAACAACAAGGCGTGGATGACGGGCAAATTGTTTAAAAAATGGCTCCTGAAATTCGATCGGAGGATGGAGCTAGAGAAGCGTCAAGTTCTCCTCATTGTGGATAACTGCTCGGCACACAAAGTCGACGCCTAGCTGAAAGCCACAAGGCTAGTATTTTTGACCGCCAACACGACTGTGGCCTTGTAGACAATAGATCAGGGGGTGATCAGAAACATTAAATGTTTCTATAGGCGCCACATGATCGAGCGCAAGATTTTGTGCACTGGAAACCAGAAGACCAGCCCCATCACACTGCTCACAGCAATGCACGTGTTGGTGTGTGCATGGGAGCAGGTCACGCCATCCACAATTGCAAACTGCTTCCACCACTGTGGCTTTGCTGCCAGAAGTATGGAAGAAAGTGGCGACGATGGGAGTCCAGAGCCTCTGCCTGTGGCTGTGCGTGCTGTGCTGCAGGACATTAGTTTTGATGATTACATTGAAGTAGACAGCGATGCAGCAGTGTGCGGTGCCCGATGTGATGAGGACATTGTCGCTGAAATTGTTGGGGAGCAATCTGTCCCAGAAGAGGGAGAAGACGAGGACGACGACGAGGAGCAAGAGCCCGTGTGTCCGTCCGCGGCAGAAGTTATGGGAGCGCTGAATGTCGCGCGCCTTTTCTTCAGCTTTGAAGAGGGGGAAGAAGACTCCCTGCGTCGCATTCGCGCGCTAGAAGACCGAGTGACTACGGTAGCCCTCAGAGAGAAGAAGCAGAAGATGATAACAGATTGTTTTGCTAAATAAATGTTTTTCGTGCCCTGCGGGCATCAAACGCGTCCATTTTTGCTCACTTTCATTAGTTCGAATTTTGGTTAATTCGAACTGGCCTGGCGGCCCCGTGGAATTCGAATTAATGAGCGTTTACTGTATACACTGGTTGTGGAAGAAAAAGAAATGCCTCCACGGGAAGAAAGAAAACGAAAATGAGTCAATTTTGTTTGAGAGCATGCTGGAAAGGATGAGCTCATTAGAATTTAGACACTGAAAATATCCGGGATGAATGCTGTGGTTATTTTAAAGACTACATCACTGCCCAAGTGGACATTAACATGATACTGGTGTTTCGCCAAGTGCAATGACTGAGGCTGATGACAATGACTTTACTTTGCGGAAAAGGCTACACAAGCAACCGCAAAAGAGGCCCTGAAAGCAAGGTAGCAAATGAACAAGAAAAGCATCATTGTGAAGATGTCTACATCAAATAATATATCAATGTGCATTTTTAGGGTGATTTTAAATTATTTTTTTTTACTTAAAAGGCACTTCAAAGATGTTACCTTTTGCAACATTTCACTCTTTTTTTTTTTTTAAGGAACTGCACGTGCTAGAAACATTTATTTTTGCCCGGTACCTAACTAATACAAAATTACTAGAATTATACAAATTAATGCTGTGAATTTTGTTTTACAGGATGTTTACTGCCTATTTAGGCTTGAAAATTTGGAAGGTGCAGTAAAGAAACAAAAAACAATAACAAATGCTTATTAAACAATCATTCTGGTTCAGTAAAGACAGCACTACAACGGTACCATTGACAGCTTTAACCTAGTAGTCCTGAGGAAAGGAGTCTCAAGCATCAGATTTATAATGCAAAGAGATTTATAATGGCCACTCCACCTTGCATCCCTTCTCCACAGGAGAAATCTGCAGTTAAAAAAAAAAGACCCATTCCAACCATTTCCCCTTCCAAGGAGGCATGCATTCGGTCTTTGTAAAAATTTTTATTTCCCACGCAGCCGAAAGCATTCCATCACCATTTATGTCCAATGTGTTCGTGCAGACTCACAGAGAGGTCATTGTCAAAGCAAACTCATCATTGATACTTAGGACACCATCCCATTACTGCAAAAACGTCTCGCAAAGTGGCCGTTTCGCAGTGCCCTTTAATCCATGCCCGCCCCATGCACACAGAACTTCCAGAGTTCCACCAGTAAAAGACACCTTGGCAGCAAGAGTGGGAGCAAACATGCGTAAATGGGTTCGGGTCATGGAAGACAACAGGCATGTGACCCCTATTTTCAACCAGACAAACTAATATTGGCTGAAGAATCCGACAAAGCCCTGGGTGGCTCACACTACATCGGTGTACGGTATCCACACCCATCACACTACATTAGGGGAGGGGACTGGGGCAAAGGCCACTTAACCCACGAGCTTAGTTGGCCACGGCAGTAAGTCCCTCATCCCATCTGCTGTCAGCAAACAAGGAAAAAGAGGAAACTTTAAAAGGGTGCTGTCCATACGCAAACACACATTGCAAACTTTACAGTGAGTGAATGTGAGTCGACATGGATGTGAGCGAGCGAAAGTGAGTGAGTGGATGTGAGCGTGAGTGGGCATAAGTAAGTGAGCCACCTCTTTATGTTCTGAGGTAAGGCTAAGAGACATGAAAATGCACAACTTTTTTGTGTGCTAGCAGAGCTGATTCACCAAGGTTGGTAGTGCTCACAAAAACACCATGATAGCTAGGCCCTCAACGTGTGCCTATGAGGTCCGAATTCACAAAGAAATGCCAAGTCTTTTGGTCTTGTGACTAATGGGTGGTGTGAGCCTCAAGGTAAAGCTAGTTTACCACTGCCTGTGGGGACTGAGTAGGCTAGGGATATACCAGGGGTAAAGTACTCTTCCTCAACGTCTGTCCAGGAACATGACACAAAACAAGTCATGCCAGGCCATCTACTGCCTGTCCACATCATCTGCAGAGTGGCAGTGTTGCATGCTTGCAATTTTATTTTTCAGTTCTACTTGTTCTTTGCGTATCAAGATTGTTGCCTCTCAACTTTATCAAACTAACAATAGGATTAACTTATGATGACTAATAACTGGCCTCAACTAACTACAGCATGAAAGAAGTGCTAAAAGGAGGAACGATTTCAATGTGCAGAAAAGTGGAAGGATAGAATGCAAACGCCATGAACTTGTTTTTCCTTGTTGCAGGCTCACCGACAGGTCCCAGCACACAAACGATGGCTTCGCACGAAAAGATGCTACGGATGCTTTGGCAGCATATTACCACGACGCGTCGCTTACCTGCAGCCCACTTCTTCAGGGTCCACCCACATGGTTAGTTCGGCTGGCAGGCAGAGGTCGTCGTAGCCGAGGCCACAGCGGCGCGACACCTGCTCCAGCACGGGCTCACGGGGTTCAGTCTCGTTGATGCGAATGCATCGGTACGCCTGTCCTCGGGACGGCCTCTCGGGGAACCAGTGGTCACGGAACCGCTCCGCCAGGACCAACTTCAGCCGCTCTCCCAACGCGTCCAGCTGCGTCCGGTCCAGGCTCGAATTCCTAGCAATGACTCGCACCAGAAAGGCGACCGCTGCGTCGATTTCGTCCTTCATCGCACGCTGACCGACTTCTTCCACCCTGAGACGACGACGCAAAAGACATTTAACACGGGCAGTGCAGGCAGCCTCCTGCGGGGGAATCCGACGAGCGCGCGCACGACCTCGATGCGTGCGCAGGCGATGGGCAGCCCTCACTCAACAACGGTGACGGTACTTCAAGCGCAACTTTCCGAACGCTCGGGGTGCTGCGTAAAGGGGGGAGAGAGAAAGGACCCGCCGACGACAGGCGATTAACCCGCAGCAGGAAGGCAGTAAAGCAGTACTAAACTCAACAAACAAACTCTAGGATGGAAACATCCGATACGGCTGCGGCGCTCAACAACCCGCTCGGTCTACAAACCACACTGAAATACTCGAAACGCTGTCTGATCTAGATCGACGCTTTGCGGCCGTTTCGCTAACAAAGCTAAGCGTCACAGTGAGTTTCAATTTCCTTCTCGGCAAATCCGACGATATTACCTTGCAGATTTACTTTTCAGTTGTTACATTTGCGCTTATAAGCTAGTAAATTAGAAAACAATGTTTCGAAATGCGTAAATTTAAGGTGAAACAAACTTGACAACGGGACTTACCAACGGAGAGACGCACTCTCTCATCGACTTTCTTACGCAGTTACAAACCACCTTAGTGAGCCGAAGTTGACGTACTTACTGCGTTTACTGCCTTAGCACCTTTATAGCTAACGTGTACATTAATTTATCAACGTAAATTTAACATTTTCATCTAAAATATTTTATTAGAGCGCCAAAACAACAGCAGTATGCTTTTTGTCTTCAGCTTTAGCATCAACCAACCAACGCCTTCGTCAGTCTCGTACTTCCATGATATGGCGCCCGGCAACGCGATGAAAGAAAGCGAAACAGACGAGGAATATCTTATTTCTATGGCACGGGGGTGCCAAAAATCTGATCCATACTTCACAAAGTCTTGGATGCTTACTGCGAAAACACTTTTTCCAGAAAATTTTGGCATACAGGCGAGCAGGACTGTCTTTTGCCTTTCAACTTGGTGTTCTTGATGTTCTCTTGAAACAGCGAGTGCTCCTGTCAATACAAAGTTTTTGATGTCGTGCAAACAGTCTTCTAAAAGCATGTGCTCTTGATTTTATGAGCTGCACGAATCGTCAGTTCTAGAGTAACTCTAGTCAGTTCATTTGCGGTTCTTCACCATGTCAACGGAAAGAAAACTGGCAAAATCTTTGCGCAGCAGAAGTGATGCGATTCGTGCGTCTCAGAATCGCGTAGTAGTCCGCCTTCTCATCGGTTGGGGGCCAGTGTCTTGACAGCTGTATCCCTTAGTCGCTTTCTTCGTGTTTCTAAAAATTGTAATAATGGCTGGTAAGCATTTTCTGAGCTGCCTTTCACCGTGATATGTTAAATCTTGGCTACTTTAAGCGTGCAATGCATGTAGCATATCATCAAATGGGTTCTTGCAGAAGCTTGAAAATAAACCAGATGTTTTGCGTCAAGTTTCAGTTGTGGCGCATTTTGATGATTTCTTTTGCTATTTTTTTTTTGCAGTACGAAGCTTATTGCCTGGCTGCAGACAGCGGAAATATTAAAGAGGCATCGAGTTACTTGGAGGAAATGTGCGTTTTATTTCTTTCGCTTAATTTCGTATCAGTAACTCATAACGTGCAGTACTGCGGTGGCAGAACTTGTACGTATATATAGTATGTCCACTGCCGTATGTGTTGACTTGAAATTACTCTAGTTACCATTGTTTAGCCGGTTCAAAATATACATTGACTCTCTGTACATTTTGTCACCCAGAAACCGGTCGTAATTGTAAAGCGAGTACAGGAATTTTAACAGACAACAATGTAAAACTATTTGGAAGTATATATGCTTTCTCTTGCATGTCAACAGGAAGTACACTGCTACATCAATTTAAGATTACGATTTTATTCTAAGTTGCCAAAATACTTGACATGAGTGAACTATGGCAGGTGCTTTTTCTCGTTAAGTGACTTCACATTTCGTTTTTCCGTTTTTTAGGTTCCGAAAGTTTCCTTCAGAGCACCGCCTTTGGGATGAAGTGTACAAAATTGCCAATGCTCTTCGAGCTGATACACTTGATGCTGAAGCCACATTTCTGAGAGGTATCATCTTTGGTTGGATCTCTCTGTGCGGAGTTCTAATCTTTGTTCTTATAATTGCCTAAAAATATTCTTTTAAGACATAGTTTGCCCAAGTGGTGGCTTGCTACAGCAATGTAAAACAGTGACCAACTCGGCAGTTGCATTAGTGTTCGCAAAACTCTCATTATCAAAGGTCCCATTTATTTTTATCGCATTTTTGTTATTAGCATGTTTATAGCATGCTAAGCATTATTGGCACTCTAAAAGGTGCAACGTCAATTTGTACACCGTACATGCAGTGCTCTCGGTGTTTAGTTGATCATGCATTGTCGTGCTACAGCTTTTATAACTTTTCTTTCGACAGAGGCCTCGGCTTGTGCAAAGAAACCAGAATTTTGTGGCATTTGATAGTGCGTAATATAACAAGGCCATACTGATTCAACATAGGCAGTGAAGGTTTGCAAGACCTTGAAAGAAATGTTCTGAAAAGCCAGCAGTAATGCTCCAAGCCCCCTTTTAAACAGGTTGGTCGTTGGATGAGACGAAAAACCTGTTTTCAACTTTCTTGCAGATATGTTTAATCACCTTCCAACAGCCTCACAGCATGACATCTTACTTTCTATAGCGGGTAAGTGCGGACTCTGCGGCTCACTCCTCTACCCCTGCTCCTGTGCACCTACCAGAGATTTGGTCAAGAGCATCATAGCAGGCTTGGGCTCCTAATACTGTACACGGTCTTGTATTAATGATCTCTCTCTCTTCCTCTCACAAGGTGAGGAGGTTGCCTTAAGAAATACCTTGTGGAAATTAAAGCTTCATATCATAAAAAGAAATTATTTAACCTACAGTGATGGAGGTTAAATAATTGCCGTCTGGATATTGGAAGAGTGGAACTGTGTGAATGTATCAACCTGCTGGCAGAAAGTTTTTGTAATTTTTGGGAAGAAAGAACACTGAGTATTCTAAAAACTGCTAGACAGCTTTCAGAAAACCTTCCACCTGGCAAGCAGGAAAATGACATACTTTCTCTCTGCAGATCTCACTTATGATGAAAAAAATAAAAAGCCCATGTTCGTGCTGCAAAGCATTGCATTTTGGGAAAGAGTAAATGATGATAATGCTGTTCAAGATGCCTTATACATAGGCATTGAAACTGGTTGGAAAGACAAGGATCTTGAAAGCAATAAAACATGCATTTGGCTTGCCCAGTTTTATTTTCGTTTAAAGTGGAGCTTCTAAAGTCCAAAAGCTGCGTCGTGAGTTATAAGACATCATGATATGAGAGGCTGTAAAATTTTGATTACGGCAGCCCTTTTAACTTGTGTAAAAGTTTCAGCATTTAAAGCGTTTTTAATTTCGCCTCTTTAAAAATTCACTGCTGTGTTTTTGAACTGTGGTTATCTTCAGCAAGACAGATTCTTTACTGTTGAGCTACTGTGGCATGTTTTTAATTTTCATGTAATCAAATCTCAGTCATTGTTTAGAACCAGCACATCATAGCTGTCTGCATTTACGTTTATTGTTAAACTGAAGAAGGTGGTGGTTTGATAAAATGTTTATGTGCTTAGTGAGGCATACTGTGAACATATGCATGGATGAACCATATAGTCTTTTTGGACATGTATATTTGTGAAACTGATAGCCATAGTAGAGGGGGTATATTACATAGTTTATGATATGTTCCGCATAGCAGATGTGCAAGAAGACAGTGATGCAAGCTGCTCTAGACGCCTTAGGTGTATTGCAAACGTAATCAAGTTTGAAATGAAAACAGCTTATGTGCTTTTTGGGAATGCACCTGCTTCTTGTTTTTCTGATTATGGCTGTTTTTCTGGGAAATACAATTTTAACATTTCAGTTTTGCTCTGGTGTCAAATAGCTCAATGGGGTAGGTAGGTCTAGGTTAATGAGTTCTAAAGTCCCAAAGCAACCCAGGCTATGAGGGATGCCATAGTGGAGGGCTCCGGATAATTTCGACCACGTGGGATTCTTTAACATGCACTGACATCATACAGTGCATGGGCCTGTAGAATTTCGCCTCCATCGAAATGCAACCGCTGTGGTTGGGATCAAATCCACGTCTTTCACGTCAGTATCCAAGCACCATAACCACTGAGCAACTGCAGCGGCTAGTTCAGTAGGAGTTGGCTTAGCTGCCTTTTGGATCCAAACAATGTGACCTTAGCTTGATGCAATGTGTAAAATATAGGACAGTAGAATACATGATGAAAACCATTTGAAGTCATGCCTGTGCCATACGCTTATCTGTTTCATTGTGCATTGCAGAACATTGCATGGATACAGCTGAGCACTGCAGGCTTATGCTGCTCCTCTTGCGAAAGTTTCCGGAGAAGGTGGTGGAGCATGGTGTGAGTATGCATATGTATGTACATGTATATGGTTCCTGTGCTAGTTTAATGGGATATCACTTTGAAAAGTTGTTTACTCTCTCTCTTTTACCACATTACCACAGTTGTTACCACAGTTGAAACCTCTGATTCCCTTTTATTTTTAAATGTACCAGCAGGTGTCTTCAGTGCTTTTGTGCATCTTTGCTACAAAAATATTGCCACTTCTCCTTTTTGAAAGCAATGAATGAATGAGTGAGTGAGTGAGTGAAAAAGATGAAAAGAATGAATGAGTGAGTGAGTGAGTGAAAAAGATGAAAAGAAAGAAAGGTTACAGGATTTAGGCTATGCTACTTGTTTGAGGCCAGTGCCGTCTCAAGTAAAAAACTTGAGGTTTTGTAATTTTGCGCTGCTTTGATATCAAGCACTTCACGGTATAGTTTACATACAATTATTGAGCACACGTATGCTTTATCAAGCATGTTTGCTGTAACATCACGTTTATACAAAAAGCAAAGGCTTTTTGTGATTGTATCATTCGGACCTGCAGCTAGTTGAGCTCACTGGAATTTGTGCTGCAATTTCCTCATGCAGGTGAAGCTGATTGACACATTGCAGATGGCCGAGAAGCACAGCCACTGCCCGACACCATTGAACCACTTTAGGAAGCTGCTTGGTAAGAATTTTGTTTGCACAGGAAAAAGAAAGTGGCAAAACTATAGTAATGGTACGTGGTGCCATTTGTTGATGGTACATATTTGTGCAGCATAGTTGCTAGCTGTCAAATGAGTGTTCTGATCTGGCATCCTCTTTGCAGTGTGTGATGTGGCTCCACTTGTCCTCAAGTTGGGCGTGGAGCTTCCAGTCAAGCAAACATACCGGCTCATACACAAATGTATTGAATTCTACACCATGTTCATCTATGCACCAAACAGGAACAAGCTTGACCTCTTCACGAAGTCAAGGTGAGGAGGAGGTACCGTAGGGGACAAAGGCTTGTGTATCAAGTAAGCATCCACCAATTCCACTGCCGTATCACCTGATGGTCTGATGCCTTACTGTCAGGATTGCCCTTTATGCATTCATTTCATGTTTGTAGGGATGTTTGTCCTGCTGTGTCCATGCGATGACCTTTTGCTTCTTGACTAATGCAAGCAGTGATGTTGGTTTTATGCATTCAAATAGTAAGTCATGAAGCTCGCATGCCTTGTGACATGTCTCACACCTGTTGTGAAGTTTCTTGCTAGTCTCTGCATTCAGCCTAGCAGCATTCTTCCTTTACTTCTCCTAGCAGCACACCACAGGGCTTATAGTGGTCAAGTGTGGTCTTAGTACTGAAGTGCTGGCCACCAGGTGATGCAACAGTGCAGTTCGGTTAGTGCTCACATGATCCCCAAACTTTGTCTCCTGTATCTCATGTCCTTTCATGGGTCTGTTTTTTTCGTACAGGTAAACCACAGGAAATACTACACTCATGTAGGTAATTAGTGTAGTCACACAAACAGGACAAATATGTTGCTTGTGACTAGGTGTTGGACTTTTGTTTTAAACTAAAAACACAATAAAATTACAGTGAATTCAATTTTTGAAATTCGGATTTAACCAAAAAAGGAAAGTATTCTGGGCATGCAAGCCATATTGTTGCGGGAAAGAATATATTTACAGTTATTTACGCAAGCGAAAGCAACAGCTGCGAACGGCACCAAGAACACAGCCAGAACTTCATTGTCGTCTTCGTCTCCGTCCACTCGTTCAATTGCACAATGTCGTCTACCCGCTTCAATATCTAGCTGGCTGTCGAGTACGAGTCACGTTCAGTGAACTTCTGAAAATTAACTAATGCAGGGCTTACCTAGCTGGCTGTTGGGTACGAGTTAAGTTCAGTGAACTCCGGAAAATTACATAACTATGGAAGACACAGGTGTGACGCGAAGGTGGTATTGTTAGGTGATTTGTGTGCAGTTGTGTGATTTGAGGCATTGCTTTGCTAGCTTACATGCCTCTGCATACCAGGAAGCACCATCTGCTCACTGCCTGCTAGCTAAGCACTGTTTGTTCGCTACCATCACCCACTTAGAGCACTTAGTCGATTGAGTAGGTTTATCAGCTGCATGTTTCGCTCTGACACGAAATCGTGCATGGACATGATGAAAAAGTATCATGTTTTTGCTGCTGGGACGATTGAGCGGCAGTGTCATGTCATCAACGTGCTGCCATCAACGCACAGACCAAGCCATGCCTGTATTTTTGCTCAACCCAGAACATAAACCCATCAGTGACATGTCAGTCTAGTTCTTAGCAGTAAAATTTCACTTGTGTTTTTTTTCTGGGCCGGCTATTTCATTTAACTTGCTTTACTTTTTTTTAATGATAGCAATTCGTCCTAAAAGCACAGCTCCAAGTACTATCATTCACTCGTTAATTGTTGGTAAATAAACTAATCATGCTGAAAAGACGCTGAGATAGGCTATAAGTGATTTTTGGCCACACAGGATTGCCATATTAAATCATTGATAAAAGGCAGTCATTCATTCTTCAAAAATAAGATTCAATGAAAAAAAAAAAAAACTTGCATTCCGAAATAAACACCAAAAAATGTCCACTGAATTTTCAAAAAATAAAAACCGATAAGTCCAGCCCTTACCTATGACTTAGTTCTTGTTGTGCACCTCCCTCATTTTGAGAGTGTATTCATGAAAATTGTGCTGTTCTTTCTTAAGGCTGTTGATCGATTCAGCCTTTTGCTGCCATCTGTTTAGTCGTCGGGGTTTGCTCATTTGACACAGCATTTCCTAGCTTGGTAGTGAACCTCCAGTCGCTCAAACCATTATTTGCTAATTAGAAAATTTGCCAAATTAGGAAGACTTGAGGAAGCTGTATGGTTGTGCTTTGTGGACACTGAATTACAAGCACAACTGCATACCAGTTTTTAGATTTGACAAGGATGCAGGACACCCTTCAGCAGGGCCTGGATTTCATCTCTTTTCTTGACCAGGCGGGCCTTTCTCCCCCGCGCCCGACAAGTCTGAACTACTACTCCTAAGCCATTCTGCCTATCAACGAGTTCACAATGCACTGATCTCTCTTACCCTGGCCGGTTCCGCAGTCCCCAAAGTTTCTCAGTGCTGTGTTCTTGGCATGACTCTGTATGCCGCCATGAACGTCCAGGCTCTCCATGCGGCTGTTTCGACCTGTCACTCTGTCACTCACCTACTTTGTCAAGTCGTGAGGTGGTCTTCCGACCTGCGGGAAGCTGCACGCATGTCTACTGGCTCGTACGCTGGCTCCTAGCTAATTTCTTTACTTCGTACCATATGTCTTCTTCACCCAGACCCAGCTGAACACTCTCACCACCGCTCTCCACAGCCTCTATAAGGCTGCTTTTCGCTTCCCCATAACCACCTCTAGCAGTAAACTTTATGCCACTGGTCTCTTTCATCCTCTTCGCACTCTCCTTTTTCTTCACCGCAATTGACAAGTGGTTGGCCTCTCAAGCACAGCTCACAGGTGCTGGCTTCTCAACCAGGCTACTATTCACTTTTCATTCCTTTCTAGTTATATTTCTTCTGTGATAATTAGGTGCTTTCTTTAGCGTATACCCTATGCACGCATATGAGAAACGTTAGTTGCATGGGGGTGCTCACAAGGTCCTTGAAAGGCGCGGTAAAAAACATTACTTTCAGCCTTTTCTGGCATTTCAATCCGCCAGCATGCACTTACTCTTGTTGTGCGAGGCTGGCTTTTGTTATGTCAATGAAAATAAATTCACCACAACTGGCTAGCTGTTTTGTACAGCAGGAGAGGACACTTGTGAGTACACTGTTAAAAAAAAAAAAGGAAAGGAAATGATGTCTGTATTACTTTTCACTGGGAGGCAGTAGTATGTGTTGGTTTCCAGCTTGCTAGCCATGTCATGACGAGCAAAGCCTCGCGTATGCAGAACATGTACCGACTGAAAAGTCTCAAGGCAGCTGCATGTGAGCTGTTCCATTTATACATTACTGTTCTTTGTGTTGCCTTGCCATTGAATGCAGTCTCGAAGGTGGCGGAGCAGGCAGCAGCACTGATGGTGGCGCAGGTGGTGCTTCAGAGGCGGGACTATGGCGACAGCTGTGCTCGTTTGTCGCGTGTGCTGGGCGGCGCCTGCGCTGGGAGCTGTCGGAGCTGCTCCAGGAGCCGCTGTCATTGCTCCAGGAGGCCCACTGGCAGCGCATTCGCGCCCTGCTGCTGGCTCGGCCAGCTCCCCCAGCACCGACTGACCTCTCAGCAGGTGCAGCTGTCGACCCCGAAGAACTCCTGGCAGCACAGCACAAGCAGGTCAGGTGCAAGAAGATTCCCTGCTCAAATGGGTTACTCAGAGCAGCTTCTGGCCATTTGCCCTTTTCTGGTAAGGGGGATAAAAGGCTAAAATAAGAGAGAATTTGACATCCAAAAGCAAGTTTGAAGATCGCTGCATAATATTACTTTTATCAGCGGCAAGCATGCAAGAGCCCGACAGATTCAATAAGGTGGGTTAATGGTGTAGCTGCCTTCACTTTGCCAACCCGATCTGCGTGAAGCACTTGTGTGCAGCTTCTTTAGAAGCGTGAGGTCTTGGGTTCCTTCCTGCTTTATCCAAACTGTGAAGACGCAATGTCTTGAGAGGATGGGGCAGAGCATAAAGGGTGGTGTGCAATGTATTGGCACCATCTGTTGATATATGTAACAAAAAATGATCTGATCGACCGATCAAGCAGTTTTGTTTTGCTCCATATTCTCTGGTTCACCGAAAATTCATCGTATCCTACATAATTAAATTTGGGTGGCTTTCCCCACGTTCCATGTGGGCTTAAATGGGAAGAAATCGGGAGATTTAATTTGCAATTTTTTCAGCACCCGCATCACCTTTTGCACAGATAAAATACTCGTAGAGTTTTCTAATAGTAATCGACAAGCTTAGTAAAACCACTTGCTTCCATTAGTGTTTTTCTTTAATGTCCCTTTAAATGTAGTGTGTGCTTTGCTTTCATCAGACACACACACAAAAGTTGGGTGATGTATGTGAATGCTTCTCACAGCAGTTAAACACGAGGCATATGGTATTACTTCTTGCAAATGTGGGAGTTAGGTGTGCCTTTGGAATTCAGTGCCCCTGATTTGAGAAAGAGCAAAGCTGGTTTGGATGTGTAAACTACATCTGTATGTGAAGCCTTCTGACCAAATTACAGAGAATGGAGATCCTGAGCACATCTCTGTTCTCATTTGTGTTTGCTTCTCTCTTTTGCAGCACAGAACCATAACGAAACGAGGGCGTCATTTTGTTTAGTAATGTGTTAGAACTCACTGTGGTCTTTTCTTTTCTCTCTCTCTCTCAGGTTTTTTACTGCACTATCGTGATATTCCTGCACGCTCTGTACAACTATGGGAAACACATCAACCCTTCATGGTTCCCAGGTACTGATCATCTTTGCTCATTAGCTTACTTTCACACGGGTGCATCCGTGGATAATATTGCCGTTGCATTTCAAAGCACCTCATGAATGCTTGTTGGTTGTGTGAGAAAACAAAATAAACAGATGAAATTACTTTTGGAGAAAAGGGTCTTGTGAATGCCATTATTTTTCACTTGTCCTGCCAGGAATGTGAACAGTGATGTTGGAGCACTTTTTGTCTTGTCTTTAGCTGCTTGTGTGAATTTGTGCATTGTCTTTTAGGCGTTTACTGGGCAATCCTAAAATCTTTAGTGTATAATTACATAGCAAAACTGGGCGTTCTGTGAGTACAGAAATTAAACTAATGTGGTCGTGAAATTTTCTTTTCAAGCATTAGTTGAATATGGAACATTGTGCAAGGTGAATTGCATCACTATTACTGTTATAGTATGCTCTAACCATAAATTATACCACATTCACCTGCTACTCATTGATTGTACTGAAGTGGGCCTGAGCCACATGAATGTGTCAAATACGGTCATGTGAACAATGTGATTCAAGTGGAATTTAGGGTGCGCACTCTCGTAGGGTTCATGGTACTGGTATCATTGCCACTTCTTCCTCCAGCGGAATGGCAAAAAGTGTACGTTTTTTCATGGCCTCCGTTTGCTGTGGTTGTTTGCCTCTTCTTAGGATGATTCTGCATTGGGATAAGAGCACTAGCCTGATTCTTGAATGAGTGTCAAGCATGTGAGGCTTGGAGGGAGCATTGAGCACGATCCAAGGAGTTGCGTTATTGTCATCATCACCATCAGCCTAACTACATTCACTGCAGCACAAAGGCCACTTCCATATCTTTCCAAAGCTGTCGGGGTGGCTCAGTGGTTATAGCGCTTGGCTGCTGACCCAAAAAACGGAGGTTCAATCCCAGCTGCAGTGGTCACATTTCGATGGAAGCAAAGTTCAAGAATCCCAGGTGGTCGAAATTATTCGGAGTCTTTCCCTGCGGTGTCCCTTATAGCCTGAGTGGCTTTGGAGCGTTAAACCCCATCAAATCAAATCAAATTGCATTCCTCCAGTTAACCTTGTCCTATACCAGCTGTAGCTGCCATTATTGTAATCGGAGTAAATTGTGCAGCGCGTCTAAAAATCTGCTTGACTATAGGGAGCTGTCAAGGTTGTACCGAAAATGGATTATAGTGACTGGTTTGAATTGGCTAGGATACCACCTGCATTTTTTTTTTTTTTTTGACAGGGAGTGACACTAAGCTAATAAGAGTGAAACATTTTGTTGTTTCATGTGATACTCTTAAAAGACAGGGTAACTCTTTCTCCTTTTTTTTTTCGTCACATAACGAGTGTATCAAGATACAAGTCCTAGCCTTAGTCTGTAATGAGTGTCCTGCATTCACTGCAAGTAAACTTTTTTTTTTCTGATGTTCATCTACCTTCCCGTCTCCTCCTTAGGTGCTACGAATGATATTCAGTGCATTCTTTTAGAAGGGCCAAGGTGGGCGAACCCAGCAGTGGAACCGTAAGTGGTCTTTCACGTTGTTAAAACTTGAATCATAAATGTCTTCTTCAAGTATGGCACCACCTGGATGATGCATGTTTGGAGATGCAGCGCGGAGAAGACAAGGACAAATGCAAGAGCGCGCGTGCACGGGCGCACACACACACGCACATACATGCGCACGCACACATGCACGCACGCGCACACACTAGTGCTGTTTCACAACTCTGCTCTTGCTTTCGTTCTTGTCTTCGCGCTGAATTTCCAAACATGCATCCACACCAACTCGCCCAGTTCAGCATCCTCGTGCATCAACTGGATGTCCAGCATGTATAAAATGTCTGCTGAAGAATTAAGAAAACAAAGATTTGTAAAAAGTTAGCCATGTACAGTGTACGTCATACTTAGAAGGAACACGGCAAGGCAACACATGACTGGCGTGCTTCACTACACCGCCAACAGCCGGTGTGAATGGGTGGCAAAGGCGCATGCGTAGTAAGTAGGGCCGGCTGCTCTGTGCATATGCCTGGTGTTGACCATTGCCAGATCTTGGCGGCGGGGCTTTGGGAAGCACAGCAGCCACACCTTGCTGTTTTCCCTCTAAGTCTGATTCAAACTGTGCATGATTGTCCCTCCTTTTAACTGCACAGACTTCAGAGTGTAAATGCAGTGTGTGATGCAGTAAATGAGTACACAGCTTTAACTTAAGCTAAGAAGAAAATTTTCGAGATGTTTTTTATTGAAGCAAAAATCGGCCAGCAGTAAAATAAAGTTGGTTTTAAGGAAAGGAAAGGACCCCTGTCTCACAGGTGCTGTTTAAGGAAAGGAAAAGGAAATTGTGCCTGTTTCACATATCTGGGTGGACACCTGAACCACCTGAACACAGTAAGCCAAAGAAAATGAAAGTTGTTTTTAGGAAAAGGAAATGATGCCTGTCTCACATTGTGCCATTTCCTTTCCCCTAAAAACCAATTTCTTTTTCAATTTGGCTTTCTGAAATTTTCTGCAGGGTTGGGTGTCGTTTGGAGTGGGATTTGGTTCCATATCTCCCCATACAATGAGCAGTGATACAATTGTAAATATCAGTGAAGCTTTATTAAATATATACTGTCTTGTGTGAGGGCCTTTATTGTAGTTTCCAAGAAAGCAAGATGTTTAACAAATAAAAAAAATGCCTACTATTGTGTGTGTGTCAGTATGGCTATCTATGGAAACCGCCAGTCGCTTGACCACAAACGTAACCAGGGAGCTGCAGCTTTTCGCTTTCGACCAGGATTAACCAGAGCTATACCACCAGCAATTTTTTTATTATTTCTATTATCCCTATCGGCTGAAAGAGCCAAGTGACAAATGATGGAGTCATAGAAGGACAGCTATCTAAGAGCCGAGTCCTATTAAAGAACTGCAGTAGCAAAGTCTGTTCAAGGCAAATAATGTTGACCAAGCCCTGTGCAATGTTCAGATGGGGCGTACTCAGATCTAAAAGAAAGCACGAATAAAGTTTAACAGAGTTTAGTTAAACTGTGTTAAGCAGAGATTCTTTAGAGAATTTGCTGGTGTTTAAATTAGTACCTGTTGAGTGCTTGATGAGCAATGCATGCACATGTACTGCTATGATTTAATAGGCATGGTTTAGCTTCCTCCTGGATCTTTTCCTTACTTCCTAAACTTCAAGGATAGGGAGCTGTTTAGAGCTGGGAGATGGTGACATTTCGGAAAAAAATAATGACAGCACCTTTTATGACTGCATAGAGGGACCTGGGACGGGATGGGGAGAAGTTGGAGATAAAAGTTAATGGAAAATACCTAAGTAATTTGCGATTCGCTGTTGACATTGCCTTGCTGAGTCACTCAGGAGGTGAACTGCAAAGCATAGTCAATGAGTTAGACAGGCAGAGCAGAACTGTAGGTCTTAAAATTAACATGCATAAAACCAAAGTAGTGTTCAACAGTCTAGCAAGGCAACAGTAGTTCGCAATTGGCAACGAGGTGCTGGAAGTGGTAAGGGAATACGTCTACTTAGGGCAAAAAGTAGTGTTCAACAGTCTGGCAAGGGAACAGGGGTTCTCATTTGGTAGCGAGGTGCTGGAAGTGGTAAGGGAATACGTCTGCTTAGGGCAGGCAGTGGCCACTGATCCGGATCATGAGAGGAAAATAACGAATAAGAATGGGGTGGAGCATATATGGCAGGTTGTCACAAGTCATGAATGGCAGTTTACCAATATCCCTCAAGGGAAAGTAAACAACAGCTGTATCTTACCGGCACTCACCTATGGTTCAGAAACGTGAAGGCTAACGAAAAGGGTTCAGCTTAAGGACAACGCAGTGAGCCATGGAAGGAAAAATGATATGTGTTATGTTAAGAGACCGGAAGCAGACACAGTGGGTAGGGAACAAACATGGGTTAATGACATAGTAGTCCTCAAAATCAAGAGGAAGAAATGGGCTTAGGCAGGGCATGTAATGCGAAGGCAAGACAACCGCTGGTCCTTAAGGTTAACGGAGTTGATCCCAAGAGAACTCAAGCGTAGCAGGGGGCATCAGAAAGTTAGGCGGGCGGATGAGATTAAGAAGTTTGTGGGGATATGGTGAGCACAGCTGGCAAAGGGCAGAGTTAATTGGAGAGACATGAGAGAGGCCTTTTGCCCTTCAGTGGGCATAGTCAGGCTTAATGATGATGAGATGGGCCTGTCCCGCCTTTCTGAAACATCCTTGCGGTCTCATCTCATAGAGAGTAACATGAATAACTTCACTAGAGAAGGAGTAACTCCCAATACCTTTTTAGCTTGTGTACACATATTGGAAAATTGGTTTTTGCAGAAAGGAAATGCCGCAGTGTCTATCTCAGGTATCATCTATCTCAGGTATCGTATCAGGGGTTGGGCTGTGTGGTAAAAGAAAGGGATAAAGGAGAGGCTGAGATGAGAAAGGAAGAAAGGTGCCATAGTGGAGGTCTCCGGAATAATTTGGACCACCTGGGGATTTTCAACCTGCCTTTGCCCAAAAGCATTGAGTACTCACAAATTCCATTTCCTGTTATTTCTTTTCATTTTTTTCTTCTCCTTTTAGGCCCAAGCACAAGAAGAGGAAAGTTGAGGCTGAGGCAAGTGCATCTTTTAAACTTAGTATTTAAAATTGCTAAGAGCAGACAGTTTTGCTATTCTAGGTATCACAGGTGTCCATTTGAAGCAGCTTGAAACTGAAACTGAATCAGCAGAGGTTGCAGCTACGACATCCAAACCAGGCATAATTTTCACCAGTATAAAAATGGTGTTGCATTTCAGCAAGTTGTGAATTTTGACTCGTTATGAATTTCACTCTGAGTCAGAAATGTTTCCAGGGCCTACTATAATGCCCGAAGTTTAGCTCATGCTTAGTTATGCTTAACTCTAGATGATGTGGAATTTACTTAGCATGCAAGAACTCACTGCCACAGCAATTAACACATAGCTTTAGTGTGCCCTTGCCAAATTCTGTCACTGGGTTCCACTTAGCAAAGATGCTGTTTCGTTAAAAAAGAAGCCACAGACACCAAAGTGTCTAATTTGCATATCATGGAATCGCAGCGCTGGCAGACAAGGACACAAGAGAGGACACACACACACATCAGCTCAAGTGTGTGTGTGTCCTATCTGTGCCCTTGTCTGCCAAGCGCTGCGATTCCATGATGTTCGACAACTACCAACTAGCCCAGCAACATACCCTGCATAATTTACATATGACAATTTTGCAACAAGTCGACATTTGCACTGAAATTAAAAAGAACTTTAAATCTCTGGACACACATTAGGTACTGTATTTTCCGGACTATAGTCCACACCCTGTCTGTAGTTTGTAGGGACAAACTTTGGCCTAAAATAAAGAGGTTTTGCTTAGTCTGCGCCCCGCGTATAGACAGCGCGGAGAAATTTTAACTGAAAATAAGTTTTTTAAATTGTCCGCCTGATGTTTTAGGGGAAGCAACCAAGATTTTCTTTAGGTGCTGTAGGGCAGCAGCCGACGTCCGTACACTTTTTTTCATCGATGCCAAATTCTTTCTCTCCTGCTCGGTTCGACTTGACTGCTTGTGCACACTCCACTTCACTGAGCTCGAATTTCTTTTTTTACTGCGGCAGCATGCCTGGTGGCATAAGGTATTATTTATGCATGAAGTATTATTTACACATAGACCTTGAATGGTGGATTGCTGCCGGGAAGGCTTTTTGTCTTTTCATTGCTATTGCCACCGTTCTTCAAGAAGGACTGCGATGCCTCCGGCGTTATTCATCAAAGTTTTTCGTACGTGCTTGCAATTCCAAGCACTGAAAAGCAG
The DNA here is from genome assembly GCF_052857255.1 of Amblyomma americanum. Classification (NCBI taxonomy): domain Eukaryota; kingdom Metazoa; phylum Arthropoda; class Arachnida; order Ixodida; family Ixodidae; genus Amblyomma; species Amblyomma americanum. Next base: position 28,059,705 of record NC_135502.1, read on the forward strand.
CCACTCTAAGTACTGCCAGCAGCATTTGCTTGCACATCAAAGCTGATATCGTATCGGGACAGATTTCACTCTGTGATTTAGTGCAGGAAAATGTCACAGCCGCAGTCGTGGCCTGTTTTGTTTTTACTTCGACAGCAACGCTAGGCTTTGTGTAAGACAAATTATCTTAAAAATTTAATGTATAGTCTGCACCACACAAAATATCAGCTTTAAACATGTATAGTCCGCGGATTATAGTCAGGAAAATACAGTATATTGCATGGTAGCCTGCTGTCAAAGCGTTTCTCAATGATGGTTGAAAAGACCTGCATACCTCAGGATTCTGGTTTTGGTTGCCCTGTAGCTCTTACGACGTGCGTGCTGCTCGTTGATATAGCTGAGGCGAAAACAGGCAGCGACATGAAAACATGCCGACCAGTGCCAGAACTTTACTAAAGGAATGGTGGCTCATGTATATCACGTAAAAATGCGCCCTTAGTGAAACCTCTATGTTAGGTTCAGTCCACCTGCTGTGGACTTCAGATTATAATGGACGAATGCCATATATTGGTCAGGTTCACAATATGTTGTCCTGTCTTTATTTGTGCTCTGGGGCTGTCTTCAAGCAATTGTTTGAACTGTTCTGAAGTGCAGCTGCTCCTTGGGCAGTAATAGTAGTAAAGGAAGTAATCACCAGCAATAAACTGAAAACACATGATGCTGTTGGCACCTTTAGCACTACAGTTGGCACCTTTAGCACCGGCAAGCTTTGTTTTTGTAAAGCCGGTTTCTCGCACATTAAATGGAGGGCTGTAAGTACGCAATGCACCATGCTAAGGTGTCAAGCCACCAATGTTCCATGTGCCATTCAAGAGAAACAATGTAAATCTGTCCTCGAAATCAGGCCTCTTGTTGCCCTGTCCAGGGGAAGGAGGCAGAGCCACCTGCTTTGACAGTGAGCAAGTGTATCCCTGCAGAGTCGGCAGTGGTGTTGACCCAAAGCTTCCTCACAGCCATTCGTTGCTGGTCTATTCTGCAGTTTCTAAAGAAAGGTAAGCAGTCCGGTTCTTTTTAACGCGATAGCGTTAAGGAGCTCGTGTCCCAGAAAAGCCGGTGTCGGCGGCGGCGTTGGCCATGAGTGAAAAATGGCGCATCTCGGTGGACACCTGAACCGCGCATCAGGCCTCATGTTGCCCTGTCCAGGGGAAGGAGGCAGAGCCACCTGCTTTGACAGTGAGCAAGTGTATCCCTGCAGAGTCCGCAGTGGTGTTGACGCAAAGCTTCCTCACAGCCGCTTCTTGCTAAGGGAAGGGATTTTCCTTCCCTTATGTGGTATGGTGTCCTGCAAGAATTGTGAGGTAGGCGTCATTTCCTTTCCTTAAAACCAATTTTCATTTCATTTTGCTTCCCTTATGGCTGGGTTCTGGTGTCCATGGAGATATGTGAGACAGCGTCCTTTCCTTAAATTGTCCAATGGCCACGTGTCACGTCCAGCCCCCATGCAAGGAATGGGGGATGGCGTTCCATGCACTTCTTGGCAACGCTGCAACACACTGTCCAATCCTCCAAATTTTTTTCTTTCAGTTCTGTCTAGTACACTGCAGCCTAGTGCATCATGGCAGACTTTAAGTATGCCTGTTTCCTTCAGGTATTGCCAGGTCACTTTACCTTTCGCCCTGCCTTGGTGCTGTGAGAAGCTGGAGTATCTGCTTTAATTATGTAGTCCAGTCTGACTTGAAAGAATTTTGATCAGTCAGCTGTTGAGTGTACCTGTCATTGAATTAGTCACCTGTCATTGAATTAGTTGCTGTTTATTTTTTTAATGGCAGTTCATCACATCTCTTTTTCTACTTGTGTTTGATCATGTATCGCTGTTAACTGTGGCTGGCCTTATGGACTTGGGAGGAGGTTGGCGGGAGTTAGGTCAGTGCTGAGAAATATTCCGGGGCATGACCACAGTAACCATCATGCTTGCAACAAACCTATGAATTGTTGTAAATATACAAATGTAATGCGATTTTATTTTTCGCTGCTCTTTGAAATAGCTGTCACTAGGCTCTTGAGCTGTGAGAAGTCAGCTTTTCGGCAATCTTAGGCATTAGGGGCAAAGCGTATAGCATGCACGAGCTGAAGCGAGAGTGGCTGTGAATGCAGAAAGAAGGCAGCCTTTGGAAAAGGGAAGCCAATGAAAGAGCTGTGAGGAGTAGGGGAGTGAAAAAAGGAAGAGCGGGCGCAGGATTAGGTGGCGCATAACATAAAGCAGCAATGCCCAAAAGCCATCATCATAGCATTGTTACCACGTGAGAAGATTTTTCTGCGCTTAATTGTTTTGCTCATGTTTCTGAATTGTTGCCTCTTAATTAACACTGGGGTCACAAAAGATGATGACACCGCGTTCATGCTTAGACTTTGGCTGTGGTTGCCCTAGATAGTTAACGGCCACATTAGTAGTTTTGAGCATTCATCTCACATACAGGAGGTGCAGGATTCGTTCCCGAGTGCCACCGAGTACCCACCAGTTTCCAATAGGCACAATTGCCCCTGACCCAGTGCTTGGCTTCTTTGGAGTGAAATGCTCGAGAAATGGATCTTTCACTCCACTTTGTTGGATGAAAACACCTTGTGCCATGGCACCCTTTTGCTAAATCTGCCCCTGTGCCATAACAATTTATCATCATCATAATCTCATTTGACAGCAGATGAAGTAAACTGTGACCGTGAAGATGATGATGGCAGCCTCAGTGCATGGTAGCTTATCAGAACAAATTTTTTTCTGGGAGCTCTTCAGTGATGTTTGTAATTATTTTTACTGTCCGAGAGTTTCTTTTGAAACAGAGAACTGCCTTTTCCAGAACTGGCCCGGCTGTCACAGCACATTCACATGGAGGAGTGGCCCTGGTTCCAGTCCTTTCTTATAGAATCACTGATTTATCAGGTAGGTGTCATGTGCTGTCCGACATGTTCTGTGATGGGATCTGGCAGATGGTGTCAGATATGAGATCGTTTGGCTTCTTTACATTTTCAAGCATCTTGTGTTAATTTTTTTGCTTGCATGTCTCACTGTCTTGATGGAAAACATGCTCATACTATCAGGTGGTGCAGGTTCAGGTTTGGTGTCTGGTGCATCTTCTTAAACTATCACGTTAATTGACAAAGGAGCTGGAATGTTTCGTGACACTATGTGAATATGGGTCAAATGTAAGCTGTACATTTTCGTAATCAGTGGCTTACAGTTTTGTGGATGATTTTCTGCATTTTGTGCAGGCACTGTTCTTTATCTAGTTGTATATATATGTTGTTTTGGTTACTCCTTACTCGTAACAAGAAGTCACTGGGGAAGGTAGATAGTTCTTCTTAATACATACATTATTTTATTAGTGAAGAGACCACTATGTCATGTTTTGTTACCTCTATTTCATTCTTCTTTTTTTTATCAGGACCAGCCTAAGGAAGCTGTTGCAAAGCTGTACAAAATAGCTGAGGCTACAAACGATCCAGCAACAAAGGTAAAGTATGCACTTGGGGATAGCTTTCAAACTGATTTTTCATGCCTTGCAGCTTGCTGGCTTCTTTGCATGCTCTATTCCTACCTTGCTATTGCTTCTTTGATTTGGCCAAAGCTCTCAAATAGCTCTTTTAAACTCAGCATGCCCACTTTGCTGACTGGTTTTTCAGTGTAAGACTGCCTTATGAAGAATATTTCTTGCTAAAGAGACCTGTGACTTTTGTCTGTCATTTGAATATCAAGCACATAAATCAGTGCAAAGAATAAGTTTGTGCAGAACAGGAAGATGAATATTCTGCCAGCAGTTTAATGGCTTTGGTGGCTTTTCATTGCACTTGGTGTAAAGCAGAGTTTGCCTGCTAATTCTTCACCTAAAAATACCGCATTCCTTTGTTCTTTCCAGTTTGTTGTCTTGAATGAACGTTTACTAGTCTTGCTCGGGGCCTTCCTTTTTTTATCTGAGCTTGCCTTCACCACTGGCGCTCTGTCACAGGTTGAGGCTTACCACATACCTTGGATTTTTCAGCTTTGCTAGTGAAGTAGCGCTTTCACGCTAAAAAACAAATGTATCGAACTCTTCAGTGCTTAGCGGTTCCTGCTTCGGTTGCAGGTGGCAGACTTCGCTGCACTACACAAGTGAGTGGTGATCGTGCTGCAAGCATTTACACTGTGGTTCGCGTCTTTATATCTCACTGAAGTCTCGGAAGGCCCTTCATTTTAAGAACAAGCTGTAAATTCAGAACAATGTCGACAAAGACCCAAAGAGGAAGCAGGCAAACTCAGTGAAAGAGCTCGTCCTAGTGCTCTTGATGCTCTGCATTATTTTTGGGCAGCGGAACATAGTCCCGAGGAATGCATGGTTTTGGGCAGTTTGTTGCATTTTCTTGGTGGCATTGGGGGAAAGTGGCCAAAACAAACCATATGAACTTGTTCAGCCAAAAATAATCTTGCCAAATAAATAAGATTGTATTTTATTCATTTTCGTATTCAAGTTAGCTTGTTTTGCATCATACGAATAATCTGTGTGCTCCCGAGGAATTCGTATCATCGACATTCTACTGTATCATTGTAGAACTGTGGAGTGTTATTGGCATACTTTAACTGTGCTGTGCATCGTAGATATGGTTGATAATTGTAGTCTTTTATTTTTTTCCTTTGTCCTAGAACAAGGTCAACCTTCAACTGGCTAGCTGTTTCCATTCCTTTGGAGAGCCTTCAGTAAGTAACACAAGGCATAATCTGGAATGAGTATCTTATGACCAAGCTTAAGCCTTGACTCGACGGGACCCAGAGCAGCGGCGGGCCGATATGTTGGCGGCGGCAACTCGCACCGTCATGTGTGCCACTGGCTGATGCGGCCGAGAAACCACCGCCAACATATCGGCCTGCTGCTGCTGCGGGGTCGTCGAGTCAAGGCTGCAGGCGATTTCGTTTGCTCAAACCACGCTTGAGAGCAGCACGATAGTGGTGCACAAGTGCGTTAGTCACATAGTTTATTTTGTATTTTGCGGGCTTTTTTTGGCGCTGGGGAAAAAAAGACGCACTTGAGAATTTCCTTATCGTAAATGATGGAATGGGGGTTTCAGAAGGTGCTCGACAACTCTTGAAATGCAATTTGTGGTCTGAAGTCAATATTTATTAATTTAGATAATTAAAGTTATTCAAGTATTAATTATTTGCGAAACAAAAAATTGCCTGTGATGCGCAAGATGGCTGTCACCATTATGCAACTGATTTCACTCGCCTGCCTCTAATAATTTATTTTTTAACCCTTGGCTTAAGTTAGCTGGGACACCCGGTGTATATATATATATCTATATACATGCAGGCTGCTTGCATAAATCCTGCCATGCATAATTGAGTATATTCGTCATTTATACATAACTCAAACTTGATAAGGATGAGCATCCTGGGCGAGAAACAAGCGGAGTGCAGTGACCTAAGCGCATTGAAAAAGTGTACTGGTTCTTGTTGGCAGTAGCAGCCCTGAGGATTTCTACATGAACTCTGGTTCTGGTCCTTCATAGCTCAACTGTCCAAGACCACTGGTTTGATACCCGTCTATAAATTTGGCATACCGAAGAGGCAGCATGACATTACTGTAAAATACCAAGCAATTGCCCTGCTAAAATTTGAAGATAATCACGAAATATTGGAGGATGGGCACTTTTAGGTCCAGGCATGAAAATCCAGAATGGGCACATGGTGGAGTGGCCCCTTGCTTAGTACGATGACGGATCATTAAATTCAGAGTGGTGGCTACGGAAAAGGAGTGGGGTGCTTGGTTTCGCATAATGCCAGAGAAAGAATAAATGTTGGAGCAATTTATTAAAAGACTAGAAAAACCGGATGATTAAAGCATGGCTAACCTTCGTTACTGAAAACGTCGAATGCTCCCTCCCCCCCCCCCCCCCCCCTCCCTCCTTCCCTGATAAGTGTTGCAGAGATACCAAACAATGGTTTCTTGATGTGCCTTTGATGTGTTTTTGAACTTCTCCCACATATGGGATGTAATCGCATGAGCGCTTGCTCGGTTTTTTAGGAAAATTCAAAATATAGACAAATAGCTGGGAGGGTTGGGGTGGGGGGGGGGGGGGGGGGGGGCAGTTGGTATTTTATGGTGTGCAGATTTATGGGAGTATAATGAAACAGTGAAACTCACTGTAACAAAGCAATGTCAGTGCCAGTTCAAATGTTCTTTAATGAGGCATTCCTATAAAATATTGTATGAAAACCTTGTCATGCACCATTCCTCGTGGTGTATGAAGTTAGCTTGTAACTTACAGCCCTTGGTTATTGTCGCTGTTCTACAGGCGGCTTGCTCTAAGCTTCTGGATGTGGTGTGTTCATTACCTGAAACATCTGTGCCTGCATCTGCTACTCCATACCACACGCCAGAGACACTTCACCGGAAACCTGGTCAGTACATTTTGCTGGTTTTCTTCAGTTGTGTTAGGCACATTTGTGTGCACTTTACTTGTGTTACGCATGCAGTGGAACCCAGGATATATTGAACTCGAAGGTAATCGCAGCATGGCAGTAGATAACCTTGTGTAAGTCCTAAAAGCATGAATACAGTGCACCTACGCTATCAGCGTGATTCCTGCGATGATGTATCATCGCTGGCACACTGGAATGTAACCTTTGGCTATGACTGGAAGCATGCCACTTGCTGATGTTTCTAGGCCTAACGTGCGCATCAGAGCTGTTATGGACAGTGCTTTGGAACTGCTGTCACCTATCATCTTGTACTGTTGCCAGTACATTATAAACACAAACAATATCTCATTCAAATTGCGGAGTTCGATTGTCAGTGCCGCCAGGCACCCACCGTTGATACAACGGGTACAAGCTTCCCCTGGCCTGGTGCTCAGCTTAATCAGGGGTGAAATACTTGGGAAATGGGCCTTTGATGCCACCTTTAGAAGAACGAAACATACCTTGTGCCTTGGCGCTCTTTGGCCGCAGATGCCCTTGCGCCACACTATCAACATCATTCATATTAAGGTGGAGTTGATTTCTGCAGTGACTTCAGCAGCAAAGCAAGCCTCGCGAGAGCCACAGCAAGCCTTCTGTCAACTGGGTTGGCTTCACCGCACGACAGCCGGTACACAGAACGTCAGAACGGAAACATACCCCACATTCACCTCGTCACACAGTTTTACAGTCTATTCACATGCCTAGTGCTGCCTATAGATGTCAGAGGCTGCGCTGCTGACACGAATCGGTGTGCGGAAAGTGATCATGGGAAGGTCATTAGGAGAAGTGCTACATGCAGGGGCACAGCACACAGTTGTTTGATATGTCCAGTGTTCCACTGAACAGGTGCTCAATAGATGCAAACAGTAGTGCTATACTTTTGCATGAGATTTTCAAGATGTTTTAACTGGTCTATATAAACAGTAATTTGATATAACCAGGTTCAATATATCCAGTATTGGCTGTATTAAACAGTTGTATTTGGTTGTATTGCGTCATATGGAACTCTTGTCTAACATTTCATATTTACTCGCATAGTGAATTCTCTTTTTCTCCCCAAAAAATTTTTTAATTTAGGGGGGTACATTTATTATGCAAGGCACAGTATTGACAAAAATTGTCCCTTTTGTTAATTAATTGGTGCATTCGCTGTGTGAGTGTGTTGGTTACATGAGTAAATGCAATATTGTGAGTGCTGTCACATGCACAACGTCATGGAAGTGAAAGTTTGTGGAAGCCAGTAGTCATTCCCCTTTAACGTAATTCAGCGATAGCAAATGTCATAACTTCCTAAACACAAAAAATTTGAGTGTTGCTTTTTTTTTTTTCACTAGTTTATTTTCACCGCCGATTTCAGCTCTTCTGTTTGCATGGAAATCGAATTTGGATGTTTTATCCTTTATTTTTAGCTTCTGAAAACAACATTTTTTATGTGGCATCAAACTAGGATCCAGTGAAGATGCATATTTGTCATGAAGAAGAAGCTTGTAAATTTCAACTTCAGGCAATGACCTTCAGATATTTGTGGTGAGGTGAAATTGCTGACATGTTCATCACAGCTCCTACTTGTGTTTAAACAAGCTGCTGTAAAATATTTTATATGAAGTATGGAGCTCACACCAAAGGACGCAGTCTGTTTGTATTAAGTGGGCTCTAGTCATACTGTAAAGCTGTAAAGAAAGAGCTGTAACACTGGAATGCAGGAGGGCTTGGAAAGACTGTAGGAGTGTACCAAGAAGGAAAGAAAATAGGGTTTGTACCGCCTGTTGGAAGAACTTTCAAGCCGTACGGCAACACAGTGAAAACTGCTGCTTGCTCATTTTGTTGTTGATGATGTTCAAGAAGAATTTCACTATCACTCACAAGCTTATCCAAAAAAGTTAACAGAGTCCACCATACTAACACATGTGACTGCAATCTGGCCATGAGCACGTTCGGCTGGGAACTGTTGCAACAAGGTGACACACTGTCTTACTGAAACTGTCAGCGCACCAGCAGCCAAATTCATATAGCTCTTAATGTGTACGAGCCGTTTGTGACTTTCTAGTTATTGTAATTGGCCAGCACATGGGCCCTGCCCATTTATGCAGTTATCGTGTGTGCAAACAGTCTTGTGAACTCAACTTCTTGTCAACTGATGCAGGCTCCTAGCACTGGCAGTGGCATCTACAGTGTGTGGAAGCAGCTGAGAAACCTTTACTAGCACACAAAACATAATGCTGAGAAGGAATTCACATTGTCTTGAAGCTCATCTGTGCATTTTTGAATGCTTGTTTTAAAGTCTATGCCATGCAGAAAGCATCATATGGCACCGTTTTCATCTTTGGTGATGTCCACTGACTACAGTTATCCATGGCTACAGTGTACTAGAAGAGATAGTGTAAGGCACAGGAGAGACTGCCCATGGGGTGCTCGTATCCACCAGTGGCAAACAAAGCGACTGCTCTGCTGTCACTCACTCTTGAATGCCTTGCTATCACATTCTGAGTTCATCTGCAAGCAGAATTGGTGACTTGCATTTCATCACATGCCTTGTGTATAAAACAACGAAATATTTCTTTTCGGCTGCACAGCCAGTATTTTGACACTGCTTTGGGCAAAAAAATGCGACCATTCGAACGCTTGGTAATCCACCCGTTTCTAGCGGCGCTACGATCGCCCTCTTGAAGCGGGCCACAACTGGCGGCACCGCTGAGGACATGCGGTGACCCCTGCCCTCTGTACTGTCTATTCTAGTTGACTGTACCATGGCTGTAGGGATTATTAAACTTTAACTGGTAGAGCACTTTTCCAGAAACAAAGACAAGTCCAGTGAGGTTTAGTCTCTATCACAGTATCATACAACAGCTGCTTTTGTGCACATGTGCAGAACACCGTCGTAATATTATTGAAGCAAATAGACTTAATTTTCTAGATATTTGAAGTGAATCTTTATAACTGAACTTCATATACTGTAATTACTCTATTATAATGGGCCCTCAATTCTAATGTGCACCCGATTTTATGTTCACAAAAATGGAAAAAACATAATTTGCGCAGAAGCCCGAATTGGCATTCATATCTCCTTCCTTGTTGCTACTTGACAGTTCTTCGCTGTCAGTGCACCACAATATGTTGTGTTCTGTGCCGTCTTAGCTATGGGCCTCCATAGATGCCAAAACTGTCTTCATTCTAGAGCAGTAGTAAGGCTATCCAATAGGCTAGTGATTAATGATGGGGAGCAAAAACAGCGAACACCACAACGAAGTAGTGGGCCTAATGAAGTAGCTCAGCAATGACACTGTAGCTGGTTGTAACGTGCTTTCGGTTTTTATCCTGTTGTAATCTTTGGCGGCTTGACTTTTATGAGAAAAAGACTGCATTAGAATCGAATGAATGCGTAGGGTGATTTAACCAGGTAAGGGGGGACGTAGCTTTCAACATCAACTTTCTTATTTTGCGATGGATTTTGACAAAGCTTTTTCTGCATGTTAGTAACGCACTTAAGTGCACAGAACCTCAGAATTATATCTGGAGAACTTTCTGACAGTAATTTTTTCTTTTCAGCACCTTGTGAAATGCCTACAGACTAGACAAAATGCGATAAAAGACTGGTTCAACTTCACTGCATTTCTGGATGCATGTTGCACATGGTAGCATTCTTGGATTTGTTTTTGCTCATGGCAGAAATTTTTTCCTTTCATTTTTTACAAAGCAGTTGGCATAGACATATTGGCGGTAAATTCAGTGCGGAGGGACGAAGGACACTGGAAGGGGGACAAAACCCTTTCCAGTGTCCTTCGTCCCTCCGCGTTGAATTTACCGCCAAAATGAACTACATCCAACTCGCCCAACTCACCATTCTTCTGGCATAGACATGTCTAAACTGTAAACTAGATCTTGCATCAAAAGTCTACAATTCATAAAAACGGAAAAGCAAGAATGTCATCGCACAGAACGGAGCTCTGTGAGTGCAATTCTGCCGCACAAGGTGCGCACCTAATAAGAGAACCGGAACAGAGAAAAAGACGATTTTTCAAGCATTTCCCTGATATGCAGTACCACCACAGTGCACTAAACATTTTTTTTAGAGTACTTCCTGGTGGATTTGAGCAATGAAACTTGGGAGAACATAGAAAATGAGGCATGTGAGCAGATACAATAATTAAAAAGAAAACTATCTTTTTGCCACCTTACACAATTTCAAAGGTGCGTCCTCCTTTAAGTGACAGTTGTCACTCGCTCCTTTGGTCTGCAGGAGGGCTCAAGGCCTGTGAACTCACTGTCCAGAGTCCTGCCTTTTACTAGTTGCATTTGTTCTTGTTGAGTGGTGCTGTCGTTTCAATTTTATTTCAGAGCGGAAACTTGTCTTTGCCTGCTACGACAGGACAGAGGTGCTGTGCTTCTGCATGAAGACTCTGATCACATGTTTTAAGGTAACTATGCACTGTGAGGTTTGTCGTCCTTGTTTTATTTCTAATTCAGTTACAATGTCGATGCATCAACAAAGAGAAGCTTGTCGATTTGCTTAAGTGCGCATAAAAAAGTGCTCCAAGCCAAGCAGACAAAATAACTGCGTGCTCCCGAAGGTACAGTGCTCCTTAAAGTGAGCGTGTATTTGCTGCTGGTCTTTACTTTTGCTTTTAGTGCAGCTTGAAATTCCAAGAGACTGGTTGCATCATTTTCCATTAACTTCCTTTTTAGTTTGATTTCTCACTGAAAGTTAGCTCACCCCATATTTTCAGTAGATTTACTCTGCACTTTGAGTGGTATGTCTCTCATGTGCATTGTTTATTCGTATTGGGATACATTTCTTCTGTATGTCATGCGAGGCAAACCAGCCAGACATCTCGCTGTTGTGTTTCTGTTATAACATGAGGAAGTGAGGTTCAGCAGCTGTCATGGAGCATGTCAGGCGCAGTGTGCTGATAAAACTGATGCATAGCAATTAAAGTACATTGTGTTTAGGGGAACGCCTCAAGATAGCACAAATTGCAATCTGAAGAGCAATTACTTATTGACCTGAGCTTAACCATAGGAAATCTATGTAACTTTATGTTGATCTGCTATGTTGATATGCACACTTGAAGAAAAATCCATCCTTGTTTGGGGCAGTTCTGGTCAACTTCTGAGATTCTAAGAAAGCTGCATACCTTTATTATGTAGCCATATGGCTGTGTGCTCAGATGGATGCCTTTTGAGTAATTATTCCTTGATAAAAACTGGCGCACTGGTGCTGAAATTGGGTCCACAGTTCTGCTTAGGTCCTTGAAGACATTCCTCAATTTTTTAAGTTCTTGCTCCTTAATGAAGACTGTGCTTTTAATGGCTGAATGACAGACCAAATGAAGCCACGTTTCTTTATTTAATCCAGGTATATAAATTGAGTTATGTCTCTCCAGGGGCCAAGGAGATGTTTAAATGTCTATTGTTGCAATGTAGCACAGTGCATGAATGAGCTAGCAAAATAAACTGCTACATTATTTCTCCAATTATTTTTCTGTGTATATCTGTAAAATAAGCCCAGTTCACTGCCGCAAGTGATTCCATAATCAGTCCTTTTGTCGTCGTAGTATATTATTGCCACAATGCTTTGTAATATTTGTGTGTTTGTGCTCAAAACCACCGTCACATGACTTTATCACTTTGTTCATGATGCGAGATGCAACAAGATATATCTGGAATGTTTGCTGGAATGTTTGAATGCTATCCCTGATTAATTATTTTAGGTGCTTTACACGCTTTATCTTAAAACTTCTTTGTCAGCTTTAAACTGAGCGCAGCAGAATGTGGTGGCGATTCTGTTCTTTGACAGCTGCCAAGCAGGCTTGTGCTGTTGCCGCTGCTGAGATGTTTAGTTGGTTGTGGGCACAAGTCAGCCCAGTGAATAGTATGTTTCTATGCCACGTTAGTCTGCTTGTCTTGTCCCTGGAAGCTGTCACTGCCACGTGACAGTATTTTTACCCCTGCTTCCCTGGGTTCCTCAGTTACTGAACTAATGTGCTCAAGTTGTTATAGTGTTTGCAGTGCAGTTCAGGTTGCCAGTGCAACATTAGGTTTGCAACGTCTGCTGTCTTTTTGCAGGACAAAGTGCTGATGCAGTTCAGCCGAGACGACCTTGCCCTGGGTCACTTGATTGTGATGACTCAGTACGACTGGCCTGAAGAAGAGCCACTCTTCCGCAAGCTGCTTGACATCATCAAGAAGCAAGGCAGCTTCTGCTATGGACTCTTCTTCAATTACCTCATCAGTACCCTTTTTTTTTTTGCGAGCCAAAGCCAAGCTGAATTTAGCAGATTGCTTTGAGGTTTAGACATTGCAGCAATATTTGTATGGCTGGGGGTTTTCATTTGAGACAGATTGCCATAGAGGTCTACCACTTTTAGTTTGTTATTGAAACTGAGCACTATACTTTATCCTGCCAGCAGTCAAAAACAAAACTAGTTCTGTATGTTAAGTCAGATGTAGTTATTTTAGATGTAGTCATGCTACTTAGTCAGTGATATAAACACCAATAAAAGCATGAGAAGGGTGTTGGAAATGCTGGTGCCAGGACCCGTTCTAACTGCACCCTTGAAATTGTATCATTGCACATGTTCTATGGGCATACTGTCAGACAGTGCCGTGTTTTTGTCTGGGGCTAAAATAAGACTAGGTAGTTTGTATCGGTGTCTTGATAGGCATTTTCCTTAGCAGAGCACTTGCAGATGCTGACATGCTGGAGGAATTCATGTACATCACCACAAGCAATGGGGGTGGAGTCACACTGGACCTGTTGCCGACCTCCACCACTCAGGTTGGGAGGTGAGGTTGTTTGCTGCTTACAGTTTGAAAATCGGGAATTGGAAATTGGTTTGAAAATTGGAAAATTTGCTTTCAAACCGTTCTAAATGCAAAACAGAAGCACACGTGTTATTTGCAGAGTACATGCTTTTTGCTAACTAATTCACTAATTAACTAATTTTTGCTAATTATGCAGCAGCTAAGTGTCTTATGGCATTGCACTGGTGGCTCTCCAAAATGATGTCTGCTCATGGAAGGAGACATGGTTATGGCGAACGTGTGGTTTTGTGTGTTTTTCTGGCTGAGGGTGTACAGGGTTTTTTTTTTATTTTTTTCATTTCAGTACACTGAGGACCCAAAGGAAGGTTTAGTTCAAATGAATGATATCCGCAGAAAACTGCTTGTAATATTATTACAGTACAGGTTGTTATTCTAAGATGTAATTGGTAATGGGCGTCATGAACAATTGATTATGCGTCTTTAGGGCTGGCTGTCAATTATGGGCAGCACTGCCACTTTACTTTAGCCTAAAGTAAAAAAAAAATGCACTCATTTGACAGAAAGGATGAGGACATTGCGGCGCTGAGTAACGTAAATGATGGCTCCGGTTACTGGAAAAGAAACTCATCTTTCGCTGAGCAATTATGAAAGAGAATTGTGTGTAGCAGATGGACACGAAATGTGGCATGCTCGGCTGAACCTGATGTGTGGCGCTGCTTGGTGCAGGCAGCGGGCAGTGACGCGAGGCGTGAACAAGGGGGCCAAAGAGGACCTTAGGCTGGCCATGGAGAAGCAGGTGGCACGATGTGACGACGACCTTGAGCAGCTGCTGGTCACCTTTTTCAAGCAGGAGAGGGAGCTGCTCGAGCAGCAACTCTGAGTGCCCTTGGCCTGGCATATTTCGATTGTCTGGCCAAACCAACTGTTTTGCAGTGTTCTTTGGGGGTAGTTTATTGGAAAATTGTAATCACAGTGCTACTGTGCACAATGTACGAAAGACAAGAGAGGCAACAACACTTCACCTTTCTCAGCTTTTATTCTATTGTGCACTTGTGCTATGTTTACAACTCTTTTCCAATGGGCCAGACCACCCTCAAAGGCTGCAGATGGTAGTGTTGACGTGCGAGTGTATTTGTATTGGCCAGGCACAAATATGCATTGTGATTGCAAAGAAGGAAAATTAAAGAAATCAAGATAGCTAACAACACAAGCGAATGGTGGGAAATCACAGTCACTGATTTGAAAGTGTTCCAAATGTCACTATCAATTTCAGGCTGCAGATTCCTTCTGAACATGCCTTGTTGGTTGTTGTAGCTGTCAGCTGTGCCTTTATGAGGCACTATAATAGGCATTAATGCTTTTAGATGCCATCTGACGAAGGCGAAACTGATGCTAAAAAGGCTTGTTCACCTAGCAACACTGCAGCCTGCAAGGCTCCACTGTTGCTCCCTCCCTGTTGAGTGTGCTAGACTGCAAAGGGCAGCAGATGAGAGTTGGACCACATATGTTTGCCCCTGTACAATCATAAGAGGGCAAACATTTTTGCACTGATTTCCCTTTATATATGCACCCCATTGGCTGGGGTATATGTGAGGGAGAAATGCCAGGTAATAACCATATTGTAGGACCTGCATAGGGTCATTTTATGTTTACAACCAGAGTTAGAAAGCTATGGAGGGAGGAAGCGTAGCGTCATTCCACACTAGATTTGTCTAGTTTGTCATTAGTGCACTACTGTGTTGAGTGTGCTGCTGCATTCTTGTAATTATTGTGCAGATATTTGTAGCATGCTTGAGCATGGTGCCGTGAAAAAAAAAAAAGCCAATTCCATTTGGGAAATGAGGGAAGAACACTCCCGCTTTCCAGTTTATGCTGGGCTGTCCAAGTGAATGTTCCTTTCATGCTTTGGTACTCCCCACCATTTCCGTATGGAAGCACAGTAGTTTGAAGTGTTTTCAGTGCTATGCCTTATGCTTTTCCCTTGCTTGTAGTGAAAACAGGCTGCGCAAAGCTAGATGCCAAGCCTTGGTGCACAGGCTTTTCAAGAGTGAAATAATGGATGGCTTAAGTTTTCAAGAAATTTTACTACTGGTTTAGAGCTCTTATAGGCTAGTACTTTTTTTTTTGAAGCAGAAGGCTCAAATGGGGAACATTTCATTGTGTGACGTCTGGTCTTTCTTTGTGTCAGGTGCATGGAAAAGTAAAGCAAAAACCGACACACAGTCATCATCTTGCTGGCTAGCTCATTTTGTACTCCACTATAAATTATAATGCTAGCAGCAGCAACTCACTGTAGCTTGCTGCTACACAACTGTTTCGTATTTATTTGCATTTATTATCATTACAACTTAAAAACTTATTATTAATTAGTCATGAAAGATTATTATTCTAGAACATGATAACGCATGTGGGAATGGCCCCATAAGTATGAAGAGAATCGTACAGCTGATGCACAACATGTTTCACCCAGGCCAGCAGAAATTACGAGGTGTTACACAGTAATCATAGCGGACACCTGAGAAGAAAAATAAAATAATGAACAGTACATTGCACCTCCTGCAGTATCACCATTTATTTTGACATATGTGCCATTTTTGCATTATGGCTTGCGGCTGCATCGTTTAGGGCAAGGGCTTACTACTCAGAAATTTTTCACAGAAGAAGGGGAACATTGGACCTAAGGTCTACTGAAACCAAATTATGCAACTTTCTGGTTGAGAGAAGGCAACTGTCATTAGTGAGGGGTATTAACGGAACACAACATTGGAGTCAGGAACACACTAAAAACTTTGTTTTTAGACTGTGAAACAGTCTACCCAGCACCATTGTAATTAGGGGACTTCAAGAGAGCGAAACTCTTTCTGAACACATTCTGCAGCCCTCAGTAATGTGACGGAACTCGACGTGCAGTGTAAAAGTGCATGCAGTTTGGACATGTTTCCTGTCTGATGGTGTAAATAAAGTTGTTCTTCTCCAAAGAGATATACTGTTAATTGCTCGGCTATTTCCGAAGGAAATTATGCACAATGTGCTCAGCAACTTGGTGCTTGCATCTGTACCGCCAAGTGGGTCGACAGTTTGGTTAACGATTAAGGGTAGCTCTGGCTGTTTTTGGTGTTGCCATATTCCCATAGGCGTGACAGGTCTATTTAATAGATGCGGAAGGGAAGGGGATTGTACAATGTACAATTTAGTAGCAAATTTTCAAGCATTGTATTTCGAGGTCGCCTCCCTCATTTTGTGGAGGGCTCTTTTTCAGTCAGGCCACCGCGGTGGCTGAGTGGTTATGGCGCTCGGCTGCTGGCCCGAAAGACGCGGGTTCGATCCCGGCCGCGGCAGTCGAATTTCGATGAAGGCGAAATTGTAGAGGCCCGTATACTGTGCGATGTCAGTGCACGTTAAAGAACCCCAGGTGGTCGAAATTTCCGGAGCCCTTCACTACGGCGTCTCTCATAGCCTGAGTCGCTGTGGGACGTTAAAACCCCATAAACCATCTTTTTCAGTCACTACTTCAGCCAATTAATGCGCGTACGTGCATATTTTTTACTAATGTTTGTGGCATCATCGTCCATGGTAGAGACAGGATGGGCAGATGGTTCTTGATAATCGCAAAGTGAACAAGGTAGGGGAAAGCCTCGTGGTGCCAGGCCCTCCTCTTCGAAGTGCAGGCTTTATTTAAGCCCCGCCAGTGGTGAACACTTTGCCCAGACGAAGGCAAGTGCGCTTGCTGAAACATTGGCACCCTGAAATTTTCCCCTCGTTAATTCTGATCATCCGTGGCGTGGCCACAAACTTAGTTTCGGTTTTGTTTTTCACTGTTTTGTTCTGGTTTCATTCGGTATTTTGAAAAATTATTAGTTATGGCAGAGATAGGAGACGCTAAGGAATGTGATATTACTATCAGCTCAAGGAGTTCGAAAAAGATAAGCCCTCTGAAGATGCACACGGGTCTTGCACTCAGGAAAATTTTACACGTCTGGTTATGACGTCTGGTAACACTGACCAACATAACCAAGATGGCCGTTTTATCCGACTCCACGGCGTGGTGGTATTTTCGCTTGGTGCTGTGCTTCGATTTCTATACGTTGTAGTGTGAAGTCGCGCTGCTTTGTCGAAAGCAAGCGGTTTGTACCGGCCAAACCCTTCAGCTTAACAGGATTGAAGAACCACGCCGAAATCGTCGCCCTGTGCAGCTCTGTGCGTAGACCGCAGCATGAGTTGCTCGAGATCGCTCGCAAGACACAATTCCTCTTCAGGGAGACCGGCGTGTTGGGAGGCCAGTGCACACTGACTACTAGCTTTTCGGAGAGGTGCAAATCCCTGTGTGCGACACTTATTCACTGCTACAGGCAAGTCTGTTTGCAGTTTTCATCGAATTAACTGCACTAGATAAAGTTTCACTTTCAGCTTTTCTCAACCACTTTATTGGTGATACGCTGAATTACTGTGCAGCCGGCTAAGGTTGCCTCATTAGAGCAGCTTGAAGTGATGGCATGAGAAAGGGCGAATTTGCTGCTCTTGCTGTAAACACTGTAATTGTGCAGTTTCGTAAGCCGCGCACTGACGCCGAGAATTCCGAAACCACGTTTTGAAGCCCTCTGTGTGAGTCGAGCGGCGTCGGCGTTAAACCACACGGTATTCTGTGAAGCAAGTGGTTCACGTATAGCTTCTTTTGGCGCAAAATCACTTCTAGCGGAAGGTTTACACTCCGTTGATTCTGAGGAATGACGCATAACTGGCTCCCTGGGTCAGTGGACACATCAGTCGCGCTGTGAGCTACGTGGCGGTGGTGTGCGTCTGCAAAAAACAGTGCTTTCGCTCAATATTTCGTGCTTAGCGATGCTAAACCACTAGCCATATTTTTTTTTCTTTAGGGAAACTAGTGCCATGCGCAATACAGCTAAATAAAAACAACTATTATAGAGAGAACATATGCAGAGGTCGTTTTGTGCTCGTAGTGATTTACATTGACCAATATGCCTTCGCAAACCTATTCATCATCTGTGTTACATGACCGACAATTGCTTCTTGTGTGAGCCCTGTGAGAGCTTGAGAAAGGCAAGCCCCACTGATATCCACTAGATGGCTGAATGCTGCTTTCCCGAGAGGACCGTGAGTGAAGCCACCGTAAGTTGGATGGTGGGCAAAGATGTTTGTGGCTTTGGGACATTTGCCTACCAGACACGCTTTTAACCTAACTCTATTGCACAGCCACGTTTGTACAGCTGCGCCTACAAGAAGCATGTGAAATAATTTTCTGGCTAATTATTAGCAGATTTAAAGATTCACAGCGCGAGAGAAACGATTGACTGAGAATGGCGGATGGTGCAACGCGTGCCTAAACAATGGTTTTGGTGAGTAGTAGTAAAAAAGCTGGAGGGGGTGTGCAGAAGGTTATTCTCTACATTAATAGATCCCTGGAAGTCCTCACCCCCCTCCTGGCACAGTGGTGCAGCGATTAAGCAATGCACCACTGCCCTTCGATGGCAGGTGCTCCCAGCGGTGGGCCTTGTGCGGCTGCAGGTTGCTCTTATCGAGCGACCAATCATTACCTACCACCTGCCACGGTGGGCAGTTTGCTCACTATTCGGTGGGCAGGTTGTGATGACGTAGCAAGGTCACGTGGCATAGGTGGCCCACCTGCCAGAGTCATGGTCATGATTTTTCACTCACAGCGGCGACGCCGACACCGGATTTTCTGGACAACGGGGCTTTTAACGCTATCGTGTTAAAACATTTCTGTCGACAGGAGGTAGAGTCCCCCTAGGTGGTGCCCCTAGTCTGGGGCCCCATTTGCCGAGCAGAGAAAAAACTTGGCGTGCACTGCGGAGACTGCATGGGAGAAATGCGAAAGCATTAGTGTTTGCCGCAACGTTGGTGGCTCCTAGTCAGCCTTTGTAGCTCTTTCCATATGACGTCATATGGAATGTTCTAAAACTATTTGAAAACCTGCATATACATCCTACTCCTCAGACACCGACATCCAGGGCTCCCGTTTTTTGCTTTACTCTAATTGGTTATAGGCATGACGTCTATGGGATGCCGTCACACCTATGACGTTACGTGGTCTCACTAATTAGTCCTATTAATTAGAATTATTAAATATCTCCGTTAGTTACACTTAATAAATAGTTTCTAAATAGGGGTATTAATTAGTATCATTAATTGTGATAATTAGGGGCATTATTAATGACTGGTGTTATGACTGACTGGATATTGTTTAATCACTGACTATACCACACCACTCTTGCTGCCACGTTTCGCGGACACTTCCGGATGCCGACATTGCCTATACTGCTTTCGCATTAATAAACCCGGAAAGATCACTACACTGTTGGAAAGGAGAATAGAATGGCCAGCACACCATGATACAAATCAGAGTAGGCTTCTTTCATGCACAAATATGAAAAAAAAAGCCAGCTGTCAGTGAAACCATACCATGTATTTTGATATGGGACTTCAGGCACGGCCGCCGCGGTGGCTCAGTGGTTATGGTGTTCGGCTGCTGACCCGAGAGACGCGGATTCGATCCCGGCTGCGGCGGTCGCATTTCGATGGAGGCGAAATGCTAGAGACCCGTGGACTGTACTGCACCTCCGCGCTTCACGGCACGCTGCCGCCTACAGCTGGAGAAAATCGGCGGCAAAGGCTCATGCACGAGGCGCCAGTTCTCGCTGACTCTCGCCGGCAGCGATTCTTGTAATGTTTTCCGTGAACACGAAAGATGGATATAATTCAGGAGAGGCCATTACGTCACGTTGAAGCGAGACATGAAGATCCCCCTCACCCCACTCCACTTGGCCGCCGTCTCGGTGCGATTGCGCAGCAAGCAATGCAGCAGACGGAGCCGTTGCGCCCAGCATTACTATTGGCTGCGCCGTCGGCCAAAGACTCCCAGTAGTCCTTGCGAAAGCACGTGCCCTTTTTGGCTTTCATCTTATGGTGAATTCCAATCGCAGGCCCAGAGCGGTCTGCACGCTCTGTGACAGAGCGCCTGAATCCGGCGCAGAGCGCGCGACCTGAAATTGCGATTGGAGTACACTTGCTCTGGCCAGCGCATGTAGGGCGCCGCTAGCGCCGCTGAAAAAGAACGTCACACAAACTTCCGGCCGGATCCGCCGATTTCGGCGGAGCAGTCCCGACTGCTCCACGGAGCAATCTCGGCGCGGCAACCGCTCCCTGTCAACGATTGGAAGACGCGATCCGTGCCTCAGATCTGCGTTTGGAATTTGCCCCGAAAAGAGCAGGAAACGTTGCTCCAGAAGTGCTCCAACTCTGCGATTGGAAGTCACCATTAGGATGCCTGGATGCCCGCTGCTCTGGGTGGTCGAATGCTCTGTAGATGAGCTCCGAAAGATGATATGCTTTAAAGTAACTAACTCAGATTCACTTTTTAAACATTCTCGGTTACCACCCTGCCCTGGACAGGACACCGAATGTGCTGAATTCCACGCACGCGGTAGCGGCAGTTTCCTCTTCGAGACGGATTCCCGCTTTTGTCACGAAATTTCCTGATTGGTCGAGAGAGATCACGTGACCTTGTGACGCTTTCGCAACCTGCTCAAGCTGGCAAGTGGCAACGGGCCCACGAGATTGTGAGCATCCGCCCACCGTGGCAGGAGGGAATTAAATTCATTGGTCGAGAGAGGTCACGTGCCCGTGTGACGCCATATGCCACCACAACGTGCCCACGGTGGCACGCTGGCCTACCCCAGAAAGTGGATTACGGTGGATTAGTGGGTCGGATAAGCATATTCTATACGACAATCCAATGAAAGACTTCATTTCTAGTCAATAAAGATGTTTTTACTACTACTCGAACATTCCAGAAGGTGCTCATGCATGAAGGTCAATGGAATCGGTTCCAACCGGTAGACATCTAACAGGCAACCTAAATGCTGTGAAATATACTTCTTTAAGGATGTGGTTAAGAAGGCCTCCAAGTTTGTTTTTAATTCGAGTCAGAGTTGGAAATTTTTCAAAATTTTTGAATTCCAGAATATTTCAACACCTAACGTTTTAAAAAAGTACCAGTTTAGAAGCACGAAATTCCTATGATAGTTGTAGGAAGCACCGACAAATACAGAAAAAAAAAATTCGTCCTCAATTATAACTTCTTGTCCCATTATTGTCCTCAGAAGTGCCCTTCTTAGCTCGTATAATTTTTTAACTATGTTAGCGGTTTCTATTCTGCCAAATTATAAGAGCCAAAAATATTTTTGCACTGCCGCCCTTAAAAGAGTTGGCATATATTTGCTACAAAAATCTCCAGGTTCCACAATTTTTTGTTTTCTTTCTGCAGAGATCTAAATTTGCGATCTTGCGAAATCTCAAAAGCGACGTTTTTTACCTCTTGATATACGATTTTTCTCTCAAGAAAACTACAGCGTTCCTTGCAAAAGAAAGCTTCATTCTCTTGTATCGACCCATTTGCCCATCATATATCAAGAAAAAAAGCACCTATCTTCGGTTTATTTTTCATTATATCATTATATAATGAAAATAAACCGGACAGGTGCTTTTTTTTCTTCACCGTTCTTTATTGCTTCAAGGCATAAAAAAGGAATGAGTTATGTGAATGAAACAATGAGTGGTTGGTTATATCAATGAAATGAGGTTGGCCGATCGAATGAAATCTTGGAGAAGCCGATGATACGGTCCCTGCGCCTAAGCACTAAAAGATGCATCACAGTCCGGCGAAAGGCATGGTATGTCCACAACGTGCTCGTGGAACTTTGTTGAAAGTTTTTTTTCAAGTTTCGTTGTACGCGAGCTGCATGAACACAGTGTCCGTCATCTAGCATACCTTCCGACCTTACTCTGTTTATCTTCTTTTTTTTTTTGCTTGCGTTTTGTGGTACAGCCG